>NC_091617.1:148432441-148735081 GCF_027580195.1 Bos mutus | reverse complement strand
TTGAGAGTCACTTGGACAGCAAGGAGATTAAACTAGTCAATCCTAAAGGCTATCAACCCTGAATATTCATTGGAAGGGCGGGGCTGATGCTGAAGCTGAAGCTCCAATACTTTGGCCACCTAATGATAAGAGCTGATTCACTGGAAAAGACCCTGATGCTGTGTAAGAGGAGAAGGGGGTGACAGAGAATGAGATGGTTGGATGGCATCACTGACTCAACGGACATGAGTTTGAGCAAACTCAAGGAGATAGTTAAGGACAGGGAAGCCTGATATGCTGCAGTTCATGGGTCATGGAGAGTTGGACATGACTTGGTGACTGAACAACAGCAATCATGCCCAAAGTGTTTCTATTTCAGGGCCTGTCTGTTTGACTTGAACATCCTCAAGCCACCTAGTTGCCTAGAAATTTGTTATTACACTTTCTCTCTCACCTTCTATTCCCCAATGCACTCACATGTACCCAACACATCCACTGTCACTCGCTCTTCAAAGTACCATTCTTGTCCAGCATCTGCGCTACATAGATTTCTAGTTGCCTACCCATTGCCCATTACTACATTGTTATCAACAGAATCTCTGTATCAATGAATGGCGCAACATGCTCAGCTACAAAAACACATTTTCAAACCTCCTTTGTCTCAAAGGTTTGCCAATGAAATACACACAGAAAGTGGATGACTCAGCAGAAGATAGGTCTTCGTGTCGTATAATTATGCCTGTACTACTGATAGAGAAATTAAGGTAGTACATCTTGCCCCAAAACTTGAGGTCTCTCTAAATGTAAAGATGATGCTCTTTCCACTGCCTTACACTGTCTTTATAAGGCTCTCCTGAGAAGGCAATGGCAGCCCACTCCAGTACTCTTGCCTGGAAAATCCCAGGGATGGGGGAGGCTGGTAGGCTGCAGTCCATGGGGTCGCTAACAGTCCGACACAACTGAGCAACTTCCCTTTCACTTTTCACTTTTCACTTTCATGCATTGGAGAAGGAAATGGCAACCCACTCCAGTGTTCTTGCCTGGAGAATCCCAGGGACGGGGGAGCCTGGTGGGCTGCCGTCTATGGGGTTGCACAGAGTCAGACACAACTGAAGCGACTTACCAGCAGCAGCAGCTCACTATTCAGGTCTCTTTATGTCCCTTATTGTCAAAGATAAGTAGTTAACCATGCTAAGGGAGAAGACTCAAGGTATCTTCTGAGCCCTGCAAATAATGTGGAATTTCACAGTGGCTTTTCAGAGACCCAGTCTTGGATTACAGAATACCCCCCAAAGAATGGCTTGAAAAGTCAAAACTCAAACAACAGAAAAATCTAGGGCAGTACCATCAGGCACTGGGGATTGACAGGAGTAACAAAAATGCTGGCAACTGTCACAGGCACTACAAGCTAGCTCTTCCTCCTGAGGGAGGTGGGCATGCATCTTGTTTGTATCCGAGGTCCCAGTTTTGCCCAGCTCTTACCTTTTCCTCCTTTGTATGTGGTTAGAGAGGACCTGAAGCTAGACCCTACAAGACTGACAGCAGTATCCTAAAAGTAAACCTCAGTGCCATGAAAAGTACACATTTCAAGTGAATTTCTGTTCTTCACTGCTAGAGCTAAAGGGTTCTAGGTAAATATTCCAAGATTCGAAAGTCCTCCCTTTTGGAAGGTGATTTGAACTTGAAGGCAGAAAATCACAACATAAAATTACATGCAAACAAGATATATGTCATAAATCTTATACTTTGTTACAGAAGGATGCTGATTATATGTTCTTTGAGTACTTACGAACAAGTATGTACAGGCATGATTCTGAGGAATACAGAAAAGTTTACAGGGACAAACTTTATTTTCAGACGCTCATGACTTTCCTAGCACTGGCTTAAAATTTTACCAACATTTCCAAAGTTGTTTTTGAAGAAAATTTAGTTAGCCTTTGACATCAGTGAGCAAGCCTTTCAGATGTTTTAAATTAAAACACGCATACATAATTAATTATGTGGCCACCGTATTAAGCATTTTCTCTGCTTTAACATATTAGTAGAGTCCAGGTTGTAACCATAATGCACGTAGGGAGCTCTGGGGTGATACTTTGAAATCATGCTGGCAAGTGCCACCTCAAGACCATACATCCTGCATCCAGAAAACTGAGAAATATATACAACATTTTTCCAGAGTCTCAGAATAAGTCAGTAATGGATTTAGACATAATATTTAAATTAAGTCACCAAAGGAGAAGCAGAAAAACAAACAAACAAAAATAAAAACCCCACAATTGAAAGCAAACCATTCACAGAACCTTCATCACTGAATATTTCATGAGTAAAGTTCTCAGCCTCATCTACAGAAATTGTTCAGAACCTTGGAGAATGAGGAACCACATGATTTGGATATACCTGGCATCCATAATTGTTTCCAAGGGGCATCCCCATAGCAACTGATTCCTTTTCAGAGTTCCTAGGAGGTAGCTAGCTCTGGCATTGGGCTTTTCAGAAAAGGGGACAAATCTTCTCTCTCATTTTGATTCATAAGAAATTTCAGGATCCCTATTTATTCTACTTGTAAAATATATTACATAAACTAATACAAAGATCAGAAAATATGTCCTGCCAATGTGAATCTTTTTTTTCTTAAAAATTTTGTTCAGAACTCACTCACAAAGTAAACACATCTCTTCCAAAATATCTATTCTGGCATTCTGAGTTAACAACAATAATAAAAAAATAACTTCAGAAGGAGCAATTAAATGCTAAAAACCAAAATAAAAATGAGATATGAAACACTACACCAAATTACAAAGATCCTGGTTAAAGGAAAAATATGCTAGCAGTTTGAAGATCTTAAGAGCCAGATAACTCCCTTCTTCATTTTGAAAGAAACTTAATTGGAACCTGACACACAGCAGAAATTCAGAGATGTTTGTTAAAGTGGTGAGTGCTGTTTCGAGGAAATTTCAGAGATGGTAGTTCACAGTTTGGTACAGAATAGCAATTTCTACCAGAGAAGGCAATGGCACTCCACTCCAGCACTCTTGCCTGGAAAATCCCATGGACGGAGGGAGGACCCTGGTGGGCCGCAGTCCATGGGGTCGCTAAGAGTCGGACACGACTGAGCGACTTCACTTTCCCTTTTCACTTTTATGCATTGGAGAAGGAAATGGCAACCCACTCCAGCATTCTTGCCTGGAGAATCCCAGGGACGCGGGAGCCTGGTGGGCTTCCGTCTATGGGGTCGCACAGAGTCGGACACGACTGAAGCGACTTAGCAGCAGTAGCAGCAGCAATTTCTACAAACTATGAGTGTTTCAAAGTTCTTATGATGCAGTATCTGAATCTACCCCAGTAACTAACGCCTTACGGCTCACTGTGCACCCACTGCTGTTTATTTTAGGGGTCCTGCATGGGGTAAGGGGCCCAAGTGTTAGACCCAAGTGACCTCTAAGTCAGTGGCTATCAAACTTCTGCAGGGTCAGAATCTCCAGGAGGACTTGTTAACACACATACTTCCCAGTCCCAGAGACTGAGGCTCAGCAGGTGTGGGGTGGGGCCCATGAATTTACATTTCTAACCAGGTGCCAGGGGATGCAGCTGCTACTTGTCTTTGGACACGTCGAATAGCACTGCTATTCGATCCTTTTCAATTCAGAGTCTAACCTTTCAGAACCTGGTCTCAGTTTGCAAAAGTCCTTAGAGTCTGGGATTTGACAGGATCCTACAGGGGCAAAAATTACCAGGATGCGGGAGTTGGTGATGGACAGGGAGGCTTGGCGTGCTGCGATTCATGGGGTTGCAAAGAGTCGGACACGACTGAGCGACTGAACTGAACTGAACTGAACTCATGTCTACCTACCTGCCCTCGGAGCCCTCCTCCGCCCATTTTATGCCCAAGCCCCTGTAACCGGCACTCACCGAGCTTTCCCAGGGCCCGGGGCCCCTCAGAACGGCGGGCAGGGCCCCTGATTCCCAAGGGCGGCACTAGCGCCTGGGCGCGGGAACGGCGCGCGGTGGGGAAGTGCGGAGCTAGGTCCCCGCTCTACCGCGGGTGATACGGAGCGCCCCGCGCCCTGCTGGGCCCTTTAAAACGCGCGGACTGGTGAACTTGGCTGGGCTCGCCGGGTGTGGGGGTGGGGGGCCGGGAGGAGGGG
Organism: Bos mutus; assembly: GCF_027580195.1. NCBI lineage: Eukaryota > Metazoa > Chordata > Mammalia > Artiodactyla > Bovidae > Bos > Bos mutus. The sequence goes on along the minus strand of NC_091617.1, from coordinate 148,730,957 downwards.
GGGGGTGTTGGGCTGGACTATTAATTCCTCGTGGGTTTCATGTGAGTGTCCAGAGACTCTCCAGCTGTTGGCTCTTTGCGCAGCTGCCAGCAGCTGTTTCGGAGGAAGCCGGGGGCTGTCAAAAAAAAAAAAGAAAAAAACTTGAGAAAGCGGTTTCTCAGAAACCCAGGGCAACTTTTATCTGCTGAACTGAGGTCACTGTTGCTACTTGAGCTGAGGACTCGCCATTTGGCTCCAATGGTTTACTCTGTGGTCTCCTCCAAGCCAGCCTGCAGAGAACCAGAGAACATTCCCAGAGAGCCAGAGAGCAGGCAATGTCTCGGGGAGCTGAGGTCCGAGTGGGAGCAGAGGGCAAAGCTGGGCTAAAGGCGGCAGGAGCTCCCCAGCAGCTCCCAACAAGGGCAGGGCTGGGAGGGGGCTGGGAGGGGGTGGGCAACAGGAATGAAGACTCGATTCTCACAGGGACCCCAATGATGCACTTGAAAAGCATTGCCTGTTCTTAGGTGGATGGCGTGTTTGCTTACTTGTTTCTTTTCCATTAACGTGAACCCACAATTGAGATTTTATGGATAAACCTATTCCCAGCTTGTGCAGCTGAATTCAGTCTATCCCCACAATGCTCAGCCTGCCACCTTCTCCGCTGTCCTTGAATAAATATGGAAATTACTGAACACTAATGAAAGTTTATTTAAAAGCCATGTCTGATGCTTTGTGACCCCATGGACTGCAGGAGGCCAGGCTCCTTTGTACTCAACAAAGGTCAAGAGGAAAGTTTATTAAAAGGTCAAAAGACCCTTGCTTAGCAAGGACCATTAGAGCTCCAGGCCTCTCTGTTCCAGAACAGCTTCAGAAGTGAATCAGGAGGTTCCTAGGTGTGTCTCAGAAAGAATGGGGCTGGAAGAATGGAGAGAAGGAAGTGGAAGGAGGGCTGTCAGGACTTTTTCCTTTTATTATTAATTTTTAACAAGGAGAACACAAATATGTAAAACTAACGGCTGATTTCTTCTTTTTTTTTTTTTTTCACTAGTAAGGGGCAAAATGATCTTTCTCAGAAGATGGTGTATTTGCTGTAAGCTAGAGCTTACCTTGGAGAAAGTGATGGCACCTCACTCCAGTACTTTTGCCTGGAAAATCCCATGGACGGCGGAGCCTGGTAGGCTGCAGTCCATGGGATCGCTAAGAGTTGGACACGACTGAGCAACTTCCCTTTCATTTTTCACTTTCACTCATTGGAGAAGGAAATGGCAACCCACTCCAGTATTCCTGCCTGGAGAATCCCAGGGACAGGGGAGCCTGGTGGGCCTCCGTCTATGGGGTCGCACAGAGTCGGACACGACTTAGCGACTAAACCACCACCACCACTGAGAGAGTCATTTCCTAGGCAGGTTGCTAAGGAGTCTAGGGGTCCCCAAGGAGAGAGGGGTCTGGAATTCTCAAGGAGGAAGAAAGGACGAACTCTTTTTTCTTTCTCTACATTCCTTAGGATTATATAACAATAATGTATCCTGCCTGAGGACAGTCTCTGGATTAAGGACAGTCTTTGGATTAAACCTTCTGGCTAATTCTGTTATCTTAAAATGTAAATTATGGGAGTAGGTCTGGTGAGGTCTTTACAACCTCCAGACATTCTTTGGATTCATTGGAGAGTATATAACTTTATTGCTAACACTAGCAAGGGGGTACTCTTTCTGCTGCCTTCCGATGCCTATGTCAGAAGCTTTCTCTATCTCCTTTATACTTTAATAAAACTTTATTACACAAAAGCTCTGAGCAATCAAGCCTCGTCTCTGGCCCCGGATTGAATTCTTCTCCTCCGGGGGCCAAGAATCCCGGTGTATTCGCGTGATTCAACAACAACCTTTCAACCACCACCATCAAAGCTTACCTAGAATTCTAGTATCTACTTAGTAGAATGAGGATCCCAGGGTGTTCTGCACAGGATACCCCAAAGTGCTGGCTTTTAACCTAGCCTGTCCTGTTTGGAGGAAAGGTCTCCTCCTGGCCCCCAGGGTTCAGAATGCCCTGCCTGCCTCACCTGTCTCCTCTCTCCAGTGGCTTTCCTTTTGTGTGTGTGTTGGGGGGAGGGGTGCGTTGGTATTCACTGTCCTTCCCTGGCACTGCCCACCAGACTTGTGCTGTCAAACATGGCCCACCTCAGCAGTCCCCCAAGAGATGTGATGAGAACCAGGAACACAATCCAGCAAAAGCAGAATGGGGGAAGAGGCCATGTTCTCAAGTACACCACCACCCAGTATTACTTTTAGGAAATAATCAGGAAAAAACTCAAGGTGCCAAAGAATGGTTTCCCTGGTTGAGCTGGTCTCCACTGTCCACCCTCCCCTGCCCCCAGGATTGATCATTTAGTATCAATGGGTCTTAGATCCTGTCCAACTTTGATGAAGGAAAGAGGAGACTGAAAAAGCAGACTTAAAACTCAGCATTCAAAAAATTAAGGTAATGTCATCCGATCCCATCACTTCATGGCAAATAGATGGGGGGAAAATGGAAACGGTGACAGATTTTATTTTCTTGAGCTCCAAAATCACTGCGGACAGTGACCACAGCCATGAAATTAAAAGCCACTTGTTCTTTGGAAGAAAAGCTATGACAAACCTAGACAGTCTATTAGAAAAGCAGAGATACTACTTTGCCAACAAAGGTAAGCTATGGTTTTTCCAGTAGTCATGTATGGATGTGAGAGTTGGACCATAAAGAAGGCTGAGTGCTGAAAAATTGATGCTTTTGAACTGTGGTGTTGGAGAAGACTCTTGAGAGTCCCTTGGACAGCAAGGAGATCAAACCACTCAATCCTAAAGGAAATCAACCCTGAATATTCATTGGAAGAACTGATGCTTAAGCTGAAGCTCCAATACTTTGATCACCTGATGTGAAAAGCCAATTCATTGGAAAACACCCTGATGCTGGGAAAGACAGAGGGCAGAAGGAGAAGGGGATGACAGGATGAGATGGTTGGATGGCATCTCAATTCAATGGACATGAGTTTGAGCAACCTCTGAGAGGTAATGAAGGACAAAGAAGCCTGGCATGATGCAGTCCCTGGGGTTCCGAAGAGTTGGACAGAACCAAGCGACTGGACAACAAGTGTGCCTCACGAGGGAAATACAAAGAGTGTCAGGCAGGGCTGGAAGGTCAGAACCCACCTTCCAGGAGCAGAGCACACATGCTGTTCTCATTTGCACCTGCATGTGGTGTCCATATGCCCTCTGCGGACAAAGAGGGATTAACTCAGATGTTCTTTTCTAACCAAGAGTGAAATCCCAAGGAGACCAGTTTCACTTCAGGAGAAGGGTGCGGTTCTTTCCCCACACTTAACTGAAGTAGTATTCCAATTGCATTGGAATCAACCAGAATTTGGCTCTTTTGAGTAACTTTTCTGGACAGTACTATTATAGGAATGTTTTTACTTATAATACAATTGCAATTTAAGTTTCACAATCACACTATGATATAAAAGTGGTTTTGGTGATCAACAGCCTTTTCTACAGAATTCAAGGCTTTCTTTTTTCTTCCTTCTGTTTGTAAAATTGAAGCAATTGTTTTCCTAAAGAGGTGATGTGAAAGTCGCTCAGTCATATCTGACTCTTTGTGACCCCCCATGGCCTATACAGCCCATGAAATTCTCCAGGTCAGAATTCTGGAGTGGATAGCTGTTCCCTTCTCCAGGGTATCTTCCCAGCCCAGAGATCAAACCCAGGTCTCCTGCATTGCAGGCAGATTCTTTACCAGCTGAAACACCAGGGAAGCCCTTTCCTAAAGAAATTATAACGCAAAATTTGTCCTCTGTTAGGAATTACACTTGTTCTACTAAAGATACATTAATTTGTTTCAGAAAGTAGGAGTTTTAAGCTCAACTTTGCAAGGAATTCAGGTACTAAAATCACCAAGTTTTCAATTCATTACCACGGAGAGTAGACTATTTGGACTTACATTTAACTGGCTTTGATATTGAATGCTGGTGTTCCTGCTAAGTCGCTTCAGTCGTATCTGACTCTGTGCAACCCCATAGACAGCAGCCCACCAGGCTCTGCCATCCCTGGAATTCTCCAGGCAAGAACACTGGGGTGGGTTGCCATTTCCTTCTCCAATGCATGAAAGGTAAAAGTGAAAGTGAAGTCGCTCAGTCGTGTCCGACTCTTAGCGACCCCACTGACTGCAGCCTACCAGACTTCTCCATCCATGGGATTTTCCAGGCAAAAGTACAGGAGTGGGTTGCCATTGCCTTCTTGATATTGAATAAAACAAAACAAAACAAAAAATCCAGTATTTCTAAATTGTGGAGTGTTAAATGTTTTCCCAGAATAGTCATTAGTTATTTGCTTTTCATTAACCCAACCTCTACAGTCTTGGATTTCTGCAACTATTTTACATAAGGAGATAACATTAGAATGAGCCACTCTGCATTCTGCCTTCTACTCTACAACTGTCTTCTACTTTACATTCCTTAATTCTTGCTGAGAAGTATTGATATATTTCCAAAAATATGAACCCTACACTGTTACTGAACACAAGTTCATGTGTCCAATGCACAGTGAGGCCAAACAAACCAAAGCATCAGAGTTTGGAGCAGAGAAAGGTTTACTACAGGGCCGTGCAAAAATAGGTGGCTCATGCTCAAATAACCCAAACTCCTCATAGAGTTTCAGCAAAATATTTTTAAAGGCTGGATGAGGGCAAGGTTCATGAATCAAGATTGCTGGGAGAAATATCAATAGCCTCAGATATGCAGATGACACTGCCCTTATGGCAGAAGGTGAAGAGGAACTAAAGAGCCTCTTGATGTAATAGATGGAGAAAAATACCATGTTCATGGATTGGAAGAATCAATATAGTGAAAATGAGTATACTACCCAAAGCAATCTATAGATTCAATGCAATCCCTATCAAGCTACCAATGGTATTTTTCACAGAGCTAGAACAAATAATTTCACAATTTGTATGGAAATACAAAAAGCCTCAAATAGCCAAAGCAATCTTGAGAAAGAAGAATGGAACTGGAGGAATCAACCTGCTTGGCTTCAGGCTCTACTACAAACCCACAGTCATCAAAACAGTATGGTACTGGCACAAAGACAGAAATATAGATCAATGGAACAAAATAGAAATCCCAGAGATAAATCCACGCACCTATGGACACCTTATCTTTGACAAAGGAGGCAAGAATATACAATGGAGAAAAGACAATCTCTTTAACAAGTGGTGCTGGGAAAACTGGTCAACCACTTGTAAAAGAATGAAACTAGAACACTTTCTAACACCATACACAAAAATAAACTCAAAATGGATTAAAGATCTAAAAGTAAGACCAGAAACTATAAAACTCCTAGAGGAGAACATAGGCAAAACACTCTCTAACATAAATCACAGCAGGATCCTCTATGACCCATCTCCCAGAATACTGGAAATAAAAACACAAATAAACAAATGGGACCTAATTAAAATTAAAAGCTTCTGCACAACAAAGGAAATTATAAGCAAGGTGAAAAGACAGCCTTCAGAATGGGAGAAAATAATAGAAAATGAAGCAACTGACAAAGAACTAATCTCAAAAATATACAAGCAACTCCTGCAGCTCAATTCCAGAAAAATAAACAACTCAATAAAAAAGTGAGCCAAAGAACTAAACAGACATTTCTCCAAAGAAAACATACAGATGCCTAACAAACACATGAAAAGATGCTCAACATCACTCATTATCAGAGAAATGCAAATCAAAACCACAATAAGGTACCATTTCACGCCAGTTAGAATGGCTGCAATCCAAAAGTCTACAAGCAATAAATGCTGGCGAGGGTGTGGAGAAAAGGGAACCCTCTTACACTGATGGTGGGAATGCAAACTAGTACAGCCACTATGGAGAACAGTGAGGAGATTCCATAAAAAACTGGAAATAGAACTGCCTTATGACCCAGCAATCCCACTACTGGGCATACATGCCAAGGAAACCAGAATTGAAAGAGACAAGTGTATCCCAATGTTCATCGGAGCACTGTTTATAACAGCCAGGATATGGAAGCAACCTAGATGTCCATCAGCAGATGAATGGATAAGAAAGCTGTGGTACATATACACAATGGAGTATTACTCAGCCATTAAAAAGAATACATTTGAATCACTTCTAATGAGGTGGATGAAACTGGAGCCTATTATACAGAGTGAAGTAAGCCAGAAAGAAAAACACCAATACAGTATATTAACGCATATATATGGAATTTAGAAAGATGGTAACAATAACCCTGTATGCAAGACAGCAAAAGAGACACAGATATACAGAACAGTCTTTTGGACTCTGTGGGAGAGGGAGAGGGTGGGATGATTTGGGAGAATGGCATTGCAATATGTATAATATCATATATGAAACAAATCACCAGCTCAGGTTCAATGCAAGATACAGGATGCTCAGGGCTGGTGCACTGGGATGACCCAGAGGGATGGGATGGGGAGGGAGGTGGGAGGGGGGTTCAGGATGGGGAACACATGTACCCCATGGTGGATTTATGTTGATGTATGGCAAAACCAATACAATATTGTAAAGTAATTAGCCTCCAATTAAAATAATAAATTTATATTTTAAAAAAAGAGCCTCTTGATGTGAAAGAGGAGAGTGAAAAAGGTGGCTTAAAACTGAACATTCAAAGAACTAAGATCATGGCATCCAGTCCCAGCACTTCATAGCAAATAGGCAATGGAAACAGTGAGAGACTTTATTTTTGGGGGCGCTCCAAAATCACTGTAGATGTTGACTGCAGCCATGGTACTGATTTAGATCCTCAAATTTGATTACATTTTCCTACTATTCAGGTGGCTTGATATTTTATATTTTTCTTTTTTTATATAATTTTCTATAAAAGTTTGCTTTCTAGCCTAATTTTTAGAATAATTGGCATAAAAGTTTACATATCATCCTAAATACTTACTGTCCTCCATATCAAAATATCCGCAACAAAATACATAATATTTATATGGTCACTGTTCTAAAGCAGTTCTGAATATAGTCCTTGTATAGGTTATTTGTGTCTTCTATTTTTCTTCTACAGACTTTTCAAAATACTTTCTCTTCCCTGGTATTTTAAAAGAAATCTTGTTATTATTCAGTCACTAAGTCATGTCCGACTCTTTGCAACCCCATGGACTGCAGCACACCAGCTCTTCTGTCCTCCACTATTTCCCAGGGTTAGTTCAAATTCATGTCCATTGAGTCAGTGATGCCATCTAACAACCTCATCCTCTGCCACTCCCCTGCTACTTTCGCCCTCAGTCTTTCCCATTATCAGGGACTGTTCCCATGAGATGGCCAAAGTTTTGGAGCTTCAGCAGCAGTCCTTTCAATGAATATTCAGGGCTGATATCCTTTAGGATTGACTGGTTTTATCTTGCAATCCAAGGGACTCTCAAGAGTCTTCTCCAGCATCACAATTTTAAAACATCAGTTCTTCGGTGTTCAGCCTTCTTTATGATCCAAATCTCACATCTGTACAAGATTATTGGAAAAACCATAGCTTAGACTATATGGACCTTTGTCAACAAAGTGATGTTTCTGCTTTTAAGTATGCTATCTAACTTTGTCATAAATTTCCTTCCATGGAGCAAGCATTTTTTAATTTCATGGCTTCAAACATGATCCATAGTGATTTTGGAGCCCAAGAAAAGAAAATCTGTCACTGCTTCCACTTTTCCCACTTCTATTTGCCATGAAGTGATTGCACCAGATGCCATGACCCTAGTTTTTTAAATGTTGAGTTTCAAGTAGCTTTTTAACTCTCCTCTTTTCCCATCATAAAGAGGCTTTTCCGTTCCTCTTCAATTTCTGCCATAAGATTGGCATCATCTTCATATCTAAAGATGTTGATATTTCTCCTGGCAATTTTGACTCAAACTTATGATTCATCCAGCCCAGCTTTTCACATGATGTACTCTACATATAAGTTAAACAAGCAGGGTGACAATGTAAAGCCTTGACAAATACTACTTGCTAAATTTTGAACATGTCCATTGTTCCATATCTGGTTGTAGCTGTTGCTTCTTCACCCACATACAGATTTCTCAGAAGGCAAACAAGGTGGTCTTGTATTCCCATCTCTTTAAGAGTTTTCCACAGTTTGTTGTAATCCACACAGTCAAAGGCTTTAGCATAATCAATGAAGCAGAATTAGATGTTTTTCTGGAATTCCTTTACTTTCTCTATGATCCAGTGAATGTTAGCAATTTGATCTCTGGTTCCTCTGCCTTTTCTAAATCCATCTTGTACATCTGGAAATTCTTAGTTCACATACTACTAAGCCTAACTTTGCTAGCATGTGAAATGAGCACAATTGTACAGTGGTTCCAATACTCTTTGGCATTGCCCTTCTTTGGGATTGGAATGAAAATTGACCTCTTCCAGTCCTGTGGCCACTGCCGAGTTTTCCGAATTTGTTGATATGTTGTGTGCAGCACTTTAACAGCGTCATCTTTTAGGATTTGAAATAGCTCAGCTGGAATTCTATCACCTCCACTAGCTTTGTTCATAGCAATACTTCTTAAGCCCTACTTGACTTCACTCTCCAGTATATCTGGCTCTAGGACAGTGACCACACCATCGTGGTTATCTGGGTCATTAAGATCTTTTTGTACAGTACTTCTGTGTATTCTTGCCACCTCTTCTTAATATCTTCTGCTTCTGTTAGGTCCATACAATTTCTGTCTTTTTTTATGCCCGTCCTTGCATGAAATGTTCCCTTAGGTTAGTTCAGTCGCTCAATCATGTCCCCATGAATCGCAGCATACCAGGCCTCCCTGTTCATCACAAACTCCCAGAATTCACTCAGATGCACGTCCATCAAGTCAGTGATGCCATCCAGCCATCTCATCCTCTGACGTCCCCTTCTCCTCCTGCCCCCAATCCCTCCCAGCATCAGAGTCTTTTCCAATGAGTCAGCTCTTTGCATGAGGTGGCCAAAGTACTGGAGTTTCAGCTTTAGCATCATTCCTTCCAAACAACACCCAAGACTTATCTCCTTTAGAATGGACTGGTTGGATCTCCTTGCAGTCCAAGGGACTCTCAAGAGTCTTCTCCAACCCCACAGTTCAAAAGCATCAATTCTTCGGTGCTCAGCCTTCTTCACAGTCCAACTCTCACATCCATACATGACTACTGGTCCTTGGTATCTTCAATTTTCTGATCTCTAGCCTTTGCCATTCTGTTGTTTTCCTCTATTTCTTTTCTTTGCTTATTCAAGAAGGCCTTCTTATCTCTCCTTGCTATCCCTAGAACTCTGCATTCAGTTGGGTAGAGCTGTCCTTTCTCCTTGCCTTCTGCTTCTCTTCTTTCCTCAGCTATGTGTAAAACCTCCTCGGACAACCACTTTTCCCTTTATTTCTTTTTCTTTGGGATGATTTTTGTCACTGCCTGGTTTACTGATCAAATGTCTCCTTCCTATTTTATTAATCTTTGCTCCAGCTTTACTATTTCTTTCAATTTTGCTGTATTCAGCTTCTTGGTATCAATACATTTTCCCCTACTTTCTAAAAATTAATTTATCTAAGGCTATAGACATTTCCTCTGAACACAACTCCAGTTACAATTAAAAAGGTTTTTTTTTTTGTAGACTTCTCATTTCCATTCATTTTAAATACACTTTAATTTAAATGTCCTTTATTAATCTCAGTTATTTTTAAGTGTATTGTATTTTTCCATCTATATTTATATTGCATAACATAAAATCATTGAGCATGACTTATTTGATATGAGTGCTTTAGATTTCTTGATGAATTTTACTTGTTTCCTCAGCATCTAACATTTGTAACATTGTACAGGAAGCAGTGATCAAAACCATCCCCAAGAAAAAGAAAGGAAAAATGGTTGTCTGAAGAGAAAAGAAGAGAAGCAAAAGGCAAAGGAATAAAGGAAACATAAGCTCATCTGAATGCAGAGTTCCAAAGAATAGAAGGACAGATAAGAAAGCCTTCCTAAGTGAAAAATGCAAAGAAAAAGAGGAAAAACAATAGAATGGGAAAGACTACATATCACTTCAAAAAAAATTAGAAATACCAAAGGAATATTTTGTGCAAAGATAGGCGCAATAAAGAATAGAAATGATATGGACCTAACAGAAGCAGAAAACATTAAGAAGAGGTGGCAAGAATACACAGAAGAACTATACATAAAAGATCTTCATGACCCAGATAACGACAATGGTGTGTTCACTCACCTAGAACCAGACATCCTAGAGTGTGAAGCCAAGTGGGCCTTAGGAAGTATCACTATGAACAAAGCTAGTGGAGGTGATAGGATTCCAGCTGAGCTATTTTAAAACCTAAACAATGATGTTGTTAAAGTGCTGCACTCAATATGCCAACAAATATGGAAAACTTAGCAGTGGCCATAAGACTGGAAAAGGTCAGTTTTCATTCCAGTGCCAAAGAAGGGCAATGCCAAAGAATGTTCAAACTACTGCACAACTGCACTCATTTCACATGCTAGCAAGGTTATGCTGAAAATCCTCCAAGATAGACTTCAACAGTACATGAACTGAGAACTCCAAAATGTACAAGGTGGATTTAGAAAAGGCAAAGGAACCAGAGATCAAAATGCCAACATTCGTTGGATCCTAGAAAAAGCCAGAGAATTCCAGAAAAACTTCTGCTTCATTGACTGCACTAAACGCTTTGACGGTGGATCACAATAAACTGTGGGAAATTCTTAAAGAGATGGAAATAGCAGACCACCATACCTGCCTCATGCAAAACCTGTATGCAAGTCAAGAAGCAACAGTTAGAACTGGACATGGAAAAATGGACTGGTTCCAAATAGGAAAAGGAGTACATCGAGGCTGCATATTCTCACCCTGCTTGTTTAACTTATATGCAGATTATATCATGTGAAATGCCAGGCTGGATGAAGCACATGCTGGAATCAAGACTGCAGGGGAAAATATCAATAACCTCAGATATGCAGATGACACCACCCTGATGGCAGAAAGTGAAGAGGAACTAAAGAACCTCTTGATGAAAGTGAAAGAGAAGAGTGAAAAAGTTGGCTTAAAGCTCAACATTCAGAAAATTAAGATCGTGGCATCTGGTCCTAGCACTTCATGGCAAATAGATGGGGATACAATGGAAAGAGTGACAGACTTCATTTTCTTGGGCTTCAAAAATCACTGCAGATGGTGACTGCAGCCATGAAATTAAAAGACGCTTGCTCCTTGGAAGAAAAGCTATGACCATCGTAGACAGCATATTAAGAAGAAGAGACATTACTTTGCCCACAAATGTCTATCTAATCAAAGCTATGGTTTTTCCGGTAGTTATGTATGGATGTGAGAGTTGAACCATAAAGAAGGTTGAACGCTGAGGAACTGATGCTTTTGAACTGTGGTGTTGGAGAAGAATCCTGAGAGTCCCTTGGACTGCAAGGAGATCCAACCAGTCAACCCTAAAGGAGATCAACCATGAATATTCATTGGAAGGACTGATGCTAAAGCTAAAGCTCAAATACTTTGGTCCCCTGATGTGAAGAGCCAACTCATTGGAAAAGACCTTAATGCTGGGAAAGATAGAAGACAGGAGAAGAGGACGACAGAGGACAAGTTGGTCAGATGGCATCACCGACTCAAAGGACTTGAGTTTGAGCAAGCCCTTGGGGATAGTGAAGGACAAGGAAGCCTGGCGTGCTGCAGTCCATGGGGTCACAAAAAGTTGGACGCGACCAAGCAACTGAACAATAACAACCTTCACGTCTATCCTAACCTTTCCTCATTTATAGCATTTATGAAAATTGGGTGAAGTTGATTTCACCTCTGTTCCTGGAATAGACTTTGACTGATCAAAAACTATCAGGGTAATCTCCGCTTTGTCATTCTGTTGGTTCAAGTAATCCTAGGCCACTCCAGTCAGTGTCTGATCTTCTGGTGAACATATGTATTAGTCAGGCAATTTTCCTCTGTGAGGTACTTTCTGGAAAGCCCTTGAATAAAGATAGTCTCTTATTCTTGATGGTATGGTATGCTTCCATGAGGCAAGTTAATCTGAAGACAAGACTAAAAGGATTGCTGCAAGAATTGCACCGAATCAGTCTCATCAGTTGAGTATATCTTTCCTTTACTCCCTTGCCTTTTGCTTCTTTTCTTTCCTCAGCTATTTGTAAAGCCTCCTCAGACAATCGCTTTTCTTTCTTGAGTTTCTTTTTCTTTCAGATGGTTTTGGTCACTGCCTCCTGTACAATGTTACGAAATTCTGTCCATAGTTCTTCAGACTCTCTATAAGATCTAATCCCTTGAGTCTATTTGTCACCTCCACTGTACAACAGTAAGGGATTTGATTTAGGTCATACCTGAATTGCCTAGTAGTTTTCCATACTTTCCTCAATTTAAGTCTGAATTTTGCAATAAGGAGCTCATAATCTGAACCATCATCAGCCAAAGTCTTATTTTTGCTAGCTATATACACTTCACCATCTTCAGCTGCAAATATATAATCAATTTGATTTCAGTGTTGGCCATCTGGTGATGTCCATGTGTAGAGTCTTTTCTTGTGTTGTTGGAAGAGGGTATTTGTTATGACCAGTGCATTCTCTTGACAAGAATCTGTTAGCCTTTGTCCTGCTTCATTTTGTACTCCAAAGACAAACTTGCCTGTTACTCCAGGTATCTCTTGACTTCCTACTTTTGCATTCCAGTCCCCTATGATGAAAAGGACATCTTTTTTCATTGTTGTCAATTCTAGAAGGTCTTGAAGATCTTCATAGAACCAATCAACTTCAGCTTTTTCAACATTAGTGGTAGGGGCATGGACTTGGATTACTGTGATGTTAAGTGGTTTGCCTTGGAAACGAACCAAGATCATATTGTCATTTTTGAGATTGCACCCAAGTGCTGCATTTCAGACTCTTTTCTTGACTGTGAGACCTATTCCATTCCTTCTAATGTATTCTTGTCCATAGCAATAGAGATAATGGTGAAAAGTGAAAGTGAAAGTTGCTCAGTCATGTCTGACTCTTTGCGACCCCATGGGCTATCCAACCCATGGAATTCTCCAGGCCAAAATACTGGAGTGGGTAATCTTTCCCTTCTCCAGGGGATCTTCCCAACCCAAGGATTGAACCCAGGTCTTCCGCATTGCAGGCAGATTCTTTACCAGCTGAGCCACAAGGGAAGCAAACTTATAATGGTAATCTGAATTACATTTGCCCATTTTAGTTTACTGACTCCTAAGATGCTGATGTTCACTCTTGTCACCTCCTACTTAATCACATCCAATTTACCTTGATTCGTGAACCTAATATTCCAGGTTCCTATGCAATATTGATTTTTAAAGTATCAGACTTTACTTTCACCAAAAGGCACATTCACAACTGAGCATTGTTTCCGCTTTGGCCCAGCCACTTCATTCTTTCTGGAGTTATTAGCAATTGCCCTTGCTTTTTCCCTATAGCATACTGGACGCTTTCCCACCTGAGGGCCTCATCTTCAGGTATCATATATTTTGCATTTTCATACTGTGAAAAGAAGAGAAGTGGAAGGTGAGGGGAAAGGGGATAGATACACTCAACTGAATGCAGAGTTACAGAGAATAGCAAGGAGAGATAAGAAAGTGCATTCTTAAATGCACTGCAAAGAAATAGATGAAACCATAGGATGAGAGGAGAAGGAAATGGCAACCCACTCCAGTATTCTTGCCTGGAAAATCACATGGATGGAGGAGCCTGGCAGGCTACAGTCCATGGGGTCGCAAAGGGTCAGACACGACTGAGCGACTAACACACACACACACACACACACACACACAGAATGAGAAAGGCTAGAGGTTCAAGAAAATTGGAGATACCAAGGAAATATTTCATGCAAGGATGGGCATGAAAAAGGACAGAAATGGTAAGGACCTAAGAGAAACAGAAGATGCTAAGAAGAGGTGGCAAGAATACACAGAAGAACTATATAGAGAAAAGGTCCTAAGACCTGGATAGCCATGATGGTGTGGTCACACACCTAGATCCAGACATTCTGCAGTGTGAATTCAAGTGGGGCTTAAGAAGCATTGCTATGAACAAAGCAGTGGAGGTGATGGAATACAGCTGAGCTATTTAAACTTTTAAAAGATGATGCTGTTAAAGTGCTGCACTTGATATATCAGCAAATTCGGAAAACTCAGCAGTTGCCACTGGACTGGAAGAGGTCAGTTTTCATTCCAATCCCAAAGAAAGGCAATGCCAAAGAGTATTTGAACCACTGTACGATTGTGCTCATTTCACATGCTAGCAAGGTTATACTCAAAATCCTTCAAAGTGCTCTTTAGCTGTACCTGAACTGAGAACTTCCAGATGTATGAGATGGATTTTTAAAAGGCAGAGGAACCAGAGCTCAGAATGCTAACATTCACTGGACCATAGAGAAAGTAAGAGAATTCCAGAAAAAAATTCTACTTCTGTATCATTGACTATGCTACATCCTTTGACTATGTGGATCACTACAAACTGTGGAAAATTCTTAAAGAGATGGAAATACCAGACCACCTTATCTGCCTCCTGAGAAACTGGTATGCAAGTCAAAAGGCAACAGTTAGAACATGGAACAATGAACTGCTTCAAAGTTGGGAAAGGAGTATATCAAGGCTGTATATTGTCACCCTGCTCCTTTAACTTATATGCAGAGCACACCATGTGACATGCCAGGCTGGATGAGTTAAAAGCTGGAATCAAGATTTTTGTTGTTGTTGTTGTTCAGCCACTCGGTTGTGTCCAACTCTTTGCAACCCCACAGACTGCAGGACACCAGGCTTGCTCAAATTCATGCCCGTTGAGTCAGTGATGCCACCTAACCAACTTGTCCTCTGTCGTCCCCTCCTCCTCCTGCCTTCGATCTTTCCCAGCATCAGGGTCTTTTCTAATGAGTTGGCTCTTCACATCAGGTGGCCAAATATCGGTGCTTCACCTTCAGCATCAGTCCTTCCAATGAATATTCAGGATTGATTTCCTTTAGGATTGACTGGTTTGAGCTCCTTGCAGTCCAAGAGATTCTCTAGAGTCTTCTCCAACACCACACAGTTCAAAAGTATCAATTCTTTGGCGTTCAGCCTTCTTTAATGGCCCAATTCTCACATCCATACATGGCTACTGGAAAAACCATAGCCTTGACTAGACAGACTTTTGTAGGCAAAGTAATGTCTCTACTTTTTAATACACTATCTAGGTTGGTTATAGCTTTTCTTCCAAAGGGTAAGCATCTTTGAATTTATTTCGACCCTGCTTATTTAACTTATATTTAGAGTACATCATGAGAAATGTTGGGCTGGATGAAGCACAAGCTGGAATCAAGAGTGCCAGGAGAAATACTGACAACTTCAATTACGCAGATAATATCACTCTAATGACAGAAAGTGAAGAGGAACTAAAGAGCCTCTTGCTCAGGGTAAAAGAGGAGAATGAAAGGGCTGACTTGACCTCAACATTAAAATAATTAAGGTCATGGCATCTGGTCCCATCACTTCTTGGCAAGTAGAACGGGAAAAAGCAGAAACAGGGACAGATTTTATTTTCTTGGACTCCAAAATCACTCTGGTCAAAGACTGTGTCATGAAATTAAAGATGC
Organism: Bos mutus; assembly: GCF_027580195.1. NCBI lineage: Eukaryota > Metazoa > Chordata > Mammalia > Artiodactyla > Bovidae > Bos > Bos mutus. The sequence continues at coordinate 148,715,376 of NC_091617.1, read as the reverse complement.
TTTCTCCTTGGAAGGAAAGCTATGACAAACCTAGACAGCATATTAAAAAACAGAGACATCACTTTGCCCACAAAGGTCCATATTGTCAAAGCTATAGTTTTTCCAGCAGTCAGGTACACATGTGAGAGTTGGACCATAAAGAAGGCTGAGAACTGAAGAATTGATGCTTTTGAATTGTGGTGCTGAGGAGACTCTTGAGAGTACGCTGGACTGCAAGGAGACCAGACACTGATGTTAGCAAAGATTTAAGGCAAAAGGGGAAGGGGCAGCAGAGGATGAGATGATTAGATAGCATCACTGACTCAATAGGCATGAATTTGAGCAAACTCCAGAAGATAGTGAATGACAAGGAAGCCTGGCGTGTTGCAGTCCCTGAGGCCACAAAGAGTGGGACACGACTTAACGACTGAACAGCAGCAACCTGACCCTGCGTTTTCATGCCTGCACTCCACATCCGCTGTATCTCTCTGCCTCCCCAGCTAGCCTCCCTACAGTCTCAGTCTCTCTGCCTGAGTACTTAGACCCCTTGGGTCTGAAACTGAACTTCAACCTCAAGGACTCTGAGACTAACCTCTATCCCTCCTCAGCCAGGCCTACTTTAGACTTGGTGTGACCCCACTGCTCCAAATAGTGACTCTAAGTGAGGGAGTCCTACTCCTGCTGAGAATGCTCTCTGTCCCATGGAAGAAAATCATGCACATGGTACACCTGCAAATAAGGATAAATCATAGACAAAGTAATCCCAACCTAGAAGCCCATGAGGGATCCACAGACAAGTGCAAGAGAAATTCAAGTGATCCCTGAAAGGTAAACAAATCAGAGGAAGTATCCAGAGGAAGCAGGATTCGAACAGTAATTTGTTGAAAGGGTAAAGACTAGGCAAGCAGATGGACGATGTGAAGAACACCGAGAAAGAAGAAGGAAAGTATTCTGAGAAAGCAGAGCAAGGAAAAGTCCGTGAGATAAACCCATCAGCTAAAGAGAAAATTCTCCTATAGGAGAATGTTTTGTTGTTCCATTTTCATCTTATTTTCATTTACAGTACCATCATCATCACCATCCACCCCCATCTCCAGGGCCAGCATCACCACCATTATCATCACCATTGTAGTTTACTACACATAATATGCAGACCCAGAAATATCCAGAGACCCAAATTCTAGAAAAACATTTTGTCGTTTCCACTTTCAATTCTTTGTTTATAATAGGACCAAAGCCATTTTGGATCATTTGTCATTTCTTGTTTTCTTTTAAAGAGCTTAAGGATGAGAACTACTTGGCTTGCTCCACATTGTCATCATCTCTGTCCAAATATTTTGAAAATCCACATAGAGCATCATCTGCATTAGAACACTCTAGATCCAAAATTTCTTAGTCTGTTTAAAAAAAAAAAAAACTACAGGCCAACAGCTACTGGGTCTGTGCACTCTTGAGCCCATGCTCTGCAACAAGAGAAGGCCATGCACCACAACTGGAGAGAGCCCACGCGCCACAGAGAAGAGCCCGCAGGCTGCAACAAAGACCCAGCACAGCCAGAAAGTACAGAAATAAAAAATAAAGTGATGATCTGAAAGCAAAACAAAAAAACAACATTGCTCTATAATGGCAGGGTAATTCTCCCAGCAGCCTCCATTGTGAGGTTCCCTGGTCCTCCCTATGGCACCAGATATGTAGTCTTTACATTGCTTTATTCATGAGTCAGCAAATATTTATAGGGTACTTACTATATGCTGGGCACAGGGCATGCAATGGAAAGCAAAACACTTTTTTGCTTTCCATTGGGGAAGAGATGGACATGGTATTTGTTATCTATTGCTACCTCACCTCACACAATTTCTGTGAGTCAGGAAAGTCAGAAGTGGTTTCTTTCCGTTGTTCTTGCTCAAGTTTCTAAAGAGTCAAGTTGTTGGCCGGATGAAAGCTTGACTGGAGATGGAAGGTTTGCCTCCAAAATGGCTCACTCACATGGCTGTTGGCAGGAGACTTCAGCTCTTCACCATGTGGAGTCCTACAGGGTTGCTTCAACAACTCCCTGAATGAGAGACCCAGGAGAGCAACGCAGAAATAAAACCGCTTTTCATGCTCTCACCTGAAAGTCACACAGTCATTTCCACAAAATCTTGGCTCCATATGATAGGAGCCATATCCATATCATAGGTCAGCCTATGAGAGAAGACTACACAGGGCATAAAGCAGACAGATGACAATCACTGTGTGTGTCCTTGGGGGCTGGCTACCAGACATCATTTAAAAGAGACACGTGTACCCCAGTGTTCATCGCAGCACTGTTTACAACAGTCAGGACACGGAAGCAGCCTAGATGTCCATCAGCAGATGAATGGATAAGAAAGCTGTGGTACATATACACAATGGAGTATTACTCAGCTATTAAAAAGAATGCATTTGAATCAGTTCTAATGAGGTGGAGGAAACTGGAGCCTATTATACAGAGTGAAGTAAGTCAGAAAGAGAAACACCAATACAGTATATTAATGCATATATATGGAATTTAGAAAGATGGTAACGATGACCCTATATGAGAGACAGCAAAAGGGACACAGATGTAAAGAACAGACTGTTGGACTCTGGGAGAGGGAGAGGGTGGGATGATTTGAGAGAATAGCATTGAAACATGTATATTTTCATATGTGAAACAGATCACCAGTCTAGGTTTGATGCATGAGACAGGGTGCTCAGGGCTGGTGCACTGGGATGACCCTGAGTGATGGGATGGGGAGGGAGGTGGGAGATGGGTTCAAGATGGGGGGGGACACATGTACACCCATGGCTGATTCATGTGAACGTATGGCAAAAACCACTACAATATTGTAAAGTAATTAGACTCCAATTAAAATAAATAATGTTTTAAAAAAAAATGATAGCAAAAATAAATGTAAAATTATGTCTACATTAAGGAGGTCTTCATAGACCATGTCAAAAATATATTTTAGCCTTTATTCCAAGATCATCAAGACTCCATTAAAATATTCTTGTTAAAGGTACAAAGCCCTGAGTAGTATGGCACACAAAGCACTCTGAAAAGCTCTTCCTCCATTATTATGCAATAATCAGCTAGCTTCTAAGTGAATGATAATGAATATATTTTAAATGTATTGCTGGGCTCGTAAGAAAGTACAAGAAATCTCTAAAGGCTGGAGAAAATTAAAAATAAGATACAATTACAGAGGTAAAGTAAGATGGACAAAGGTAGGGCTTCTGGGAGCAAAAGCTAGTTTCAGGAACCCAGAGTATGGGGGATTCGTGATTACCTGATTCAGGGAATGTAAGAGTAGCCTTTACAGAGAATCATGTCAGGAGTCACTTAAGAAGGATCCTCGAGGAAAAAAAGTCTTACAAAGGGAGCCAACATGTGAAGCATCTCTTTCTACTTTTCTGGGTGGAAAAATTATTAAATAATAACAATAGATTTTCAGAGAAATGATAACCGTAACTTTGCCCTAGTAAGAGCCTGGAATTCAGATACCTAGCAAAAGCAAATGCAAGTTCTTTCTGAATTTTGAGTGGGAATACAACTATTCATTATAGGCTTTGTTGTAGTAAGAATGCATGTTTTTAAGAGTAATGACTAAAAAACAAAGAGTGCATAATTTCCAAACCAGTAGAAGGGAATAGATGGAATTTTTAAAAATGCATTATTGCGTCACAGGAATCATATGTTATAGGGAAGAAGCGACTCCAGGTTGGATCTATTTCTTTTACTTCAACCTTTGCTTCCTGTTGCTTTCGTTCACTAAAAGGGTACTGTCTATACACAACGGCCTGCCTTGGGGAACACTGTCCCTCTGCCTGCATGTTAAAACAAAATGCTTTTGTTCAGAGCCCTGTCCCCCTGTGGATGGCTATCAGTTCAGTTCAGTCTCTCAGTTGTGTCCGACTCTTTGCGACCCCATGGACTGCAGCATGCTGGGCCTCCCTGTCCATGGATGGCTATAGGAAGGAATAAATTAACACATCCCATCCAGGAAGCTGGACATTCCAGGAGATATTTACAAGGTTAATTGACTTTTTTTTTTTTTTTTTTTTTACCTCTTCACCTCTCCTCCTTTCTGCTTTAGAAAAGAACCTGGCATCCAGATCCGGATAAGATGGCTATTTTGAGACACTAGGCTGCAATCTTCTTGGTCAGCTGGCTTTCCAAAAAAGTTATACTCCTTGCCTCAGCACCCAGTCTCTTGGATTTATTGGCCTGATGTGTGGTGAGTAGAGTGAGGTTGGACTCAGTAACACCCACAACACTTTATAGGGTTTTTTACTACAAAGGGTAAAATGTATCCATTATGTTAACCTTGGTTATCTCCAAAGCTGTACAAAATACCTATTAAGAAGATGGACTCTGAAATGAGATAATGGAAGTTCAAATCCTACTCCCAGTCCTTCTTTGCTGTGTGATCTCAAGCAAGTCATGTAATCTTATCTGTCCCTCAGCTTCCTCATCTATAAGTTAAAAATTACAACTATACATATCTTATAGAGGAATCAACGAGTTAATAAATATAAAATTCTTAGAAGCAAGTATAAACACTTAAATTCTTACTAAGATTTGTGTTTTAAAGGGGAAAAGAGAATAACTATTTTTATTTGCTTGTTTATACATTAGTATACCTCTGGTAGGTTCACAATGAACTGATAAGATTGGTTGCGTTCGTCTTCTGCACTGTTGGTGGGAACATAAACTGGTGCAGAGACTATGGAGAACAGAATGGAGATGCTTCTAAAAGCTAAAAACAGAGTAAATATTATTCAGCTGTTCCACTCCTGGGCATATAACCAGAAACAATGAAAACTCTAATTTGAAAAGATACACGCACCCTATGGAAACAAACTAAATACCCACTGACAGATGAGTGGATAAAGAAGATGTGGTGCATACACACAGTGGAACATTTATTACTCAATCAAAACAAGAATTAGATAATTCCATTTGTGGTGTTCTTTGGAAGGAATGATGCTAAAGCTGAAACTCCAGTACTTTGGCCACCTCATGCAAAGAGTTGACTCATTGGAAAAGACTCTGATGCTGGGAGGGATTGGGGGCAGGAGGAGAAGGGGACGACAGAGGATGAGATGGCTGGATGGCATCACTGACTCGATGGACGTGAGTCTGAGTGAACTCCAGGAGATGGTGCTGGACAGGGAAGCCTGGCGTGCTGCAATTCATGGGGTCGCAGAGTTGGACTGAACGACTGAACTGAACTGAACTGAACAGCGTGGATGGACCTAGAAAAGAACACACTAAGTCAGAAAGAGAAAGAAAAATACATATAATATCACTTATATGTGGACTCTTAAAAAAAAATGATGCAAATGAACTTATCTCCAAAACAGAATCAGACTCACAGACAAACTCACAAACCAAAGGAAAAAGGGGACGGGAATAGGAATAAATTAGAAGTTTGGGATTAGCAGATTTGCTGTTGTTGCTCAACAGTGTCTGATTCCTTGTGATCCCATGAACTGCAGCACACCAGGCTTCCCTGTCCTTCTCTATTTCCCAGTTTGCTCAAAATCATGTCATTGAGTCAGTGACGCCATCCAACCATCTCATCCTCTGTTGTCCCCTTCTCCTCCTGCCCTCAATCTTTCCCAGCATCTAGGTCTTTTCTAATGGGTCAGTTCTTCACATCAGGTGGCCAAAGTATTGGAGTTTCAGCTTCAGCATCAGTCCTTCCAATGAATATTCAAGGTTGATTTTCTTTAGGATGGACTGGTTTGATCTCCCTGCTGTCAAAGGGACTCTCAAGAGTCTTCTCCATAGTTCAAAAGTATCAATTCTTTAGAAATTTATATGCTATATACCAAGTTATCATACCATTTCTTCCTGTCCTTCCTCTCCCCTACCTACACCTTTGTAGTAGGTTACTTTACTAAACTCTCTTCAAATTACCCAATTTGAGTTTGCCATCTAAGAATAAGACAAGAGAAAACTATCAATCTGCAGGCTGATTGATGTGCCCGATCAGATGTGTCTTTTTTACCATTTCTTTCACACAAGTTCCACACTGACTATCCATACTCTGGGGTCTCTGATGGTTAAAAGGACACTTACCAGGCTTTTGGGCTTAGTCATGCAGTTACGATTTTCTCAACTGTGTTTCCCTCAAAAAAACATGACATTAAGCTATTACTCAGAAAATTTTAAGATTAAGACTCAAGAATATAAAGATTTTTTTTTTAATGTCTGATACTCTTCAGTGATAATCCAGGCAGAAAGAAGACATTTCATATTTTATGGGAATATATGACAAACACATTACCTATGTGATACATTTTATTCTATTATAGATTAAGAATAAAAATGTTGAAAGAAATATGTGCGTGATTCTTCATAAAACTAAAGCAAGTGAATATCTTAGAAGAGGTAAGAAAGCGTTTCAAGTTTAACTGGGGAAGACATACCTCCATAGTAGCTGAACTCATGGTGCATATTCACCCAAGGTTAAATGCTTTAGTGAGGACACAAAAAGGCCAGTATTGTACGGTTTAGTATGAGCTATCAGAAGAACTTACAGGTTAAAGTTTTAGGCTAAGCTTTGGGAGTCTGCAAACACTATTCATCCCAATGCAGCTGAAGTAAATCAGCAATTTAGTGAAGAAAAACATGGAGTGGGGAGGGAGGAATAGCACAAAATATGCTTAGAGGAGTAAGCATGGTCAAGTATTATCTAGTCTTGTTCCAGAGTCTGGATTTTATTAAACACATTGAGAAACCACTGAAAGATTTTGGGCAGGAAAGTGACATGATCCCCTTTAAGTTTTAAGTAGAACATCATGTGGGCTTTGTGATAACTAAATGGAGACCATGAAAGCAGAGGACCAAATTGAAGATCATTGCAGTGGTCCAGGTAAGAGGTACTTTGACTAGGGTGGTGACTGTGAATATGGATGGAAGTGCCCAGAGTTTAGCTGTAACTTGAAAACAAGATTACTTTGGTTTGGCATTGACTCTGATATGGGATACAAAGGCAAGAGAAGTATGGGAGCTGGCTGCTGGATTTCTGGCTTAAGTGCCTTGAGAGGAAGACTGAAGCTTTTAGTGATATGAGAAAAAAAAGTTGTTTATTCATCACAATCCTAATAATTTTCTAAGAAAGGGGATGCTTATAACTGGAGGAGGTTTCTGTTTTCTTAAACCAAACAAAGTCATCATCTTCACTATGAGAAATTCACATACTTGGAAAATAGGATTAACTAGCAGATGGGAACATGTGAGATGGAGAAAGCTGAGTCCAAGGCAAATAGCTCTATATAGAAATGTGAAAACTTGAGGAGAGGCAAGCTCTGCACTGGGGGGAGATGGAAAAGCCCTTGCTGCTGCTGCTGCTAAGTCGCTTCAGTCATGTCCGACTCTGTGCAACCCCATAGACGGCAGCCCACCAGGCTCCCCCGTCCCTGGGATTCTCCAGGCAAGAACACCAGAGTGGGTTGCCATTTCCTTCTCCAATGCATGAAAGTGAAAAGTGAAAGTGAAGTCACTCAGTCGTGTCCGACTCTTAGCGACCCCATGGACTGCAGCCCACCAGGCTCCTCCGTCCATAGGATTTTCCAGGCAAGAGTACTGGAGTGGGTTGCCGTTGCCTTCTCCAGGAAAAGTCCTTAGCCTTTGTGTAAACAATAGCCAAAGACCACTTACAGCCCACCTGGCTAGTGGAATGTGAGCTACTTCATCTGTGTCCTGCCAAGCTTATATCAGGAGAAGAGACCAGGGTATAGTTCTTGTTGTTGTTGCTGTTGTTCAGTCATCCAGTTGTGTCTGACTCTTTGCGACCCCATGGCCTGCAGCACACCAGGCCTCCCTGTCCTTCACCATCTCCCGAAATTTGCCCAAGTTCATGTCTATTGCATCGGTGATGCCATCTAGCCATCTCATCCCCTGATGCCCTCTCCTTCTGCACTCAATGTTTCCCAACATCAGGGATTTTTCCAATGAGTTGGCTGTGTGTATCAGATGATCAAAATACTGGAGCTTCAGCTTCAGCACCAGTCCTTCCAACAAGTATTCAGGGTTGATTTCCCTTAAGATTGACTGGTTTGATCTCCTTGCCATCCAAGAGACTTTCAGGAGTCTTTTCCAGCACTACAGTTTGAAGGCATCAATTCTTTGGCACTGCCTTCTTTAGTCTTTGAAGTGAAGTGAAGTGAAATGAAGTCGCTCAGTCGTGTCTGACTCTTTGCGACCCCATGGACTGTAGCCCACCAGGCTCCTCTGCCCATGGGATTCTCCAGGCAAGAATACTGGAGTGGGTTGCCATTTCCTTCTCCAAGGGATCTTCCCGACCCAGGGATCGAACCCAGGTCTCCCGCATTGCAGACAGATGCTTTAACCTCTGGTTTAAATAGAACAAGACTTGGGTAAGGGGGCCATGATTCCTACCTTTTTGGTCAAATGAAAATGGATCTTGAAAAGGAGCCTTCATCTAGAGAAAGAGATGAGGGAACTTAGCCATCCGCATTTGATTCTTGAACACATTTTTATTTTTGAAAGCATATCAATATTCAGCAGTATCACTGTTTGGAAATTTTTCTTAAAGCAACTCCATCTATAACTTACTTTTTTTTAAAAATTAAAGTATGGTTGATTTACAAGATTATGTTTATTTCTGCTACACAGCAAAGTGACTTGGTTATGGAGTTTTGCATGTACATATGTATCATTTTTCATATCCCTTTCTGTTAAGGTTTATCACAAGATTCTGAATATTGTTCTTTCTGCTCTCCAGTAGGACCTTGTATCCATTCTATATATCATAGTTTGCATCTGCTAATCCCAAACTCCCAATTCTTCCCTCCTCCACCTCCACCCCCTTGGCAACCATAAGCCTATTTTCTATGTCTGTTAGCCCATTACTGTTTAGTAGATATGTTCACCTGTGTCGATTTTAGATTCCACATACAAGTGATATCATATGGTATTTGTCTTTCTCTTTCTGACTTATTTCACTAAGTACGGTAATCTCTAGTTGCATCTCTGATTTACTTTTTAAGTAAAATGCTGTCTCTATTCTGGCCTTAAGAAATCTAGAAAATAGCCAGGAGTTATCACCTCTGTGGGAATAATTTTAAATTAACACTCAAAGACGAATGGAACCCAAAGGCCAGATTTCCCCACATTGAAGGGCATCCCTGCAGCCCAGCAGTAAAGAACCCTCCTGCCAGTACAGGAGACACAGGAAACATGGGTTTGATCCCTGGTTTGGGAAGATCTCCTATAGGAGGGCATGGCAACCCACCCAGTATTCTTGCCTGGAGAACCCCATGGACAGAAGAGCCTTGCAGGCTACAGTCCATGGGGTTGCAGAGTTGGACACGACTGAAGCGACTGAGCACACATTCATGTTCCACATGGAGACTCCATTTTCACTCTTTACTATTCTTAATCACCCAAAACTCAACATTAGCCAAACTCCCTAAAGAAAATTAACTCATATTGAAGGGATTAATGAGCAATGTAGGTTTTGTTGACAATTATTGAATGTGCAACAAAATAGGACTTACATCACACACTGCAAAACAATCTAATAAAAATTTTCATTAGACATGTTATCCTAAGTCCCTTCTTCTCTTGGCCTTTCCCCTGCAGAGTGTTCTATTCCTCTGTTCGCCCCCAAACCTCAATACCTTCCATGTGTTATCGGGCGTTCCTTTCTTGAAGCGTAAACCACAAGCTACCACAACTGTTAACAAAGAGTGGAAAAGTTTGTCCTATTTTTTTTCACTACTGTTTGTTCCCTGTTGGGGAACAGTGGCTTCTGATTGGCTTAACTAAATTAAGTACACATGACATTCTTCCAACTTTCAACCATAGGTACTGTTTTCTTGCTACTGGTCCCCATGGAACCAGCACCAGAAAGAGAGGCAGGTTCCATCTGCCTCTGTATGTGGGCCACCTTCCTGGGCCCTTTAAGGAGAAAATTCTGAAGACAATACATAGTTTGAGGCCATGTCACAGAGAACCACAACATCTCAGGGGAAGAGAGTCAGAAGAAATTGGGGATGCTTGGGAATTGATGATCAAAACTGGAGATAGGGCTGAATCCAAAGATAACAAGCCCACAGCTGGATGTCCAGAACTCCAAATCCCAGATGTGTCAGCCTTTGGGCCCTGTTTTGGCCTTATTGTAGGGTGGATAGCAGCTCTAAAGAGCCAAGAACCCTTCTAGACAATCTCAGTCTGAACACAAAAATAATTATTTGAGTGGCTATTTTCTCCAAGCTCCCGAGAATGGTGTATGAGCAGTATTAGATACAAAAGAAATAAAATAATTCATGAGGTGCATAGGATGTTTTCTGTCAGTGGTTCTCAGCATCAGTGAATATCAAAACACCTGAAGGGCTTGTTAAAACAGCTGGACTCTGCCTCATATACTTTCTTATTCAAAAAGTATAAGGCAAAGCCTGAAAACACCCATTTCTAACAAGTTCCCACTTGTTAGGTCTAGCCTAGGACCACACTTTGAGAACCACTGCCTTAAGGCATTAAGGGATAATTCTCTTAGACGATTCCAGTTGACAAAGGTCTAACTAGATTAAATTTTGTGTAGTTTCTCTTCTGTGTATATCTGCTATGACTCATGACTTCATTGCCACCTCTTCTAGAGTGAAGTTTCTAAATATGACATTTACAAGTCATTATGAAATGCTAATCAGAACTTAATAGTATGTAAAATTTGCCCTATGAAACTGATTTTTAATTCTTTCCTCTAAAGTAAATTTATCAAAGTAAACTTACCATAAATAACAAATGATTCATATTTGAAACTAAAGTGACTTTGAAATATAACAAAACCTCAGCTACTCCATCATATAGGTATATTGATTCGTCAATCAATTTTAATTAACCTCCAATAATATACAATGGACTGGTTCTAAACTGTGAAAAGAGTATGTCAAGGCTGCATATTGTCACCCTGCTTATTTAACTTATATGCAGGGTACTTCATGCAAAATGCTGGGCTGGATGAAGCACAAGCTGGATTGCAGGGAGAAATATCAATAACCTCAGATATGCAGATGACACCACCCTTATGGCAGAAAGCGAAGAGCAACTAAAGAACCTCTTGATGAAAGTGAAAGAAGAGAGTGAAAAAGTTGACTTAAAACTCAACAGTCAAAAAACGAAGATCATGGCATCTAATCCCATTACTTCATGGCAAATAGATAGGGAAACAATAGAAACAGTGAGAGACTTTATTTTCTTGGGCTCCAAAATCACAGCAGATGGTGACTGCAGCCATGAAATTAAAAGATGCTTGCTCCTTGGAAGAAAAGTTATGACCAACCTAAAACAGTGGCCTTGGGTCTCGGTATTAGCCAGCAGATTGACCTGGGGTGCTGAGCAAAATCTCTGCTAGGCTGCTGCCTCAGTGAGAACCGCAGGACATCTACCATTTCTCTTTCCTAACATTTAGAGGTTTTGAGATTTTTCACTTAAGGTAGGATCATTTTGGAGTGTGTGTAAATACTACTAACCTTGTGCACTACATAGCTTGCTTTAGGGGAACTCCAGTTCAGGCACACCCAATGTTCAAGAGCACAGCAAGTCCACCAACTTAGGCTCTCACTCTATATCTGTCTCTAGGTGGAAAGGAAGATGGAGACAGGAAGAGGACAACAGTCTAGGGTAACCGGATAATGATGCTCAAGACCAGGTGCACTCCAGAGTTGAGGGAAGCATACTTTATTGGTGTTTCTTTTCTCCCACTGTGCAAGGTGGGGACACCCTCTATCAGAAGAATCAGAGAAAAGACGAAGAGCACTGGACGCTGGTCTTTTGTCTTTCAGATGGGAGCCACCTCTTCTTGCCTTACACCCAGCTCAAAGCAGATGCCTTTGGCAAGTATACTGAAGAACTAGAAGAAGTTTGACCCTTAGACCTTGTTAAAGAAGTGTATGATCTTTTTCTGCACCAAGGCATAGCCTCAATAGGATCTATCTGATGGTGAAAAATGACCCCCTGAGGGCTCATTTGATTATAATACCATCCTCCAACTAGACCTCTTTTGTAGACCAGAAGGAAAATGGTCAGAAGTGCCATATATACAGATTTTGTCTTGAGAGAGAAACCCTCTTATCCAGGAGTTGTGGGCTTGCTACTTCCATGCTGCCTATAACTTCCTCCAAGTCCTCAGGTCCAAACTGTCGCCCTTAACCAGAGCTGCCCAAACCTAGCCTGCAGGAGCCTCCACAATCTCTGGTAATGCCTTGGGCACCAGCAGCAGCTCCTACCCCAGTGGCTCCTAACCCAACACTGGTGATCTCTAGGCTATATCCTCCCCTCCTTCCATTACAAGAAGCTCCTAATGGGGACTTGGGAGCCACAGGAGTCCATGTTCCTTTCCCCCTCCGAGATTTAAGGCAAATTAAATTAGACCTAGGAAGCTTTACTGAAGATCCTGACAATTATATAAGTGTTTTCCAGGGTCTAAACCAGTCTTTGAAATGGCACGGAAAGATATTATGCTAATCCTGACTAGCACCCTTACTGACAATGAAAGAAGTAGTAATTAAAAATGCCCAGGGATGGGGTGATGAATGGTATGCTATTGGCATGCAGGGGAGATGTGACAGTGAATCAGCATGGTTACCTACTGGGCTCCAGGCAGTGCCCATAGCCGATCCTAACTGGGCACATGACAAAGACAGTGATGACTGGAAGAGAGTTCACTTTATCACTAGCATTAAGGAAGACTTAAAATCATCACTGCACAGGAGCCTCAGGTGACTCTAACTGTAGGAGCCCATCCTGTTAACTTCCTACTCGATACAGAAGCCACTTTCTCAGACCCCCTCTCTAATGCGGGTCCTCCTTCTACTAAGTCAGCTACTCTACGTGGCATTTCTGGAAAGCTGATTACAAAATTCTTTAAACAAGAGTTGAGTTGTAACTGGGATTTCATTCTTTTTTCTCATGCCTTTCTGATAATACCTGAAAGCCCAACTCTCATCCTAGGAAGAGATATTCTATCTAACATGCAACCTTCAATTCATATGGAAATGGGATCTACAGAAAACTTATACTTACAACCCTGACAGAAGTAGAAATTAACCCTGAAGTCTGGGCAACTAGAGGAAAGACAGGAAGAGCCATTTAAGCTCAACCAGTAGAGATAACTCTTAAAATTCCTAATAACTTTCCTCTAAAGTCAGACTCTAAAGCAGTCTAAAGCACTGCTTAGAAGTGCTTTTAGAAGTCTAAACCAGGGACTCATTTCCTTGATTGAAAACCTCAAAGGACAGGGGCTCTTAATCAAATGTAATACACCTATTTGGGGAGTCCTAGTGGGGAATGACTAGTTCAGGACCTCTGCCTCATTAATGAAGCTGTAATTCCATAACATCCTGTTATGCCTAACCCCTATCCTGTACTCTCCCAAATCCCAAGAACAGCCATTTATTTTACCGTTTTAGATTTAAAAGATGCCTTTTAGGGAACATACCCTTAGGTCAAAGTTCACAATGTTTGTTTACCTTTGACGATGCATCTGATTCCTCTACTCAATTAACTTGGACAGTTTTGCCTCAAGGACTTAGAGATAGCCCCCACTTGTTTGTACAGGCTTTCACCAAAGACCTAGCTGCCTTTGGGCAACTGAATCTATAAAAGTCGATCAATATGTAGATGATATTCTCCTTTGTGCTGACACAGAGAAAAAATGTAACCAAGCCACCTGTGACCTTCTTAATTATCTAGCTTCATGTGGCTGCAAGATATCAAAATCAAAAGCTCAAATGCACCAAGAAGAAGACAAATATTTAGGATCAAACTCTGTCATGGAGTTTGAGTCCTGGGAAAAGAAAGAATGGAACACATTTTGCAACATCCTCTCCCTAATACTCTTAGACAACTCTGTGGTTTCCAGGATTTCCAAATCCTGGTTACCACTGGATTTGGATTTCCAGATATGGAGAGCTGCCTCGGCCTTTATTTAAGTTACTAAAAGAGACTAAAGGTATTACAGTGGGACAAAAGGTATTACAATGGGAACCTAAAGAAATACGTGTGTTTAAGACTTTTAGCCTGCCTTCAGTTCAGTTTAGTTCAGTCTCTCAGTCGTGTCCAACTCTTTGCGACCCCATGGACTACAGCACACCAGGCCTCCCTGTCCATCACCAACTCCTGGAGTCCACCCAAACCCATGTCCGTTGAGTCAGTCATGCCATCCAACCATCTCTTGCTCTGTTGTCCCCTTCTCTTCTTTCCTTCAATCTTTCCTAGCATCAAGGTCTTTTCAAATGAGTCAGGTGGCCAAAGTATTGGGGTTTCAGCTTCAGCATCAGTCCTTCCAATGAATATTCAGGACTGATTTCCTTTAGGATGGACTGGTTGGATCTCCTTGCAGTCCAAGGGACCCTCAAGAGTCTTCTCCAACACCACGGTTCAAAAGCATCAATTCTTCGGTGCACAGCTTTCCTTACAGTCCAACTCTCACATCCATACATGACTACTGGAAAAACCATACCTTTGACTAAACAGACCTTTGTTGGCAAAGTAATGTCTCTACTTTTTAATATGCTTTCTAGGTTGGTCATAACTTTTCTTCCAAGGAGCAAACATCTTTTAATTTCGTGGCTGTAGTTCATCTGCAGTGATTTTGGAGCCCCCAAAGTAGTCTCTCACTGTTTCCATGTTTCCCAATCTATTTGCCATGGAGGGACCAGATGCCATGATCTTAGTTTTCTGAATGTTGAGTTTTAAACCAACTTTTCGACTCTCCTCTTTCACTTTCATCAAGAGACTCTTTGGTTCTTTATGTCATAAGAATGGTGTCATCTGCATATCTGAGGTTATTGATATTTCTCCTGGCAATATTGATTCCAACTTGTGCTTCCTCCAGCCCAGCATTTCTCATGATATATACTCTGCATATAAGTTAAATAAGCAGAGTGACAATATACAGCCTTGAGGTACACCTTTCCCAATTTGGAACTGGTCTGTTGTCCCTTGTACAGTTCTAACTGTTGCTTCTTGACCTGCAGAAAGATTTCTCAGAAGGCCAGTCAGGTGGACTGATATTCCCATCTCTTTCAGAATTTTCCTCAGTTTATTGTGATCCACACAGTCAAGGTTTTGGCATAGTCAATAAAGTAGAAGCAGATATTTTTCTGGAACTCCATCACTTTTTCAATGATCCAATAGATGTTGGCAATTTGATCTCTGGTTCCTCTGCCTTTTCTAAAACCAGCTTGAACATCTGGAAGTTCATTGTTCACATACTAGTTGAAGCCTGGCTTGCAGAATTGTGAGCATTACTTTGCTAGCATGTGAGATGAGTGCAATTGTGTAGTTTGAGCATTCTTTGGCATTGCCTTTCTTTGGGATTAGAGTGAAAACTGACCTTTTCCAGTCCTGTGGCCTCTGCTGAGTTTTCCCAATTTGCTGGCATATTGAATGCAGCACTTTCACAGCATCATCTTTTAGGATTTGGAATAGCTCAACTGGAATTCCATCACCTCCACTAGCTTTGTTCGTAGTGATGCTTCCTTCCTAAGGCCCACTTGACTCTGCACACCAAGATGTCTGGCTCTAGGTGAGTGATCACACTGTCATGATTATCTGGGTCACAAAGATCTTTTTTGTACAGTTCTTCTATGTATTCTTGCCACCTCTTCTTCATATCTTCTGCTTCTGTTAGGTCCATACCATTTTTGTCCTTTATTGTGCCCATCTTTGCATGGAAAGTTCCCTTGGTATCTCTAATCTTCTTGAAGAGATCTCTAATCTTTCCCATTCTATTGTTTTCCTCTATTTCCTTGCATTGATCGCTGAGGAAGGCTTTCTTACCTCTCCTTGCTATTCTTCGGAACTCTGCATTCAGATGGGTGTATCTTTCCTTTTCTTCTTTGCCTTTCACTTCTCTTCTTTTCATAGCTGTTTGTAAGGCCTCCTCAGACAACCATTTTGCCTTTTTGTATTTCTTTTTCTTGGGGATGGTCTTGATTACTGCCTGCTATACAATGTTACAAACCTCCATCCATAGTTCATCAGGCACTCTCTCCATCAGATCTAATCCCTTGAATCTATTTGTCACTTCCACTGTATAATCGTAAGCAATTTGATTTAGGTCATACCTGAATGGCCTAGTGGTTTTCCCTACTTCATTCAATATAAGTCTGAATTTGGCAATAAGGAGTTCATGATCTGAGCCCCAGACAGCTCCCAGTCTTGTTTTTGCTTACTGACTGTATAGAGCTTCATCTTTGGCTGCAAAGAATATAATCAACCTGATTTTGGTATTGACCATCTGGTGATGTCCATGTGTAGAGTCTTCTCTTGTGTTGTTGGAAGAGGGTGTTTGCTATGACCAATGCATTCTCTTGGCAAAACTTTATTAGCATTTGTCCTGCTTCATTCTGTACTCCAAGGCCAAATTTGCCTGTTATTCCAGGTGTTTCTTGACTTCCTACTTTTGCAATCCAGTCCCATATAATGAAGAGGACATCTTTTTTGGGTGTTAGTTCTAGAAGGTCTTGTAGGTCTTCATAGAACCATTCAACTTCAGCTTTTTCAGCATTACTGATTGGGACATAGACTTGGATTACTGTGATATTGAATGGTTTGCCTTGGAAATGAACAGAGATCATTCTGTCATGTTTGAGACTCCATCCAAGTACTGGATTTTGGACTCTTTCATTGACTATGATGGCTACTCCATTTCTTCTAAGGGATTCTTGCCCACAGTAGCAGATATAATGGTCATCTGAGTTGAATTCACCTATTCCAGTCCATTTGAGTTCACTGATTCCTAGAATGTTGACGTTCACTCTTGCCATCTCCTGTCTGACCACTTTCAATTTGCCTTGATTTATGGACCTAACTTTCCAGGTTCCTATGCAATATTGCTCTTTATAGCATCAGACTTCACCTCCATCACCAGTCACATCTACAACTGGGTGTTGTTTTTGCTTTGGCTCTGTCTCTTCATTCTTTCTGGAGTTCTCCACTGATCTCCAGTAGCATATTGGGCACCTACTAACCTGGGGAATTCATCTTTCATTGTCCTATCTTTTTGCCTTTTCATATTGTTCATTAGCCTGCCTACAGGAGACCAGTTTAATATTTTTGTAACAGAGAGATCAGGAATAGCACTGGAAGTTCTAACTCAGCCCAAAGGAAGCTCACAACAGTCTGTTTCTTATTTAGGCAAAGAGCTAAATTCTATAGCCCAAGGATAGTGGCCTCAGTAGCTCTATTACCTGAAGTTACTAAGTTAATTATAGGCCAAGATCTGACAGGCTATACTTCACATACTAACTCTGGAATTTTGAGCTCTAATGAAGGGCTATGGTTATCTGACAATCTGATTCTCAGATACCAATCCCTGCTCTCAGAAGGACTCATAATTCAGCTAAAAACTTGTTCAGCCTTAAACCCAGCAACATTCCTTCCTGAATCATTAAATGAGAAGCCAGAACATGATTGCCATCGAGTCCCAGCTTTAAATTACTCAGCCAGGGAGGACTTAAAAGACAAGCCCTTTAGAAGATCCTGATGAAACTATATTTACAGATGGCAGCTCCTTTATGGAAAAAGGAGAACATAAGACAGGATACACAGCGGTCACATTATCTAAAATTTTAGAAAGTAATCCTCTACCCCCTGGAACTAGCACTCAGTTAGTTGAATTGATTGCTTTAACCAGAGCCTTTAGAGCTGGAGACTGACAAGAAAGTGAGCATCTGTACTCACCCTAAATATGCTTACTTAGTCCTTCACACTGCTATCTGGAAGGAAAGACACTTTAAAACCACAGATGGCAGTCCCATTAAATACTACTAGGAAATTATGCACCTCCTAGATGCAATTAAACTACCCAGAGAAGTAATGGGAGAGTAACAGGCAGGAAGGCCAGGGGTCTCCAAATGGAGAAAATAGCCTGCAAGTGTCAGACATTTTTCTCTCTCTTAAGAGGCAGGAGGAAACAAACTAGAGATATTTTTTCCTTCTCTATACAAATTTAGAAGGAGGTTTCTCTTAAAATACTGTGTTGCCATAATGACACCTGATTTCACCTGAAGTTAACTATTCTCAAACCTTGAGTTAACCAATGAGGTTTTTCTTATGGAAATATTTGTCTTAAGCTATGTTAATGCACTATTCATTTACCCCAAACTCTGTCTTCAAGTCGTTTTGGCCTAATGGCTCAGAACCTACTTGACAAACCAGTATGTTTATACTCAGATATTGTTCCCTTAATCTATGTAAACAAAACTATTTGTATGGTAATCTGCCCTTCTACAAGATTCAAGTTAATCATTTTATGGGCTGGATGAATCATCTGATGTCAAGATTATCCCAAAATGCATCTTATGGGTGAGGGGCCTGGTGCCATTCTGAGTTTTAAGACATTCCTTTCTTTCATTAGCAGACTACTAGTGATGCACGGAACTATCAGGACAAAAAGTAATATCCAAAGGTATTTTGGCACTAACAGCGTGATCTATGGCAAGAAAGATGATAAGTCTGTTCCAGCCTGTGAAATTTCCAAAGAAACAGAGAATCAAGGGAGTATAAAGGAGAATAAGAAAAAAGACTTGGTAAATACTATTAAGGGCATGAAAGTTGAATTAAGCTCAGTAAATGCACAAAAAACAAAGCCACCCAATAGAGGACAACTTAAAAGTTTAGAAGCTGCAATTGGCAGACTTCAAAAATCTCCAGAAGATGCCCCCAAAAAGAGGTAAATTGAATTGCAATTTGAATTTTTTTTAAAGTAATTTTGGAAACTCCAGTAAACTTTTTCTTTCAGAAAAAAAATTTTTTTTAATTAGAGTACATTGGAGGTATGGAATTAATGAAGACTAAGTATTAGTTTGTAAAGAGACTAATAATTACATGAGAAATACTGTTACTGTTCTATATTTAAGTGGATATCTGTATAGAGTCTAGAGAGAAGAAAAGAATAGTGATATAATTGAGAATTCCACATTCTTTTACATATTTATCAGTTGTTAACCACATTTAATTGCTTTAAGCTGTTTATTAACAAATTATTTACATCCCGATTTGAAGGTAGCTTTGTATCTCTGATGGAGAAGGCAATGGCACCCCACTCCAGTACTCTTGCCTGGAAAATCCCAGGGATGGGGGAGGCTGGTAGGCTGCAGTCCATGGGGTCGCTAACAGTCAGACACAACCGAGCAACTTCACTTTCACTTTTCATGCATTGGAGAAGGAAATGGCAACCCACTCCAGTGTTCTTGCCTGGAGAATCCCAGGGACGGGGGGGCCTGGTGGGCTGCCATCTATGAGGTCACACAAAGTCGGACACGACTGAAGTGACTTAGCAGCAGTAGTAGCAGTGACTGTATAACATCCAGCTGAAGACTAGCAGGGGGTTACTCTTCTGCCCACTTCTGATGCCTATGTCAGAAGTTTTCTCTATCTCCTTTATACTTTAATAAAACTTTATTAGACAAAAGCTCTGAGCGATCAAGCTTCGTCTCTGGCCCAGGATTGAATTCTTCTCTTCCAGAGGCCAAGAATCCTGGCGTCTTTTCATTCAGCAACAACCTTTCAGTAACAGTCATACACTTCTGGAGTTATTAAAACTTTAATACATGAGATCATGGCCTGATGTGCTAAATTAAAAATGACAATGGCCCTGCCTTTAAGGCTACATTAACACAGGGCCTCTCCAAGGCCCTAGGAATTGCATTTCACTTACATTGTGCCTGGAGACCTCAGTCATCTGGAAAGGTAGAAGAAGCTAATGATATGATAAAGAGACATTTACAAAAACTCTCACAAGAGACTCACCTTTCCTGGACTTCATTACTTCCTTTAGCTCTAGTGAGAATAAGAAATACTCCACAGTCACAGGGACTTAGCCCTTTTGAAATGCTATATGGGAGGCCATTTCTCAAAAAATGATTTACTTCTAGACCAAGAAATGGCTAAACTAACAACACGTGTCACTAACTTAGCTTCTTTTAAAAACCAGTTGCAATCCCTAGTAAATAGGATCTCACAACCAAAAGAAAATTAAAAGTCCATATATGATCCTGGGAACCTGATTTCCAACAATAATCCCACCTTAACTCCCACATAGGAGGGATCCTATTCTATTATTCTCTCTACCCACCACTGTTAAGGTTACAGGTATCAATGCTTGAATTCATCACACACCAGTAAAGCCTTGGAATTCTCCTGGAGAAAATCACGAGAACCATCTAAGACCCCCTGAGGAAAATTCACAGGAAAATTCTCAGTGTTTGGAATATCAATACACCCCCTTAGAAGAACTGAAAGGACTGTTCAAGAAGGGCCCAGGTAAGTAACTCTTCTAACACAACATGCTCAGATACATATTACTCTATTTTTGTCCTTCTTAATGTAATAATGACCTCCCAAGTCCCTTTAGATTGGACACAGGATAATGTTTTCATTTCATGGGCACATTCTTATGCAATGTTCCAAAATTGATCAGACTGTTGGGCCTGTGGAGCCCTACCATTATCCTCCATTCATGGACTGTCTTGGTTACTGTCATTCTTAGAAGGACCTGATGTTCAAAAGATATGAAAAGTCAAGTCCAGGCAATGGCTGATTCTACTTCTCCTTCTGGGACTGCCCTATGGAACTAGGTATCAATTTCCACCTGGTGGAAACCCCTGGTCCTGATGGGAACCCTTATTTTGCCCTTATTGCTTTTAGGCCCTTGTATTCAAAACCGTCTCTCTTGCTTTGTAACGTCTTGCCTAGAAGTTACCAAACTTCAAATGGTTGTGGAAATGAAGCCTAAGATCACATACGAAGGTCCACTAGATCGTCCAACTGGTGGAGACCTAACTGCCATCCCTTAATGATGCCCCTACACAGCTCAAAGATGCCAGATCAGTCATCGCCCCTTTCCCCATAATGGCAGTTAGAGTCTCCATCTCTAAAGGAGGGGATTGAGATAGAAATTACTGGCAGTCAGTGTAGAACTCTGAGATCTCAGTCTTGTTTTCAGTAAACATCCTGCTCCATTGGCTTGAATTCCTGGAATGTGTCTTTAGTCTGAAAAATTGAAAGTGAAGTTGCTCAGTTATGTCCAACTCTTTGCGACCCCCTGGACTGTAGCCAGCCTACCAGGCTTCTCCATCCATGAGATTTTCCAGGCAAGAGTACCAGAGTGGGTTGCCATTTGCTTTTCCAGGGGATCTTCCCAAGCCAGGGATCAAACCTGTGTCTCCTGCATTGCAGGCAGACATTTTACCCTCTGAGCCACCAGGGAAGCATTCAGAATGCTGAAAAATTATCAGCATTCAGACCCAGGGGAGGGCAGTAATTAAATTCTGTTCCATATGCTTGAGGGAAAAACAACTGGGTGATCATTAATCATAAGCCCATACATCAGGTCCATCATAAAATGGCCAGAGGGCATGAAAAAGGGTGGTGACTTAATCCACAGATCAAGAGAAGCCATAAACATGTTAAGTATCAGTTCAGTTCAGTTCAGTTGCTCAGTCGTATCAGGCTTTTTGCGACCCCATGAATCGCAGCACACCAGGCCTCCCTGTCCATCACCAACTCCCAAGGTTCACTCAGACTCACCACCACTGAGTCAGTGATGCCATCCAGCCATCTCATCCTCTGTCGTCCCCTTCTGCTCCTGCCCCCAATCCCTCCCAGCATCAGAGTCTTTTCCAATGAGTCAACTCTTCGCATGAGGTGGCCAAAGTACTGGAGTTTCAACTTTAGCATCATTCCTTCCAAAGAAATCCCAGGACTGATCTCCTTCAGAATGCACTGGTTGGATCTCCTTGCAGTTCAAGGCACTCTCAAGAGTCTTCTCCAACACCACACTTCAAAAGCATCCATTCTTCAGCGCTCAGCCTTCTTCACAGTCCAACTCTCACATCCGTACATGACCACAGGAAAAATCATAGCCTTGACTAGACAGACCTTTGTTGGCAAAGTAATGTCTCTGCTTTTGAATATGCTGTCTAGGTTGGTCATAACTTTCCTTCAAAGGAGTAAGTGTCTTTTAATTTCATGGCTGCAATCACCATCTGCAGTGATTCTGGAGCCCCCAAAAATAAAGTCTGACACTGTTTCCACTGTTTCCCCATCCATTTCCCATGAAGTGATGGGACCGGATGCCATGATCTTCGTTTTCTGAATGTTGAGCTTTAAGCCAACTTTTCCACTCTCCTCTTTCACTTTCATCAAGAGGCTTCTGAGTTCCTCTTCACTTTCTGCCATAAGGGTGGTGTCATCTGCATATCTGAGGTTATTGATATTTCTCCCAGCAATCTTGATTCCAGCTTGTGCTTCTTCCAGACCAGCGTTTCTCATGATGTACTCTGCATAGAAGTTAAATAAGCAGCGTGACAATATACAGCCTTGATGTACTCCTTTTCCTATTTGGAACCAGTCTGTTGTTCCATGTCCAGTTCTAACTGTTGCTTCCTGACCTGCATATAGGTTTCTGAAGAGGCAGGTCAGGTGGTCTGGTATTCCCATCTCTTTCAGAATTTTCCACAGTCTATTGGAATCCACACAATCAAAGGCTTTGGCATAATCAATAAAGCAGAAATAGTTGTTTTTCTGGAACTCTCTTGCTTTTTCTATGATCCGGCGGATGTTGGCAATTTGATCTCTGGTTCCTCTGCCTTTTCTAAAACCAGCTTGAACATCTGGAAGTTCGTGGTTCACGTATTGCTGAAGCCTGGCTTGGAGAATTTTGGGCATTACTTTACTAGCGTGTGAGATGAGTGCAATTGTGCAGTAGTTTGAGCATTCTTTGGCATTGCCTTTCTTTGGGATTGGAATGAAAACTGACCTTTTCAAGTCCTGTGGCCACTGCTGAGTTTTCCCAATTTGCTGACATATTGAGCGCAGCACTTTCACAGCATCATCTTTCAGGATTTGAAAGCGCTCAACTGGAATTCCGTCACTTCCACTAGCTTTGTTCGTAGTGATGCTTCCTTCCTAAGGTCCACTTGACTCTGCACACCAAGATGTCTGGCTCTAGGTGAGTGATCACACTGTCATGATTATCTGGGTCACAAAGATCTTTTTGTACAGTTCTTCTGTGTATTCCTGCCACCTCTTCTTAATATCTTCTGCTTCTGTTAGGTCCCTACCATTTCTGTCCTTTATCGAGCCCATCTTTGCATGAAATGTTCCCTTGGTATCTCTAATTTTCTTGAAGAGATCTCTAGTCCTTCCCATTCTGTTGTTTTCCTCTATTTCCTTGCATTGCTCGCTGAAGAAGGCTTTCTTATCTCTTCTTGCTATTCTTTGGAACTCTGCATTCAGATGCTTATATCTTATATCTGTTAAGTATCTTGACCTTTAAGTTGACTGATTAGAAATAATTTGATTCAAGGAAGGATATAAAACCTACTGTAAGTCCCACCTTAGGGGGACTCTTTACCCCCTCTCAGTGTCTATGCTGAGAGCTTTGTACTTTCCTCCTCTATAACAAATAAATCCTAATAAAACTAATAAATCCTATTTGCTTTCTACCATGAGTGTTTGTGTGTCTGCGGATTCCATTCTTCAGCTCTGCAGACAGGAACTCAGATTTCCAACTCAATGGCATGGAGGAAGCAGATTGAAATCTAACGAGGGCTGTGGCCAGCCTGCCAGGACAAGCCTAGCACACCTCCAGCCTGCACTGAGCTCCTGTTCCAGGCCCTCCTGGTCCAGTTCTGCTCCCCACTAAGGCAGAAGCTGCTATGGCCAATAAAGGTGTACACACTTGAAGCGAGTGGAGCCAACTCAGATCCCCAGATAAGCCTCTGACCTAGATGCAGTCTGCCATTGCCAGTGCACCTGCATCAGTGCACTCACTCATGAGGGAATTAAACTAGCTCTAAGGCAAGGAGTGCCATCGGCCACCCACACATTCCTGCACACACTTGGGAGAGAGCAAAACCAGCTCAGCAGTGTAACAACACCATAGCCCCAGACAATCTCTAACCATAGCACATATGCTAGGGGAAAAGGGAAACCCCCCAAGAAGTGCAGCCTCAAGCCCTCAGGCCCCACTCAAGACCCCAGTCAAGTAAGAGACTGCCCTCATGGCCAGGAGAAGCCCAACTCCCTCAGGGCTCCTGATCCAGCTACCTCAGGACCTGCCCCTGTTCCTCATAAGGCACTGATAGCCACTGAGCATAGGAGACACCCAGGTTGCATCTGGCTTTGGCTGTAGCCCCTCCAACTCCAAACAGCACTTGTTGTTCAGTTGCTCAGTCATGTCCAGCTCTTAGCAACCCCATGGACTGTAGCACACCAGGTTTCCCTTCACAATCTCCCAGAGCTTGCTCAAAGTCTTGTCCATGGAGTCAGTGATGTCATCCAACCATGTCATCCTCTGTCGTCCCCTTCTCCTCCTGCCTTTAATCTTTCTCAGATAACACTCTTCTCTAATTAGTCAGCTCATTGCATCAGGTGGACAAAATATTGGAGCTTCAATTTCAGCATCAGTCCTTCAGATGAATATTCAGGACTGATTTCCTTTAGGATTGACTGGTTGGATCTCCTTTCTGTCCAAGGGACTCTCAAGAGTCTTCTCCAACACCACAGTTCAAAAGCATCAATACTTAGGAGCTCACCCTTCTTTATGGTCCAACTCTCACACCCATACATGGCTACTGGAAAAATCATAGCTTTGACTAGACAGAGCTTTGTTGGCAAAGTAACATCTCTGCTTTTTAATACATTGTCTAAGTTTGTCATAGTGTTTCTTCCAAGGACTAAGCATCTTTGAATTTTGTGGCTGCAGTCACCATCTGCAGTGGTTTGGGAGCCCAAGAAAATAAAGTCTCTCATTGTTTCCATTGCTTTCCCATCTATTTGCTATGAAGTGATAGGATCAGATGACATGATCTTTGTTTTTTTGAATGTTGAGTTTCAAGCCAGTTTTTTCACTTTCCTCTTTCACCTTCATCAAGAGTCTCTTTAGTTCCTCTTCACTTTCTGCCATAAGGGTGGTGTCATCTGCTTATCTGAGGTTATTGATATTTCTCCCGGCAATCTTGATCCCAGCTTGTGCTTCATCCAGCCCAGCATTTCTCATGATGTACTCTGCATATAAGTTAAATAAGTAGTGTGAGAATACACAGCCTTGAGGTACTCCTTTCCCAATTTTAAACAGTCTGTTGTTCCATGTCCAGTTCTAACTATTGCTTCTTGACCTGAATACAGATTTTGTAGGAGGCAAGTAAGGTGGTCTGATATTCCCGTCTCTAAGAATTTTTCAGTTTGTTGTGATCCACACAGTCAAAAGCTTTAGCATAGTCAATGAAGCAGAAATAGATGTTTTCCTGGAATTCTCTTGCTTTTTCTGTGATCCAACAGATGTTGACAATTTGACCTCTGATTCCTCTGCCTTTTTTAAATCCAGCTTGAATATCTGGAAGTTCATGGTTCCCATGCTGTTGAAACCTGACTTGGAGAATTTTGACCATTACTTTGCTAGCATGTGAAATGAGTACAATTCTGCAGAAGTTTGAACATTCTTTGGCATTACCCTTCATTGTCACTGGAATGAAAACTAATCTTTTCCAGTCCTGTGGCCATTGATGAGTTTTCCAAATTTGTTGGCATATTGAGTGCAGGACTTTAATAGTATCATCTTTTAGGATTTGAAATACCTCATCTAGAATCCCATCACCTCTACTATCTTTGTTCATAGTAATGCTTCCTAAGGCCCACTTGACTTTGCACTCCAAGATGTCTGGCTCTAGCTAAGTGATCACACCATTGTGGTTATAAGATCTTTTTTGTATAGCTTTTCTGTGTTATTTTTGCCACCTCTTCTTAATATCTTCCTCTTCTGTTAGGTCCATACCATTTCTGTTCTTTATTGTGCCCATCTTCGCATGCAATGTTCCCTTGGTATCTCTAATTTTCTTGAAGAGATCTCTAGTCTTTCCCACCCTATTGTTTTCCTCTATTTCTTTGCATTGTTCACTTAGGTCAGCTTTCTTATCTTTCCTTGCTATTCTTTGGAACTCTTGAAAGGTTGTTGTTGAGCCATGACAGATGCCGAGATTCTTGGCCTCTGGAGGAGAGGAATTCAATCCAGGGCCAGTGACGAGATTTGGTCACTCAGAGCTTTTGTGTAATAGAGTTTTATTAAAGTATAAAAGAGAAAAATCTTCTGACACAGACATCAGAACGGAGCAGAAAGAGTGCCCCCCTGCTAGTCTTTAGCCAGATGTTTTATGTCTGTTAGAAAGCTATTAATCAAATAATAGAGACAGGTCAAGGCTGATGGAGTTTCACCAGGCCCCTCTCCCACAAAATATGCATTTCTGGAATAGGATGGCAGAGGTGTGTCATCCCCCAGCCATAAAACAATTGATATGAATACTGGTCTGTTGAGCTATTATCAGCCCAAGATTTGAGAAAACAAAGAAAGTTAATCTTAAGTGGAACCATTATGAAGAAAGGCAAATTCCAAAGCAAATACACAGTTCCATTAACATAGCTTAAGAAAAACATTTCCATAAGAAAATGCATCGGCTAGCTCAAGGTTCGAGAAAAGTTAAGTTCAGGTGGAACCAGGTGTTGTCAAGGCACACAGAATTTTAAGAGAAAAAAATGTGACACTTGCAGCCTATTTCCTCTATTTGGAGACCCCTGGCCTTCCTGCCTGTTACCCTCTCACTCTGTACTCAGATGGGTATATCTTTCCTTTTCTCCCCTGCCTTTTGCTTCTCTTCTGTTCTCAGCTGTTTGTAAGACGTCCCCAGACAGCCATTTTGAATTTTTTTCAGCCCTACCACCCAACAAGGTGGTGGCTGCAAGCACACCCCATGCCGTGATGTGGCCTGTATTTCAGATCCAGCTCTCCAACCAAAGCCACTGGGCATGTGCAGACTGCATAGGGATGCTCTCATACAAGAACATGTCTTCCAGATTTATTGGGCTTCCCTTGTAGCTCAAGTGGTAAAGAATCCACCTGCAATACAGGATACCCAGGTTCAATCCTTGGGTAGAGAAGATCCCCTGGAGAAGGGAATGGCAACTCACTCCAGTATTCTTGCCTGGAGAATTCCATGGACAGGGGAGCCTGGTGGGCTACAGTCCATAGGGTCGCAGAGTCGGACAGAACTGAGCGACTTATGTGCACGCAGGCTTGCGCGCACGCGCGCGCGCACACACACACACACACACACACGGGTTATAGGAAATTTCCAGAATCAGAACACTTCCTTTAGTTGTTTATTCATTTAACTTACTGGATGTTTTCTTAAGAAGGGAAGAATAACTATTACTTTTCTTGAGTTCTTACATATCTTAGATGCCTCTGACTTTTAGACATTCATAACATTTAACAAAGTATAGAATTTGAGGGTCATTTTTTTCTCCTTTAAAACATTGTTGATCTTACTCCATTGTCTTCTGGAATTAAATTATGCAGGGAGAGAAATAATCTGTGATCAGACTAATGTTTTCTTTCTTTTTATTTTTCAAATTACGAAAGTATGATAACACATTTACAAAAGACTTGGAAAATACAGAACAAAGTTACATATAGTTCCACTGTATGTTACAATTATTTTTTAAGTAGATAAATTAAGATTTTTAGTTGGAGTATCAATATCAAACTCTCAAAAAATAATAGAATGAATGGACAGAAAAGCAAAAGGATATAGTAGATCTGAAAAGCACTAGGAACCAAATCAATGTAATTAATATTTACATAATTTTCACACAGCAGCAGGGTACAAATTCTATTCAAGTTTCCACAGACTGTAAACCACAAGGCACTGGAACATATCCAGTGCCATAAAGTAGGGTGCAAAATTTTTGTGGTCTGAAGGTACTGAAATCATACAAAGTCTGTTCTCTTACCACTGTGGAATTACGTTAGAAATCAATATCAACAGATAGTTTAAAATAACCCACTTATTTTCAATTGCAATGTGACATTTACCAAGAGAGATCTTTAACCTAGCCATTGAAAGCCTCAAGAAGGTTAAATATTGAAAAAAAAAAAAAGAGGGTGATTACAGAGAAGAAAGCGTTTAAATGATAAATGAATATCAGTTCAGTTGATGGTAAAGTGTCTGCTTGCAGTGCGTGAGACCCAGGTTCAATCCCTGGGTGGGAAGATCCCCTGGAGAAGGAAATGGCAATCCACTCCAGTACTCTTGCCTGGAAAATCCCATGGATGGAGGAGCCTGGTAGGCTACAGTCCATGTGGTTGCAAAGAGTCGGACATGACTGATCGGCTTCACTTTCACTTTCAGTTCAGTTCAGTCTCTCAGTCGTGTCCGACTCTTTGTGACATCAGCTTCGGTGCTTGGACTTTCTTTATAGTCCAACTCTCACATCCATACATGACTACTGGAAAAACCATAGCCTTGACTAGATGTAGCACATGTTAATTTCCTGTTGTTGCTGTTTTTACAATTAGTGTTTCTTTATATTTTCAGAATTGGATTAGAAGTTTCAAACCTAAATAGCAAAAATAATAAACTTTCTAGATTTTGAGCAGTAATACTAGATACCAGAATAAATGGAGTTATATCAAAATTTTGAGTGAATGGAAATTAGAAATCTAGCATTATATTCATATTTTGTCAAATGAGAAGAATCAAACTGTCAAATGATTTATCTAAGCAAAAATTGTAAGTTTTCTAAAATATATATATTATACTATGTCAGTTCAGTTCAGTTCGGTTCAGTCGCTCAGTCGTGTCTGACTCTTTGCAGCCCCATGAATCGCAGCACACCAGGCCTCCCTCCATCACCAACTCCCGGAGTTCACCCAAACTCATGTCCATCGAGTCAGTGACGCCATCCAGCCATCTCATTCTTTGTCGTCCCCTTCTCCTCCTGCCCCCAATCCCTCCCAGCATCAGAGTCTTTTCCAGTGAGTCAACTCTTCACATGAGGTGACCAAAGTATTGGAGTTTCAGCTTTAGCATCAGTCCTTCCAATGAACACCCAGAACTGATCTCCTTTAGAATGGACTGGTTGGATCTCCTTGCAGTCCAAGGGACTCTCAAGAGTCTTCTCCAACACCACAGTTCAAAAGCATCAGTTCTTTGGTGCTCAGCTTTCTTCACAGTCCAACTCTCACATCTATACATGACCACTGGAAAAACCATAGCCTTGACTAGATGGACCTTTGTTGGCAAAGTAATGTCTCTGCTTTTGAATATGCTGTCTAGGTTGGTCATAACTTTCCTTCCAAGGAGTAAGCATCTTTTAGTTTCATGGCTGCAGTCACCATCTGCAGTGATTTTGGAGCCCCCCAAAAATAAAATCTGACACTGTTTTCACTCTTTCCTCATCTATTTCCCATGAAGTGATGGGACCAGATGCCATGATCTTCGTTTTCTGAATGTTGAGCTTTAAGCCAACTTTTTCACTCTCCTCTTTCACTTTCATCAAGAGGCTTTTTAGTTCTTCTTCACTTTCTACCATAAGGGTGATGTCATCTGCATACCTGAGGTTATTGATATTTCTCCCGGCAATCTCGATTCCAGCTTGTGTTTCTTCCAGCCCAGCGTTTCTCATGATGTACTCTGCATATAAGTTAAATAAGCAGGGTGACAGTATACAGCCTTGATGTACTCCTTTTCCTATTTGGAACCAGTCTCTTGTTCCATGTCCAGTTCTAACTGTTGCTTCCTGACCTGCATATAGGTTTCTGAAGAGGCAGGTCAGGTGGTCTGGTATTCCTATCTCTTTCAGAATTTTCCAGTTTATTATGATCCACACAGTCAAAGGCTTTATATGATGATCTTTTACTTTTGTTTCACAGTTTCTGTTTCAACCTAGTTTGTCTCACATTTTCTGTTTCAAATTCAGTGCTCCCATTTAATTTGTTTATGTTTTCCAATTTCTCTGTCTCTCTTTTTTTTGTTGTTCTTTCTCAAGCCTTTATCAAGTATAGTAGAAAAGTTTTGTGTGTGTGTGTGTGTGTGTGTGTGTATATATATATAAAGTACTTTAGAATCAAGACATATCAACCTTTCAAAATAGTACAATGTTCAAGAACTAAGCTAATCTGAACTAAATAACGAGAGGTGGGAGAAAATTCTCCGTATTTGAAACACTTTTTTTTTTTTTTTTTTTTTTTAAGATGAAAGTAAATCTGAAGGAGTCACTTGGACTGCAAGGAGATCCAACCAGTCCATCCTAAAGGATATCAGTCCTCGGTGTTCATTGGAAAGTCTGATGTTGAAGCTGAAACTCCAATACTTTGGCCACCTAATGTGAAGAGTTGACTCATTTGAAAAGACCCTGATGCTGGGAAAGATTGAGGGCAGGAGGAGAAGGGGACGACAGAGGATGAGATGGTTAGATGGCATCACCAACTCAAAGTGAGTTTGGGTAGGCTCCAGGAGTCGGTGATAGACAGGGAGGCCTGGCGTGCTGCAGTTCGTGGGGTCACAAAGAGTCGGACACGACTGAGCGACTGAACGGAACTGAACTGATGATCCTATTACTGTTTTGGTAATTGTTTTGGGTTTATTTTTCTGTAGGTCTTTTCCTTCTCTTGTGTTTTCTGACTAGAGAAGTTCCTTTAGTATTTGTTGTAAAGCTAGTTTGGTGGTACTCAATTCTCTTAACTTTTGCCTGTCTGGAAAGCTTTTGATTTTTCCATCAAATCTGAAGGAGAATTTTGCTGGATAGATTATTCTTTTTGTACGGTCTTCCCTTTCATCACTTTAAATATATCATGCTATTCCCTTCCGGTTTGTAGAATTTCTGTTGAGAAATTAGCTGATAGCCTGATGGGAGTTTTGCTGTATGTTATTTGCTGTTTTTCCCTTGTTTCTTTTAATATTTTATCTTTGTCTTTAATTTTTATCAGTTCGATTACTATGTGTCTCAGTGTGTTCCTCTTTGAGTTTATCCTGCCTGGAACTCTCTGCACTTCCTGAATTTGGTTGATTATTTCTTTTCCCATGTTAGGGAAGTTTTCAGCTATTATCTCTTCAAATAGTTTCTTTTCTCTCTCTCTTCTCCTTCTGAAGCCCCTATAATGTGAATGTTGGAGAATTCAATCTTGTCCCAGGGGACTTTTAGGCTGTCTTCATTATCTTTTTCATTCTTTTCTCTATAGTTTATTTCACAGTATTGATTTATACCATTCTGTCTTCCAGGTCACTTATCCATCCCTCTGCCTCAGTTTCTCTGCATTTGATTCCTCCTACTATGTTATTCATCTCTGTGTGTTTGTTCTTTAGTTCTTTTATGTTTCTGGTAAACATTTCCTGCATATTCGCCATTCTTTTCCTAAGATCCTGGGTCATCTGCATTATCATTAGCTTGAATTCTCTTTTGAGAAGGTTGCTCCCACTTCATTTGTTTTTCACATGGGTTTTATCATGTTCTTTCATTTGGGAGATAATCCTTTGCCTTTTCATTTCCATTAACTTTCTATGGTTGTGGTTTTCATTCTGGAGGCTCGGTTCAGTTCAGTCAGTTCAGTCACTCAGTCATGTCCTGTTTGCGACCCATGAATTGCAGCACGCCAGGCCTCCCTGTGCATCACCAACTCCTGGAGTTTACCCAAACTCATGTGCATCGAATCGGTGATGCCATCCAGCCATCTCATCCTTTGTCGTCCCCTTCTCCTCCTGCCCCCAGTCCCTCCCAGCATCAGGGTCTTTTCCAATGAGTCAACTCTTCGCATGAGGTGGCCAAAGTATTGGAGTTTCATCCTCAGCCTCAGTCCTTCCAATGAGCACCCAGGACTGATCTCCTTTAGGATGGACTGGTTGGATCTCCTTGCAGTCCAAGGGACTCTCAAGAGTCTTCTCCAGCACCACAGTTCAAAAGCATCAATTCTTCAGTGCTCAGCTTTCTTCACAGTCCAACTCTCACAGCCATATGACCACTGGAAAAACCATAGCCTTGACTAGACAAGACCTTTGTTCGCAAAGTAATATCTCTGCTTTTTAATATGCTACCTAGCTTGGTCATAACTTTCCTTCCAAGGAGTAAGTGTATAATTCTTCTTCTGTCTGCCCTCTGGTGGATGAGGTGGACGGGAAAAACTAAGTCTTATTCTGGTGGGCAGGGTCATGCTCAGTAAAACTTTAATCCAATTATCTGTTTATGGTTGGGGCTGTGCTCCCTCCCTGTGAGTTGTTTGACCTGAGGCAACCCAGCCCTGGAGTTGGGTTGGGTATACAGACTCTTGTTGTTCAGTTGCTAACTCCTGTCTGACTCTTTGGGACCCCATGGACTGCAGTGCCCAAGGCTCCCCTGTCCTTCACTATCTCCTGGAATTTGCTTCAACTCATTTCCATTGAGCCAGTGATGCAATTTAACCTTCTCATCCTCTGCCACCCCCTTCTCCTTTTGCTTTCAGTATTTACCAGTATCAGGGTCTTTTCCAATGAGTCAGCTCTTCACATCAGGTAGCCAAAGTGTTGGAGTTTAGTTTCAGCATCAGTCCTTTCAATGAATATTCAGGGTTGATTTTCTTTAGGATTGACTGATTTTATCTCCTTGCAGTCCAAGGGACTCTCAAGAGTCTTCTCAAACACAATTTAAAATCACAAATTCTTCAGTTCTCAACTTTCTTTATGGTCCAACTCTCACATCTGTACAAGACTACTGGGAAACCCATAGCTTTAACTATATGGCCCTTTGTTGGCAAAGTGATGTCTCTGCCTTTTAATATGCTGTCTAGGTTTGCCATAGTTTTCCTTCCAAGGAGTAAGTTTCTTTTAATTTCATGGCTAGGGTCAATGTCCACAATGATTTTGGAGCCAAAGAAAATAAAATCTGTAACTGAGTCCACTTTTTACTGAGAAGTGATCGGACTGAATGTCATGGTATTCGTTTTTTGAATGTTGAGTTTCAAGTCAGCTTTTTCACTCTCCTCTTTCACCCTCATCAAGAGGCTTTTTGGTTCCTCTCCCTCTTCTGCCGTTAGAGTGGTATCATTTATGTATCTGAGGTTGTTCATATTTCTCCCAGCAGTCTTGACACCAGCTTATGATTCATCCAGACCAGCATATCACCTGATGGACTCTGCATATAACTTAAATCAACAGAATGATAATACATAGGTTTGTTGAACTCCTTTCCCAATTTTGAACCAGTTAGTTTTTCCATGTCCAGGTCTAACTTTTGCTTCTTAATCTACATGCAGGTTTCTCAGGAGACAGGTAAGGTGGTCTAGTACTCCCATCTCTTTAAGAGTTTTCCAAAGTTTATTGTGATCCATACAGTCAAATGCTTTAGTGTAGTCAATGAAGCAGAAGTAGAAGTTTTTCTGGCATTCCCTTACTTTCTCTATGATTGAATAAATGTTGGCAATTTGATCTCTGGTTCCTCTGCCTTTTCTAAACCTGGCTTGTACATCTGGAAATTCTCAGTTTGTATACTGATGAAGACTAGATTGAAGGATTTTGAGCACGACATTGCTAACATGTGAAATGAGCACAATTGTACAGTAGTCGGAACATTCTTTGGTGTTGCTCTTCTTTGGGATTGGAAAGAAAACTGATTTTTCCAGTCCTGCAGTCATTGATGAGTTTTTCAAGTTTGTTGACATATTGAGTGCAGCAGTTTAACAGCATTATCTTTTAGGATTTGAAATAGCTCAGCTGGAATTCCATAACCTCCACTAGCTTTGTTCATAGTAATGCTTCGTAAGGCCCACTTGACTTCACATTCCAGATGTCTGGCTCCAGGTAAGTGATCACACCATTGGGTTATCTGCATCTTTAAGAGGTTTTTTGTATCATTCTTCTGTGTATTCTTGCCACCTCTTCTTAATCCTTTCTGCTTCTCTTAGGTCCTTACCATTTCTGTCCTTCATCATGTCCATCTTTGCATGAAATTTTCCCTTAATAACCCAATTTTCTTGAAGAAATCTCTAGTCTTTCCAATTCTATTGTTTTCCTCTGTCTTTTTGCACTGTTC
This sequence comes from Bos mutus, assembly GCF_027580195.1. Classification (NCBI taxonomy): domain Eukaryota; kingdom Metazoa; phylum Chordata; class Mammalia; order Artiodactyla; family Bovidae; genus Bos; species Bos mutus. The sequence goes on along the minus strand of NC_091617.1, from coordinate 148,681,514 downwards.
ATATAAGAAGGCCTTCTTTTTCTCTCCTTGCTATTCTCTGGAACTCTGCATTCAGTTGGGTATATCCTTCCCTTTCTCCCTTGCCTTCTGCTTCACTTCTTTTCTCAGCTATTTGTAAAACCTCCTCAGACAACCACTTTGCCTTCTTGCATTTCTTTTTCTTGGGAATGGTTTTGGTCACTGACTCCTGTACAACATTATGAACCTCTATCCATATTTCTTCAGGTACTCTGTCTATCAGATCTCTCCTTTGAATCTACTCATCACCTCCTCTGTATGATCATAAGGGATTTGATTCAAGTCATACCTGAATGGCCTACTGATTTTCCCTACTTTTTTCAATGTAAGCCTGAATTTTTCAGTAAGGAGCTGATGATCTGAGCCACAGTCAGCTCCAGGTCTTGTTTTCGCTGATTTATAGATCTTCTCCATCTTTGGCTGCAAAAAATAAAATCAGTCTGATTTTTATATCGACCATCTGCTAACATCCATGTGTAGAGTCATCTCTTGTGTTGTTGGAAAAGTGTATTTACTATGACCAGTGTGTTCTCTTGACAAAACTCTATTAGCCTTTGCTCTGCTTTATTTTGTTCTCCAATGCCAAATTTGCCTGTTACTCTGGGTATCTCTTAATATCTTATTTTGCATTCCAATCCCCTATGATGCAATGGACTTTGTGTGTGGAACTCTGCATTCAGTTGGGTATATCCTTCCCTTTCTCCCTTGCCTTTTGCTTCTCTTCTTTTCTCAGCTATTTGTAAAACCTCCCCAGACAACCACCTTGCCTTCTTACATTTCTTTTTCTGTGTGTGTGTGTGTGTGTGTGTGTGTGTGTGTGTGTGTGTGTTAGTTCTAGAAGATCTTATAGATCTTTCTGGAACCAGTCAACTTCAGATTCTTCTGCATTAGTGGTTGGGGCATGGAATTGGATTGCTGTGATGCTGATTGGTTTGCCTCGTAAGCAAACCAAGATCATCCTGTCACTTTTGAGACTGCACCCAAATACTGCATTTCAGAATCTTTTGTCGACTGCGAGGGCAACTCCATTTTTTCTAAGGGATTCTTGCCCGTAGTGGTAGATGTAATATTCATCTGAATTAAATTCTCCCATTCCCATCCATTTTAGTCTGTATGGTGAGCCCTAAGAGGGCTCACTTGCCAAGGGGCACCTTCCAGGACTGCTACTGCCAGTGCCCCCATCGCCATGGAGAGCCACTGCTGACCCACATCTCCACAGGAGACCCTCCAGTACTAGCAGGTTAAATCTGGCTCAGTCTTCCCTAGGGTCATGGCTCCTTTCCCCTGGGTCCTGGGGAGTGCAAGATTGTGTTTATGCCCTCTGAGTGGATTCTCTAAGTTTCCCCCAGTCCTATAATCAAATCCCACTGGCTTTCAAAGTCAGATTCCCTAGAAATTCCCAGTTCCTTTGCCAGCTAACCAGGCTGGGAAGACTGACATAGGGCTTAGAACCTTCACAATAGTGGGAGAACTTCTAAGGAGTTATTATTCTCCAGTTTGTGGGTCACACACCAGGTGGGTATGGGGTTTGATTTTATAGTACATGGCCCCTTCTACCATCTTATTGCAGCTTTTCCTTTGTTTGTGGACACAGATTATCTTTTTTTGATGGGTTCCAACATCCTCCTATTGATGGTTGTTCAATAGCTAGTTGCAATTGCAGTGCTCTCACTGGGGGGAAATGAGTGCACGTCTTTCTACTCTGCCATCTTGATTTGATCTTAATATTTTCATTTTTACATATAACTTTCCTTTTCAACCTGAATACTTAGAGAATTTTTTCTTTCTCTTCTAATATTAAAAATTCCACCAGGATAGTTCCAAGTGTTGTTTATTCTGTTAATTTCCCCCAAAGACACAACAGAGCCTTTTCAAATTTTAAATTCAAGGTTTCATTTAGTTCTGGATGGTGTTTTCCCCACTGTCAGTCAATGCCATGTCCTTGTTTTTCTTATTTACTTTACTGAAACAAAATCTCTACTGTCTCTTTCCTATATCCATCAACTTCTTGATCATTTCCTTCCCTTCATTTTTCCCTTGTGTATTTTGGAAGTGTTCCACATTTGTTCTCTGTACCATGATAGAGTTTTCTGCTTTTGACTATCACTGCGTGAAATTATTCTATTGTGTTTTGAGTTTCTTTGTATTATTTCCTTATATAAGCCAGCACACTTTGTACTCTGCCTTCACGTCAAGGCAGAGATGCGCTTCAGAGATACCCTACAGAGATTCACTTCTTTCCTTGTATATCCAGTTTTGTGTTGTAGAGGTTTTATCTTTTTCATCTTTTAGGAAGAAAACCAAAACTGCCTTTTTAAAATTTATTTTTAATTGGAGTATAACTGCTTTCCAATATTGTGTTGGTTTCTGCTACACATCCACATGAATCAGCCATAGGTATACATATGTCCCCTCCCTCTTGAACCTCCATCCCATCTCCCACCCATCCCACAACTGCTTTTTAAAAATTGTTTGTTTTTTTTTTAAACTATTTTCAAATACTAGTACTTGTACTTCTCAGAGTCTTTAGGAAAGCATTTCCTTTCCCCTGTGTTGCATCATCCTTATAGAACACCCGCAGAGGTTTCATACTTTGAAAGGAGAGAGATCTACCTGGAATCTGACAGTGTGGAATGTCCTCAGGTCCTTTGGATGTTCTCTCAGATGCTGGCAGCCTCCTTATCTCAGCCCCAGATGTAGATGTCAAGTAAGCCTGGACAGTCACTAATTTAATTAGTAAAGTCTAATTGTGTTCATTTAGCATAATCCTGCCAGCCTGAAAGTGAGTGCTCTCTTGATCTGGCAGCCAGAGATCTCTAATTGAGTCAGAGGTCCACAGCTATTGTTCCAGTGAATGACAGTGCAGGGAACACTAAATGCTTGGTAAGCACTGATCCTAGAATTTTTCCTATCTCTGTAATTGTTTGGTTGATTTCTTCTATGACAAAGAACCCTAGGATACAATGAACCTTTGCCTTCCTTTGACTCCTGACATGCTTTTCATTAGGAATATGAATTCCTGCATTAATATGGGGGAGAAGAGGTGTTGATGGGGTAAAAGGAGGGCAGGAGACTGGGTTTTGGAGTGAAGTTCACTGTTTTTCAGTCATTGGGCCCCATACCCCAGACTTAGAAATGCATCACTCAAATCTTTCCTCAGTTCTTTGAGGGGGCTCTGAATTCTCTACTGCAAAAGGTGGACAAGGAAATGATCTCAGATTGTGCTCCTTGGTCATTCTAAAATGATGTGTTCAGAAGAAATTCCACTCCAAGCCTAGCATCTCTTATCTTCTTCTTCCAGTGTGCTTGCCAGTTTTTATCTTTTTTTCTGTTTTCTTTTTTAAGGCTATTTTAATAAGAAGCTGGAAGGGGAAATATTAAGTCTGGCAGGCTGGTCTGTCACTGTAGCAACCCAGGGTCCTCTGTAATTGTCTTCTGAATACACTGCTTGTTTGGTGTGATTGTCAATGACTGTCGAAGTAATTGGCCAAAATAAAGCTGTCAGTGTGACAGTTATTCTAACTCAAAGAATCTTCCATGCTGAGGCTGAATAAGAAGCTCTGATTCTCTGGGAGAGCTGACACTTGCAGCAAAAGTGTTTTCTGTGGGTCCTTTGATTCCTGTGAGGAGTTCCTGTCTCTAAAATTTCTACCTTTTTTTAAAAGTTATTGAAATATAGCTGACTTACAACTATAAGAAAGCATGTTATATTAGTTTCAGGTATGCAGCCAAGTGATTCCGTTATACATACATCTCCCTATCTATTCTTTTCAGATTCTTTCCCACTACAGGTTATTGCAAGATATTGAATATAGTTCCCTGTGATATACAGGAGGTGCTTATTGTTTACCTATTTTATGTATAGTCGTGTGGATTTGTTAATCCCAAACTCTCCCCACCACACTGTCTCCTTTGACAATCATTAAGTTTTTCCCCTACCACTATGAGACTATTTCTGTTTTGTAAATAGTTCGTTCTATCATTTTTTTAGATTCTATAGGATTTCTCCTTTTTTCTTCATACATAACTCCACTCACTCTCCTTAAAAAGAGAAACAGACAAACTAATCAGTTGCTTTGGATTTGGATCATATTTAAGACAGCATCTTTCTTTAAGCCAAAGATGGAGAAGCTCTATACAAGTCAACAAAAACAAGACCAGGAGCTAACTGTGGCTTAGATCATGAACTCTTTATTGCCAAATTCAGACTGAAATTGAAGAAAGTAGGGAAAACTACCAGACCATTCAGCTATGACCTAAATCAAATCCCTTATGATTATACAGTAGAAGTGAGAAATATTTTTAAGGGACTATATCTGATAGATAGAGTGCCTGATGAACTATGGAAGGAGGTTCATGACATTGTACAGGAGACAGAGATCAAGACCATCCCCATGGTCTTGGAAATATTTCCAAGGGGAAATATTAAGTTTGGAAGGCTGGTCTGTCACTGTAGCAACCCCATGGAATTTCCCCATGGAAAAGAAATGCAAAAAAGCAAAATGGCTGTCTGAGGAGGCCTTACAAATAGCTGTGAAAAGAAGAGCAGCAAAAAGCAAAGGAGAAAAGGAAAAATATAAGCATCTGAATGCAGAGTTCCAAAGAATAGCAGGAAGAGATAAGAAAGCCTTCCTCAGCGATCAATGCAAAGAAATAGAGGAAAACAACAGAATGGGAAAGACTAGAGATGTCTTCAAGAAAATTAGAGATACCAAGGGAACATTTCATGCAAAGATGGGCTCAATAAAGGGCAGAAATGGTATGGACCTAACAGAAGCAGAAAATATTAAGAAGAGGTGGCAGGAATACACAGAAGGACTGTACAAAAAAGATCTTCAGGACCCAGATAATCACGATGGTGTGATCACTGACCTAGAGCCAGACATCCTGGAATGTGAAGTCAAGTGGGCCTTAGAAAGCATCACTACAAACAAAGCTAGTGGAGGCGATGGAATTCCAGTTGAGCTCTTTCAAATCCTGAAAGGTGATGCTGTGAAAGTGCTGCACTCAATATGCCAGCAAATCTGGAAAACTCAGCGGTGGCCAAAGGACTGGAAAAGGTCAGTCTTCGTTCCAATCCCAAAGAAAGGCAATGCCAAAGAATGCTCAAACTACCTACCGCACAATTGCACTCATCTCACATGCTAGTAAAGTAATGCTCCAAATTCTCCAAGCCAGGCTTCAGCAATACATGAACTGTGAACTTCTAGATGTTCAAGCTGGTTTTAGAAAAGGCAGAGGAACCAGAGATCAAATTGCCAACATCCGCTGGATCATGGAAAAAGCAAGACAGTTCCAGAAAAGCATCTATTTCTGCTTTATTGACTATGCCAAAGCCTTTGATTGTGTGGATTACAATAAACTGTGGAAAATTCTGAAAGAGATGGGAATACCAGACCACCTGACCTGCCTCTTGAGAAACCTATATGCAGGTCAGGAAGCAACAGTTAGAACTGGACATGGAACAACAGACTGGTTCCAAATAGGAAAAGGAGTACGTCAAGGCTGTATATTGTCACCCTGCTTATTTAACTTCTATGCAGAGTACATCATGAGAAACGTTGGACTGGAAGAAGCACAAGCTGGAATCAGGATTGCCGGGAGAAATATCAATAACCTCAGATGTGCAGATGACACCACCCTTATGGCAGAAAGTGAAGAGGAACTAAAAAGCCTCTTGATGAAAGTGAAAGAGGAGAGTGAAAAAGTGGGTTTAAAGCTCAACATTCAGAAAACGAAGATCATGGCATCTGGTCCCATCACTTCATGGGAAATAGATGGGGAAACAGTGGAAACAGTGTCAGACTTTATTTTTCTGGGCTCCAAAATCACTGCAGATGGTGACTTCAGCCATGAAATTAAAAGACATTTACTCCTTGGAAGAAAAGTTATGACCAACCTAGATAGCATATTGAAAAGCAGAGACATTACTTTGCCAACAAAGGTCCATCTCGTCAAGGCTATGGTTTTTCCTGTGGTCATGTATGGATGTGAGAGTTAGACTACAAAGAAAGCTGAGCACTGAAGAATTGATGCTTTTGAAGTGTGGTGTTGGAGAAGACTCTTGAGAGTCCCTTGGACTGCAAGGAGATCCAACCAGTCCATTCTGAAGGAGATCAGCCCTGGGATTTCTTTGGAAGGAATGATGCTAAAGCTGAAACTCCAGTACTTTGGTCACCTCATGCAAACAGCTGACTCATTGGAAAAGACTCTGATGCTGGGAGGGATTGGGGGCAGGAGGAGAAGGGGACGACAGAGGATGAGATGGCTGGATGGCATCATTGACTCGATGGACGTGAGTCTGAGTGAACTCCGGGAGTTGGTGATGGACAGGGAGGCCTGGCGTGCCGCGATTCATGGGGTCACAAAGAGTCGGACACGACTGAGCGACTGAACTGAACTAAGGCAGAATATTGAAAAATTATTCTAAAGGCAGGAGTTGAGTTTATCTTTTAACACATGATATTTCATACATTCTTTCTTCGTTCCTCACCAATATGTCTTCAGTTGATATATTTATCTTGAGCTTCTGTTGAAATTACTACAGAGACAAACTCATTTTGCTATCTACATTCTTGTTTTCTCCTATAGTTTTTTATAAAAATGTTCAAATATATGGCAAAGTTGGAAGAATTTTACAGTATACCCTCTATGTAGATTCTACTGTTAACCATTTATCTACTTATTTTGACAAAGAATTAGCTGTCCTTTTAGTAATTCATCTTTTCTTTTGATGCATTTCAAGGTTTCAGACATCACTACACTTCCCCTAAATGCTTCAGACACTGTACTATTAAATAAAGTTTAATATTTGCTTAATATTTGCATCTCCTTCTGACATAAAATTTGCATACAATTAAATACACAAATGAAGTGTGCATTGGCTGAGTTTTCATAAGTACATATACCTCTGTAATCCAAACACCCAAGGCTATTCCTGAAACTGTGTATAAGTCTTGTATTCTTGTCTTTTGAAGTAAAATGCTGATTCAAGAGTTAATAATTGGGGAATGTGAAGATGCATAAACAAACACTAGCTGTTGGACTAGGGATCTGGTAACAATTTAGGCTATAATTCTGCCACGTAGCAGAATTAGAAAAATCCCAGTTGCCTGAAAGATATAAATAAACCCCTGGCATGCGCTCCTAAGTTTTTTCTACAGGAAGCAGACCTCTTCCAGATGAAAACCACTGACCAGAAGAACATAGATCCTAGACTAGTTGAAACCAGAAGGTTGATGATGGTTGAAACTTCACCTTGAGGCCAACCAATCTGAGAATTTTCCATGACCTGATCATGTCCTGTTCCTTAAACACTGTAAAACTTCTCACTACCCACTCCAGGGTAGGTCACACAGTCTTGAAAACTACTCTTTTCTACTTCACCCAAAACTGTTTCTGCCTTTCTATTTGGCACCAATGAGCACAGGCTAAGTTTTGGCAACATTCCCACTCTTGGCAATCACCACCCTACAATTCCCAGGGTGACAGTTTCACAGCCAGTCCCAGCTAGAGCAGAAGGGCACAGGGCTCGAGAGGTAAAGAGGTAAAAACGGATAGAATAACTATGTTTGAAGAGATCTGGAGAGGAGTTACACTTCTCACAGCATTTGGCAATGAAATAGTCATACACATACCAATGACTATCAGACAAAACCGATAATAGAAGTGACCATTAATCCCAAAGAAGTTGTATGAAATGTACAAGACATGGCTCTACTGGGAATAATGTTTACATAATCCTAGCAATAGAAACACTGAGCACTGATCTCATCTAAATAGGTAAAATTGTTTGGAAGTTGTGGAGAAGGAAAACAAATGTGATTAAGAAAACCTGTAGTCAACAACTACTGAGGCTCGTGCGCCTAGAACCTGTGCTTTGCAACAAGAGAAGCCACCACAGCTAGAAGCCTGCACATCACTGCAGAGAGTAGCCTCAACGCGCTGCAACCAAAGAAAGCCTTCATGCAACAAGGAAGGCCAGTGAGCCCCAAAAGAAAGAAATAAAAAAGAGAAAGCCTGTAATAGAAATTCAATAAATAATATTTATAATTATAAATCAAGGAAGATGTGTAAGAATTTTAAACCAAAAAAAGAAAGAGAAAATATTGAATATGATTGTCTTTGGAGACCTATAATTGACGCTGCTGCTGCTGCTAAGTCGCTTCAGTCGTGTCCGACTCTGTGCGACCCCATAGACGGCAGCCCGCGAGGCTCCCCCGTCCCTGGGATTCTCCAGGCAAGAACATTGGAGTGAGTTGCCATTTCTTTCTCCAATGCATGAAAGTGAAAAGTGAAAGTGAAGTCGCTCAGTCGTATCTGACTCTTCACGACCCCATGGACCGTAGCCCACCAGGCTCCTCTGTCCATGGAATTTTCCAGGCAAGAGTACTGGAGTGGGGTGCCACTGCCTTCTCCATGAATTGAGGAGATAAGGTGAAAGAAAATTCTGCCCTCTGTAGTTACCTTAGTAGAACACATGGATTTCTTAATCGATACACCAGTAAAATCTTATTAAAAATTAAAGTTAAATTTTAAAAAAAAGATGAAATAAATACTGTGTGTCAGATTTCCAATCCCATTAACATTTTGTGCTATATATGTATATTGGGGGAACCTCTCAAAAGCAACTAGAAATACTGGTGAAATACACTAAACTTTTTAATTCTATACCTGAATTTAAAAACAATGAGAGGAACACCCACCTCCCACTCCCCACCGCACCCCGCTCCCCACCCCGCTCTGCCACTAGGGAAAATCAAAAGAAACCAAGAGCATCGTGACATAATTTGCCAATTACAGAAAATAAGGGACTTAAAATTCAATGACCCCTCAGGAATAGGACAAAGTGTTGGGTGATACAAGGGGTTGGAATGAGACCCCTACAAAAAACCAAGACTCTCAAAGAGGTGCTGTCATGGTGAGAGAGGGTAGCAGAAAAGAACAACTCTTTGCAGAAAAGGGCATGACAAGGAACTCATCCACTTTGTCCTGGGCCCTGAATGGAACGAAGAAATGTTATAATTTACAGGCAAAGGTCTGCTCTCACACAGGACAGGGGTTTAAACACGCTATGTAAGATCTTAGCTCCCCAAGCTAAGAAATTTTCATAAAAAGTCTTGGATTAAAAACAACCCCGGGATTCCTGGCAAAAGCCAACACAAATCCTCTCTGGAAAGATAGATACTTAACGTAGGGATTACAGGATTCTAATGATATAAAATTCTGCCTTAACATAAGCCCAAACACAAAGTTAGAAAACAAAGTATAAAGCAACAAGGAAAGAAGCAAATATCAGTCCACCATGAACAAGAGTCTGCAGAAGCAACATATACTATAATTAGAGTCTCAGAACTTTAGATAATAGACTCATCAGATTTAAGCAAACCATTAAGTGTACTTGAAATTATTAGTTCATTAAAAGAATGACAGAAAAAGAATGTAAAACTAAATCTTTTTGCTTGTATATCAGAAAATAACACAACATTGTAAATCAATTATACTTCAATAAAATTTTTATTAATTTGAAAATTTGTTTAAATTTTAAAAAAGATGGACAAACATAAAGTAGGAGCAAGGTAGCATCACAAATGATACAACAAACTTGAAAAATGTTTGTGCAGCACATTTATGTCTAGATGTCAATGAAATTTAAAACTCTATGAAGTTTTATTTTCAATAAGACTGATTTAGATTACCATTCCCATCTGGATTAAAAGAATTGTTTTCTGTCTTAAGACAGCAAGTATTAAAACTGTCTTAAGAAGAGATAGGGAAAAAATGAATTAAATCCATGAAGGAAGATGACTAAGTTTCCAAAGAAATTCTTTCTTTACACTCTGCATCTCCCCAAGAAAAAACAACAACAAAAAGCTCAAATATTTTAGTCAATTTTTCATTCAAAATAAAATACAAAGACTTGGCACTATTTGAATTGCTTTAGCCCCAGAAAAATAAAATAAGCTTCCAAATTGCTTTTTAAAAATATTTTTTTTAATTTTTAATACATTAGACCGTTGTTGATTTTCTGTTTTAAATACAGCAGTGCATACATGCCAATTCCAAACTCCCAATCAATCCCTCCCCCTCAACCTTCCCTCCAGTAACTATAAATCCATTCTCTAAATCTGTGAGCCTGTTTTTGTTTTGTAAAAGAATTCACTTGTATCATTGTTTTTAGATTCCACATATAAGCAATATCATATGATATTTGTCTTTCTCTGTCTGACTGACTTCACTTGATAAGATAATCTCCAAGTCCATGCATGTTGCTGCAAGTACCACTATTTTATCCTTTTTAATGACTGAGTACAATAAACAAACAGTATAAAATGAAAGGAAGATGCTTTTAAAAATTGAAAAGGTAATATTAAGTGAAAACAAAAAATAGTATTTAAAAAGGGAACAAGATGATCAATGAAACCAGAGTCTGATTCTGTGAAAAGAGTAATAAAACTGACAAAATGTTTGTCATTCTTATAATAACAACGAGACCATAAAGAGTAACTCTGAGTTGAGACTGTGAGGCTACACATAGGAATGGGATTAGAAATTAAAGAGTGCTATCAATGGCTTCATTCAACAAACATTAACATTGACCAAGACAGAAGAGATGAGTTCCCCAAATAATCTTAAGTACCGGAAAACCCTAATAAACCAACAATATTAAGATAAACTGCATAAGTTCTCAAAATAAACCTAAAATAACCACTTCACCACCCACCCAGATGGTACTATGAATGAGGTGAATCAATCATTAGAAAATTCCCATATTAGGACATTTGTTCAAGAGCTTAGAAAATTATAGAAACTGTCCAGTTTATTCTAGGATGCTAACATAAAACACTGATATAAAAAAACAGAGAAAGTTGAGAGGAAGGAAAGAATAACGCAAAGAAGGGTGGAAGTTAGGGACAGATGGGAAGAAATGACATAAAACAGTGCAACGCAACCCCTACGGGTCATTTTTATTTATGAATGCTGAATTTTGTTGTATAGGGCAGTTAGCTTACTGACAGATCAGATTCCTTCCTTTGGACTCTGTGAGGGCAGGTCTAGAGTAGCCCATTCTAGAGCTCCTGAGCTCTGCTCTTATCCTACGGCCTCTCTCAGATCTCAACCGGGGGTCTCCTCCATTCTGCAAGCCTCTCCAGCCTGTTTGGTTAGACTCCAATGTTCCCCAGCACTTCGTGACTTCAGAAATCTCCCATTTAGCTCACAAATCCACAGCGACCCTTCTGCTTCTGTCCTAGTGGGCTGCATCAACCCAATTAAAATTCAACCAGAGGCTCAAGAGGTCCCCAGAGATTTCTGGAGAAACCCTTTTCCTCACTTCTCCCTTTCGCTGTTTCTCCGGTGAACCCCAGCAGCTCGCTGGTTTCTGGAATCCACTTTCCTGTGCTGCAGTTTGGGAAAGCCTCAATGCAGACAGCTGGTGTGAATGTTTTCCTTTTTCTTGAGGATTACAGCTGTGCATACTGTTTACTGTTTGAAAATAGCTGCTCCGTATGTTTTGGCCAGTTTTATGTTTGATTAAAGCAAGACGGTAGTAAATATCTGTTAACTCTATCATAGTCAGAAACAGAAATCCATATGCCATTTTTTCATCCATCAAAGTCTGAAACCTTGAATGTAACACAAGCATAAGTAACTTAAAGTGAGTAAAAGCAAAGGAATTGCTGAACATGAAGGCAGACACTTCTTCAGTACAAAAAATATTCCTTAAAGTATTCCATAGTCCTCTAAGTTAAAAAAAAAAAAAAGCCCATAGTCTTAAAAAAAAAATTATGAGATTATGGGCAGTGAGTTGTTTTTCTTTTTAACTACATGTTATTTTCAATTGATATCCTACTATGAATGATGAGAACACTCTTACAATTTTCCCCACCACTCCTATTCCCATTTGATTTTCATTTTCAAGTCCATAACATTTACTTTGTCCCTTTCTTTCTAATTATTATACCCTAGTGTTTCCTTGTTTTGGTCTTATTTCATTGGTAAGAATCTCTAGTAAAAGGATGAAAGAGGAAGCAATAGCATCAATATTTTCCCCTTACTTAACAGAAATATTTCTAAGCTTTAGCCATTAAGTACAATATTTGCTATGGTTGTTGGTAGTTCCTCTTTATAGGTTAAGAAAGTAAGAATTTTTAAAAATCATAAATATGTTGCATTTTATCAAACACCTTTTTTGTAATTATGAGATGATCATACAATTTCTATTCTGTTGATATCTTACTATGATGGATCTTATCAATAGCATCCTTGGATTCTAGGGATAAATCCTATTTGAACATGAGATATCTTTTCATAGGCAACAAGTCAATTAGTTAATAATGTATTTAAGATTTTTGCAATAATTTTGTTATATTGTATAGTTCTTTTTGTTTTTAATACGAAGTTTATACTAGCTTTATGAAATAGTTGAGTAATTTTTTTCCTATCCTTGGAATTCATTTGGGGGTAAGATATGGGTTATCTATTCCTTGAAAATTTGAACATCATAGAAGCAAAGTACCTAAAAAGTTAAACACATAACTTCTCTTTCTTTCCTTTTTTGCTGTTGTGCTTGACATACTTTAAGCAATTTATTTTTATTGCATGTTTTTCTTAGGTTCAATTTATAATTTTACAATCTTAAATATCTAATAAAGATAAGATAGATTTGTTTGACTATTAAATCCAGGGAGGAAAAAATCATATATATGCATTATTTATTGTTGAAAGTTCTAGGCAAAAAAAAAGAAAAGAAAATTTGATAAAACTTACCTATAAGATACTCGTTCAGTGTCTTCTGAGTGGAAAGACTTTTGATTTCAGATTTAGTTTATTTACTGGTTACTGCTGCTGCTGCTGCTGCTAAGTTGCTTCAGTCGGGTCCTACTCTATGCAACCCCATAGACGGCAGCCCACCAGGCTCCCCCGTCCCTGGGATTCTCCAGGCAAGAACACTGGAGTGGGTTGCCATTTCCTTCTCCTTACTGGTTACTAGTTTACTTCATTTTCCCTATTTCAAGTCAATTTCACTAAATTCTAGAAAAGTATCTTTTATCTAAGTTTTCAAATTTAATAATATTGCATTTTAATATTTTCTCAGGTTTCCTTTACCTCTATTTTATCTATAGTTGTGTCTCATTTTATTTTTGTGAGATTGTTTTCCAGAACTGACCACAGCAATATTTTCAGTTTCAAATGCTCTTTGACACTCTCTAAAGTGATAATGTATACTGTCCTTCTCCTTGAATCTGGACAAGGCTTGGTGACCACACTGATAAATAGAAGACAGTGGAAGAGATGCTCTGTGTTCTCCATAGCTGAGGCCCTGGACATTGTGGAACAGAGTCAAGCTCTCCTGACCATGCCCAATCTGTATTCACAATCCACAGTATCAGTGAACATGATAAACAGTTTTTACATCCCTAGATTTGGGGAATATTTGTTTTTTCAGTCATAGTAACTAGAAAAGTTCTGACTTTTGCTTAATTGTATCTGTTTTAGAAAAATTCTCTGAATTTATTTGTTTGAATTTTTCATGCTTGATTGTTCTCAACCTGGATTCAAGGATACTAATTACATATAAATAAAATTATTTTTCTATTATTTTCTCTTGGATTATTTTAAACTCTTTTTTTCTATTTTTCTGTTTCTAATATGGTTATAATAATGTAAAGGCTTCAGTCTCTCCTTTAATTATTTTTTTTTCCTGTGCTCTTCCAACTAATTTTTTCTCATTTTAGTATTTTTCCCTATCTTCTTTTTACCTCACTTCCCTAAGCTTTTGGTGCAAAAAGATCATAATTCCTTTAATTCATCTTCTTTCTTTGATTTGAAGAAAATTATTTGTTCAACATATTCTTCTGCTTTGCAAACTCATTGTTCTCTTATTATTGCTATACTGAGTTTATTTTTACCTTTCAACATTTTTCTCATAGTTTCCAGCTCATGTTTCTTTGATTAATGGTCATCTTTTCATGGAAGCCAATCTTTCTTGATCAGCTGAAGAAAATATTAAACTAATACTTTCTTTAAAATCAAATAAAGAATATGAATGAAAGGGGAAAAGGCTTTTTTTTTTTTGCATCAAGAGTTTAGAGAAGCAAGGGGGGAGCAAAATGCTAAAAAGAGGAGAAAATGAGCTACAAGAGTTCAGGAGAAAAAAAAAAGGAACACTGTATGGTAACAGAAATGCTGATGACATGCAGATATGTAGATGGCACCATCTTAATGGCATAAAGCAAAGAGGAACTAAACAGCCTATTGATAAGGGTGAAAGAGGAGCATGAAAAAGGCTGGCTTAAAACTCAACATTCAGAAGATGGTGGAGGAGTAGGACGGGGAGAACACTTTCTCCCCCACAAATTCATCAAAAGAGCATTTAAACATCAAGTAAATTCCACAAAACAACTTCTGAATGCCGGCAGAGGACATCAGGCACCCAGAAAAGCAACCCAACTCTTCGAAAGGAGCGCAACTGAACAAGTGAGCCTAAAAAAAAAAAAAAAGTGTCCTCCACCATCCCCTTTGTGTCAGGGCGGAAACCAGACACTGAAGAGACCAGCAAACAGAAGAAGTTATAACAGAGGGAAACGCCTCGGAGATTAAAACCCTGTGGCTACTACGGACTACATAGGAAGGGGCCTATAGATCTTGAGAATATAAGTCGGACCAAGGAACTAGCCAAAAATGAACTGAACCCACAATACTCACAATAAAACCAGAGAAAGTCCTAGATATATTTTTACCATTTTTATGATCATTCTTTCTTTCTTTTTTTTTTTTTTTAATTTTTTAAAAAAAAATTTAAGTCCTCTATTGTTCCTTTAATTTTCACTTTTATAACCTATTACTTTGCAAAAAAAAAAAGACCTATTTTTTTCTTCTTCAGCAAACTTCAAATATATATATTTTATAATTTTTTGACCTTGTTTTTTTTTTTTTTTTTTAACACTGTATTTTTGAAATTCCAAACTCTACTCTAGATTTTTAATTTTAGCTTTTTGGTATATGTTATCAATTTTGTACCTATAGTTTTTTTTATAATTTCTGTGACTTTTTTTTTTTTTTTTTTCCTCTGTTTCTTTCTCTTCTTCTTTTATATAACATTGTATATCTGAAATTCCTACTCTAGATTTTTAATTTATGCTTTTTGGTATTTGATATCAAGTTTGTACCTGTATTTTCTTTATAATTTTTGCAACATTGTTTTTTTTATAATTTCTGTGACTTTTTTTTTCTTTTTTTCCTCTGTTTCTTTCTCTTCTTCTTTTATATAACATTGTATATCTGAAATTCTACTCTAGATTTTTAATTTATGCTTTTTGGTATTTGATATCAAGTTTGTACCTGTATTTTCTTTATAATTTTTGCGACATTGTTTTTGTTTGTTTGTTTGTTTTCTCTCTTTATTTTTCTTCTTCCTTTTTTTTTAACATTGTATTTTTGAAATTCCAAACTCTACTCTAGATTTTTAATTTTTGCTTTTTGGCATTAGTTATCAATTTTGTACCTGTATTTTCTTTATAATTTTCACGACCTTTTTTGTTTTTCTTTGTTCGTTTTTTCTCTCTTTCTTTTCCTTCTTCTTTTCTTTAACATCATATTTTTGAAATTCCAAACTCTACTCTAGATTTTTAATTTTTGCTTCTATGTATTTGTTACCAATTTGTACCTTTAAGAACCCAATCTTCAGGACCCATTTTTCACTAGGGAGCGAGATTACTGGCTTGACTGCTCTCTCTCCCTTTGGACTCTCCTTTTTCTCCACCAGGTCGCCTGTGTCTCCTCCCTAAACCCTCTCTACTCTACCCAACTCTGTGAATTTCTGTGTGTTCCAGATGGTGGAGAACACTTAGGGAACTGATTACTGGCTGGATCTGTCTCTCCCCTTTTCATTCCCCCCTTTTATCCTTCTGGCCACTTCTGTCTCCTTCCTCCTTCTTCTCTTCTCTGTATAACTCCGTGAACATCTCTGAGTGGTCCAGTTGTGGAGTGCATATAAGGAAGTGACTACTGGCTAGCCCACTCTCTCCACTATTGATTCCACCTCATCTCATTTGGGTCACCTCTAACTCCCTCCTCCCTCTTCTCTTCTCCATGTAACGCTGTGAACCTTTCTAAGTGACCCTTACAGTAGAGAAACTTTTCATCTTTAATGTAGATGTTTTATCAATGGTACTGTATAGAAGGAGAAGTTTTGAAACTACTGTAAAAATAAGACCAATAACTGGAAGCAGGAGGCTTAAGTTCAAACCCTGACTCCAGGGAACTCCTGACTCCAAGGAACATTAATTGACAGGAGCTCATCAAACGCCTCCATACTGACACTGAAACCAAGCACCACACAAGGGCCAACAAGTTCCAGGGCAAGACATACCAAGCAAATTCTCCAGCAACAAAGGAACACAGCCCTGAGCTTCAAGATACAGGCTGCCCAAAGTCACCCCAAAACCATAGACATCTCATAACATATTACTGGACATTTCATTGCACTCCAGAGAGAAGAAATACAGCTCCACCCACCAGAACACCGACACAAACTTCCCTAACCAGGAAACCTTGACAAGCCACCTGTACAAACCCACACACAGCGAGGAAACACCACAATAAAGAGAACTCCACAAACTGCCAGAATACAGAAAGGACACCCTAAACTCAGCAATTTAAACAAGATGAAGAGACAGAGGAATACCCAGCAGATAAATGAACAGGATAAATGCCCACCAAACCAAACAAAAGAGGAAGAGATAGGGAATCTACCTGATAAAGAATTCCAAATAATGATAGTGAAATTGATCCAAAATCTTGAAATTAAAATGGAATCACAGATAAATAGCCTGGAGACAAGGATTGAGAAGATGCAAGAAAGGTTTAACAAGGACCTAGAAGAAATAAAAAGAGTCAATATATAATGAATAATGCAATAAATGAGATCAAAAACACTCTGGGAGGCAACAAATAGTAGAATAACAGAGGCAGAAGATAGGATTAGTGAATTAGAAGATAGAATGATAGAAATAAATGAATCAGAGAGGATAAAAGAAAAATGAATTAAAAGAAATGAGGACAATCTCAGAGACCTCCAGGACAATATTAAACGCTACAACATTCGAATCATAGGGGTTCCAGAAGAAGAAGACAAAAAGAAAGACCATGAGAAAATACTTGAGGAGATAATAGTTGAAAAATTCCCTAAAATGGGGAAGGAAATAATCACCCAAGTCCAAGAAACCCAGAGAGTCCCAAACAGGATAAACCCAAGACGAAACACCCCAAGACACATATTAATCAAATTAACAAAGATCAAACACAAAGAACAAATATTAAAAGCAGCAAAGGAAAAACAACAAATAACACACAAGGGAATTCCCATAAGGATAACAGCTGATCTTTCAATAGAAACTCTTCAAGCCAGGAGGGAATGGCAAGACATACTTAAAATGATGAAAGAAAATAACCTACAGCCCAGATTATTGTACCCAGCAAGGATCTCATTCAATATGAAGGAAAAATCAAAAGCTTTTCAGACAAGCAAAAGCTGAGAGAATTCTGCACCACCAAACCAGCTCTCCAACAAATACTAAAGGATATTCTCTAGACAGGAAACACAAAAACGGTGTATAAATTCGAACCCAAAACAATAAAGTAAATGGCAATGGGATCATACTTATCAGTAATTACCTTAAACGTAAATGGGTTGAATGCCCCAACCAAAAGACAAAGACTGGCTGAATGGATACAAAAACAAGACCCCTACATATGTTGTCTACAAGAGACCCACCTCAAAACAGGGGACACATACAGACTGAAAGTGAAGGGCTGGAAAAAGATTTTCCATGCAAATACGGACCAAAAGAAAGCAGGAGTAGCAATACTCATATCAGATAAAATAGACTTTAAAACAAAGGCTGTGAAAAGAGACAAAGAAGGACACTACATAATGATCAAAGGATCAATCCAAGAAGAAGATATAACAATTATAAATATATATGCACCCAACACGGGAGCACCGCAGTATGTAAGACAAATGCTAACAAGTATGAAAGGAGACATTAACAATAACACAATAATAGTGGGAGGCTTTAATACCCCACTCACACCTATGGATAGATCAACTAAACAGAAAATTAACAAGGAAACACAAACTTTAAATGATACAATAGACCAGTTAGACCTAATTGATATCTATAGGACATTTCATCCCAAAACAATGAATTCACCTTTTTCTCAAGTGCACATGGAACCTTCTCCAGGATAGATCACATCCTGGGCCACAAATCTAGCCTTGGTAAATTCAAAAAAATAGAAATCATTCCAAGCATCTTTTCTGATCACAATGCAGTAACATTAGATCTCAACTACAGGGGAAAAACTATTAAAAATTCCAACATATGGAGGCTGAACAACACACTGCTGAATAACCAACAAATGACAGAAGAAATCAAGAAAGAAATCAAAATTTGCATAGAAACGAATGAAAATGAAAACACAACAACCCAAAACCTGTGGGACATGGTAAAAGCAGTCCTAAGAGGAAAGTTCATAGCAATACAGGCACACCTCAAGAAACAAGAAAAAAGTCAAATAAATAACCTAACTCTACACCTAAAGCAACTAGAAAAGGAAGAAATGAAGAACCCCAGGGTTAGTAGAAGGAAAGAAATCTTAAAAATTAGAGCAGAAATAAATGCAAAAGAAACAAAAGAGACCATAGCAAAAATCAACAAAACCAAAAGCTGGTTCTTTGAAAGGATAAATAAAATTGACAAACCATTAGCCAGACTCATCAAGAAACAAAGGGAGAAAAATCAAATCAATAAAATTAGAAACGAAAGTGGAGAGATCACAACAGACAACACAGAAATACAAAGGATCATAAGAGACTACTATCAGCAATTATATGCCAATAAAATGGACAATGTGGAAGAAATGGACAAATTCTTAGAAAAGTACAACTTTCCAAAACTCGACCAGGAAGAAATAGAAAATCTTAACAGACCCATCACAAGCACGGAAATTGAAACTATAATCAGAAATCTTCCAGCAAACAAAAGCCCAGGTCCAGACGGCTTCACAGCTGAATTCTACCAAAAATTTAGAGAACAGCTAACACCTATCCTGCTCAAACTCTTCCAGAAAATTGCAGAGGAAGGTAAACTTCCAAACTCATTCTATGAGGCCACCATCACCCTAATACCAAAACCTGACAAAAATCCCACAAAAAAAGAAAACTACAGGCCAATATCACTGAGGAACATAGATGCAAAAATCCTTAACAAAATTCTAGCAATCAGAATCCAACAACACATTAAAAAGATCATACACCATGACCAAGTGGGCTTTATCCCAGGGATGCAAGGATTCTTCAATATCCGCAAATCAATCAATGTAATACACCACATTAACAAATTGAAAACTAAAAACCATATGATTATCTCAATAGATGCAGAGAAAGCCTTTGACAAAGTTCAACATCCATTTATGATAAAAACTCTCCAGAAAGCAGGAATAGAAGGAACATACCTCAATATAATAAAAGCTATATATGACAAACCCACAGCAAACATTATCCTCAATGGTGAAAAATTGAAAGCATTTCCTCTAAAGTCAGGAACAAGACAAGGGTGCCCACTTTCACCATTACTATTCAACATAGTCTTGGAAGTTTTGGCCACAGCAATCAGAGCAGAAAAAGAAATAAAAGGAATCCAAATTGGAAAAGAAGAAGTAAAACTCTCACTATTTGCAGATGACATGATCCTCTACATAGAAAACCCTAAAGACTCCACTAGAAAATTACTAGAACTAATCAATGACTATAGTAAAGTTGCAGGATATAAAATCAACACACAGAAATCCCTTGCATTCCTATACACTAATAATGAGAAAACAGAAAGAGAAATTAAGGAAACAATTCCATTCACCATTGCAACGGAAAGAATAAAATACTTAGGAATATATCTACCTAAAGAAACTAAAGACCTATATATAGAAAACTATAAAACACTGGTGAAAGAAATCAAAGAGGACACTAATAGATGGAGAAATATACCATGTTCATGGATTGGAAGAATCAATATAGTGAAAATGAGTATACTACCCAAAGCAATTTATAGATTCAATGCAATCCCTATCAAGCTACCAACAGTATTCTTCACAGAGCTAGAACAAATAATTTCACAATTTGTATGGAAATACAAAAAACCTTGAATAGCCAAAGCGATCTTGAGAAAGAAGAATGGAACTGGAGGAATCAACCTACCTGACTTCAGGCTCTACTACAAAGCCACAGTTATCAAGACAGTATGGTACTGGCACAAAGACAGAAATATAGATCAATGGAACAAAATAGAAAGCCCAGAGATAAATCCACGCACATATGGACACCTTATCTTTGACAAAGGAGGCAAGAATATACAATGGATTAAAGACAATCTCTTTAACAAGTGGTGCTGGGAAATCTGGTCAACCACTTGTAAAAGAATGAAACTAGAACACTTTCTAACACCATACACAAAAATAAACTCAAAATGGGTTAAAGATCTAAACGTAAGACCAGAAACTATAAAACTCCTAGAGGAGAACATAGGCAAAACACTCTCCGACATACATCACAGCAGGATCCTCTATGACCCACCTCCCAGAATATTGGAAATAAAAGCAAAAATAAACAAATGGGACCTAATTTACCTTAAAAGCTTCTGCACTAGCAAGGTGAAAAGACAGCCTTCAGAATGGGAGAAAATAATAGCAAATGAAGCAACTAACAAACAACTAATCTCAAAAACATACAAGCAACTCCTATAGCTCAACTCCAGAAAAATAAATGACCCGATCAAAAAATGGGCCAAAGAACTAAACAGACATTTCTCCAAAGACATACAGAGGGCTAACAAACACATGAAAAGATGCTCAACATCACTCATTATCAGAGAAATGCAAATCAAAACCACTATGAGGTATCATTTCACACCAGTCAGAATGGCTGTGATCCAAAAGTCTACAAATAATAAATGCTGGAGAGGGTGTGGAGAAAAGGGAACCCTCTTACACTGTTGGTGGGAATGCAAACTAGTACAGCCACTATGGAGAACAGTGTGGAGATTCCTTAAAAAACTGGAAATAGAACTGCCTTATGATCCAGCAATCCCACTGCTGGGCATACACACTGAGGAAACCAGAAGGGAAAGAGACACGTGTACCCCAATGTTCATCGCAGCACTGTCTATAATAGCCAGGACATGGAAGCAACCTAGATGTCCATCAGCAGATGAATGGATAAGAAAGCTGTGGTACATATACACAATGGAGTATTACTCAGCCATTAAAAAGAATACATTTGAATCAGTTCTAATGAGGTGGATGAAACTGGAGCCTATTATACAGAGTGAAGTAAGCCAGAAGGAAAAACACCAATACAGTATAATAACGCATATATATGGAATTTAGAAAGATGGTAACAATAACCCTGTGTACGAGACAGCAAAAGAGACACTGATGTATAGAACAGTCTTATGGACTCTGTGGGAGAGGGAGAGGGTGGGAAGATTTGGGAGAATGGCATTGAAACATGTAAAATATCATGTATGAAACGAGATGCCAGTCCAGGTTCGATGCATGATACTGGATGCTTGGGACTAGTGCACTGGGACGACCCAGAGGGATGGTACGGGGAGGGAGGAGGGAGGAGGGTTCAGGATGGGGAACACATGTATACCTGTGGCGGATTCGTTTTGATAATTGGCAAAACTAATACAATTATGTAAAGTTTAAAAATAAAATAAAATTTAAAAAAAAAATTCAGCATTCAGAAAACTAAAATTATGGCATTCGGTCCCATCTATTCATGGCAAGTAGACGGGAAACAATGGAAACAGTGACTATTTTCTTGGGCTCCAAAGTCACTGCAGATATTGACTGCATCCATGAAATTATAAGGCGCTTGCCTCTTGGAAGAAAAAACTATGACAAACCTAGACAGCATATTAAAAAGCAGAGATATTAACTTTGGCGACAAAGGTCTGTCTAGTCAAAGCTATGGTTTTTCCTGCTGTCATGTGTGGATGTGTGAGTTGGACCATAAAGAAGGCTGAACACTGAAGAATCAATGCTTTTTAACTGTGAGGTTGGAGAATACTCTTGAGAGTCCCTTGGACTGCAAGGAGATCAAACCAATCAATCCTAAAGGAAATCAGCCCTGAATATTCATTGGAAGGACTGATGCTGAAACTGAAGCTCCAATACTTTGGCCACCTGATGCAAAGAACTGACTCATTAGAGTAGACCCTGATGCTGGGAAAGACTGAAGGCGGGAGAAGAGGACGGCAGAGGATCAGATGGTTGGATGGCATCACCGACTCAGTGGTCATGAGTTTGAGCAAACTCTGGGAGTTGGAGAAGGACAGGGAAGCCTGGTGTGCTGAAGTCCATGGGGTCTCAAAGAGTCATACATGATTGAGCAACTGAGCAACAACATTACAGATTGTTGTTTGGAATTTTCTTCTCCTATACTCTCCTCTCTCATTTTCTGTTTTGTCAAGGAGGAAAATATGGTTGGTTTACCTTAATTCTGCTAATCTTAACTGGAGGTCTTCTACCACCTCTTTTTGCATAGATCTATTTATTTCATTCACTATGACAAATTTGTAGGGAAGCTTTCCTTTCTCATTTTTCTACTTTGACTTTATTCTATATAAGTCAATGGTATGAAAATATTTGAAATCCAGTCACTGTTTATCCTGATACAACCAGAATCTGAAAATCACGTGATGACTCAATGCTTATCTATCCACTTAAGCCTTAGTTTATGGCAAATAGTTTACATTTCCTTTTATGGTTTTCCTTATAAAAGTGCATTCTCATGTAATTTGGTGCAGGGACAAGAGGAGACATATGAACAAACAGCATGCTTTTCTCCTCTCCTCTCGCCTACATATGTAGTTACAGTTAAAAGGATGCTTATGCTTTACTAAGGTATTCTGATGATATGTCAAGATAAAAGCTACACTCTTATACATGTCAGCTGGAGAGTAAGTCTTTCTGACAGGAAATCTGGAAAGGGGCAACCCAGGTAGCATGGAAGGGAGACTCTAATTTTGATTATTCAGAGTCAGATCATCAAAGAAGAAATTTTCTAGTGGTAGATTCTGGATGATCCCTAGGTGAAGGGGACACAGAGTTCTGTGGCAAGTGTGCTAATTTCACAAAATAAGAAAATTCTTAATTTTTCTATCAAGTAGTTTGTTGTTAATGTATAAAATGCAATTGGTTTTTATATGTTGATTTTGTATCCTGCAACTTGACTAAATTTCTTTATTAGTTTTTAAAGTTTTTTGGTGGAGTTTTTAGGGTTGTTTATATACATGATCATACCATCTACAAATAGAGGCAACTTTGCTTCTTTCTTATTTGTATATATTTTATTTCCTTTGTTTTGTCTAATTGCTCTGGCTAGGACTTCCAGGACTAATAGTGAATAGGAGTGTCAGGAAAGTGGGCATCCTTGTATTAATCTTGATCTCAGAGAAAAAGCTCTCAGTCTTTCACCACTGAGTTTGTTGGCTGTGGGCTTGTCATATATAGTCTTTATAGTGTTGAGGTACATTTCTTCTCTACCCAATTTGTTGAGAACTTTTATTATGAAAGGATGTTGAATTTGTCAAATGACTTTTCTTCATCTATTGAGATAATCATATGATTTTTATCCTTCATTCTGTTAATGTGGTGTATCACATTTATAATTTGTGCACATTGAACCATCCTTGAATCCCAGGGATAAATCCCATGTGATCATGTACCAGTTCAGTCACTCAGTCGTGTCTGACTCTTTGTGACCACATGGACTGTAGCACACCAGGATTCCCTGTCCATCACCAATTCCTGGAGCTTATTCAAACTCATGTCCATTGAGTAGGTAATGCCATCCAACCATGAGCCTTTTAATCTGCTATTAAATTTGGTTTGCTGGCATTTTGTTGAAGATGTTTGCCTCTATATTCATCAGGGATATTGGTCTATAGTTTTCTTTTCTTTAGTTTTCATTGTTCTTATCTAGCTTTGGTGACAGGGTAATGTTGGCCTCGTAACATGCATTTGGAAGTGTCTAATCCTTTGGAGAAGGAAATGGTAACCCACTCCAGTACTCTTGCCTGGAGAATCCCATGGAAGGAAGAGCCTGGTGGGCTACAGTCCATGGGGTCGCAAAGAGTCAGACACGACTGAGCGACTTCACTTTCACTTTCACTTAATCTTTGTCAACTTTTTGGAAGAGTTTGAGAAGGATTGTGTTAATTCTTTAAATGTTTGGTAGAATTCATCACTGAAACCGTCTAGGCTGTATTATAATGCCTGACATTTCATTTTTTTTGACTGTAATATAAGTGCCTGATGTTAAGCTTTTGACTGCCATTGCAACCATTTCAAAGACATCTATCTCAAACAGACACATCATCACCAGCTATACAACTGGATAAAGAGCCAGGCTGCCCCACCCATGAATCTTTCCTCCTAGAAAGCCCTGGGTGACCTAGATAACTGATCATTTGAGTCACCCTGTGTATCTCCTCTTATGTTTTAATTTCACCAAAAAAGAGTGAGTTTGTGAAACCTTAGGCACCACACATTGACATTGACATTGAAGTCGCTCAGTCGTGTCCAACTCTTTGCAACCCCATGGACTTTAGCCTACCAGGCTTCTCCGTCTGTGGAATTTTCCAGGCAAGAGTACTGGAGTGGGTTGCCATTTCCTTCTCCAGGAGATCTTCCAGACACCACAATCAACACTAATAAAGGCATTACTCCAGGCTTTTCTACTCAATAGCATTATAATCAATAGCCTGAGACTGACACACATTCACTTTTCTTAGTTGAGAGTTGTGTTTTTTTTACTACAGATTCAACCTCCTAAGTCTTTATTGGTCTCATCAGATTTTCTATTTCTTCATGACTCAGTCTTAGTAAGTTGTATATTTCTAGGAATTTAGTCATTTCTTCTAGGGTATTTAATTTGTCATGCGGGTGTGCGTGCTAAGTCATTTCAGTTGTGCCCGATCTTCTGTGACCCAATGGACTGTAGACCACCAGGCTCCTCTGCCCATGGGATTCTCCAGGCAAGAATACTGGAGTGGGTTGCTGTGTCCTCCTCCAGAGGATCTTCCCAACCAAGGGATCGAACCCATGTCTGTCTCCTACATCTCCTGTATCGACAGGCAGGTTCTTTATAACTAGCACCACATCTCTTATGATTCATGTATTTCTGTGGTATCAGTTATGTCTCCTCCTTCATTTCTGGTTTTGAGCCTTTATTTTTTTTCTTAATCTACCTAAAGACTTGACACTTTTATTTATCTTTTTTAGAAAACCAGCGTTTGCTTTAATGGATCTTTTCAATTATCTTTCTGGACTCAATTTTATTAGTTTTTGCTCCAATATTTATTTCCTACATTCTACTAACTTTGGGCTTAGTCTCTTCTTTATCTAGCTCTTTGAGGTGAAAGTTTAGGTTGTTTATTTGAGATTTCTTTTTTCTTACCGTACACATGTATCACTATAAACTAACCTCTTAGGACTGCTTTTACTACATGCCAAAGTTTTGGAATACTACAATTCCATTTTCATTTGTCTCTAGATACTTTTTTACTTCCCTTTTTATTTCTTCTTTGACCTATTAATTACTCATGAGTGTATTGTTTAATTTCCACATATTTGTGAATTTTCTAGCTTTCCTCCTGTATTGCAATGAGGTGTCACTCAAACCAGTCATAATGACCATCATCAAATAGTCTACAAAAAAATAAATGCTTGAGAGGATGTGGAGAAAAGAGAACCCCCTTGCATTGTTGGTAGGAATGTAAATTGATAACAGTCAGCTGTGGAGAGCATGATGGAGATTCCTTAAAAAACTAGGAATAGGCTTCCAGTTCAAGAGGGTGGAGTAAACGGACATGTGCTCATCTCCTCCTGCTAGAGCACCAAAGTTGCAACTAGATGTTGAATGACCATCTTTAGGAAGACACTGGAACCCACCAAAAAGGATATCTCATGTCCAAGGGCAAAGAAGAAGCTTCAGCAAGACGGAAGGAGTGCAATCATGATAAAATCAAATCCCATATCCATCAGGAAGATGACCCACAGACTGCAGAACAATAATACCAAAGAAATTCTCACACTATTAAGTTTCTGAACTCCACATCAGGCTTCCCAGCCTAGAGATCTGACAAAGGGACTGGAAATCCCCTAGAGGACCAGCAGGATTTGATTACAGGTCTTCCAGAGGACTGGGGGAAATAGAGACTCCAGTCTTGGAGGGCACAAACAAAATTTGTGTGCACCAGGATCCAGAAGAGAGGAGCAGTGACCCCACAAGAGACTGAACCAAAACCACCTGCTAACATTGGAGGACCTCCTGTGGAGGCACAGGTCGGCAGGGGCTCACCACAGGGATGCGGGCACTGGAAGGTCCCCCTTGGTGTAAACCCTCTTGGAGTTCACCACTAACCCTACCATAGAGCCCATAGTTCCTAAGGCTGGGTTGCCTCAGGTCAAACAACTACTAGGGAGAGAGTACAACTTCACCCATCAGTAGATAATGATATTAAAGCTTTACTGAGCAAGGCTCTGCCCACCAAAGCAAGACCTATTTTTCCCATCACCAGTACCTCCCATCAAGAAGCTTACACAGTCTCTTAGCCTCCTCTATCAGAGTGCAGACAGAAAGAAGCAAGAAGAAGCACAGTCTCACAGGAGCTAAGACAAAAACCATATTACAGAAAGATAATCACAATGAAAAAGCAGAAAGTTACATCCCAAATGAAGGGACAAGATAAAATCCCAAAAAAAAAAAAAAAACAACTAAATGAAGTGGAGATAGGCAACCTTCCAGAAAAAGAATTCAGAATAATGATAGTGAAGATGATCCAGGATCTTGGGAAAAGAATGGAGGCAAAGATCGAGAAGATGCAAGGAATGTTTACCAAAGACCTAGAAGAACTGAAGATCAAATAATCAGAGATGAATAATACACTAGAAGGAATCAATAGCAGAATAA
Source organism: Bos mutus (assembly GCF_027580195.1). NCBI lineage: Eukaryota > Metazoa > Chordata > Mammalia > Artiodactyla > Bovidae > Bos > Bos mutus. The sequence continues at coordinate 148,654,456 of NC_091617.1, read as the reverse complement.
CTGAGGCAAAAGGATGGAAGACAGAATGCTGGAAATCACTGCTGCAGAATAGAATATAGAAAAAAAGAATGAAAAGAAATGAAGACAGAATAAGAGACATCTGGGACATTAAACTCACCAACACTTGCATTCTAGTTGGTGTAGGGTCCCAGAAGGAGAAGAGACAGAGAAAGGACCTGAGAAAATATTTGAAGAGATAATAGCTGAAAACTTTCTGAACATGGGAAAGGAAATAGTCAAAACCAAGTCCAGGAAGCACAGAGAGTCCCTTCAAGGATAAACCCAAGAAGGAACACACCCATACACATAGTTATCAAACTGACAAAAATGAAAGGCAAAAATAAAATATTAAAAGCAACAAGGGGAAAACAACAAATAACATACAAGGAAACTCTCATCAGGCTATCAGCTGATTTCTCAATAGAAACTCTATAAGCCAGAAGTGGTAATGGCTAGAAGGGAATGGCATGATATATTTAAAGTGATGAAAGGGAAGAGCCTACAACCAAGAATATTCTACCCAGCAAGATTCTCCTTCAGATTTGATGGAGAAATCAAAAGCTTTCCATACAAGCAAAAGTTAAAAGAATTCAGCGCCACCAAACTAGCTTTACAACAACTATATAATCCATGGAATTCTCTAGGCCAGGATACTGGTGTGGGTAAGTCTTTCCCTTCTCCAGGGGATCTTCGCAACCCAGGGATTAAACCCAGGTCTCCTGCATTGCAGGTGGATTCTTTACCCTCTGAACCACAAGGGAAACCCAAGAACACTGGAGTGGGTAGCCTATCCCTTCTCCAGCGGATCTTCCTGACCCAGGAATTGAACTGGGGTCTCCCACACTCCAGGTGGATTCTTTACCCATGGAGCCACAAGGGAAGAGATTATGTAACTATTGCTCACTTAATACCATTGTATCATGATTGGTCAACAGAAAAATAATAGAACTCTATATCACTAAAATTAGAATCTAATAGAAAAACCTGTAATCACTTTTTAAATTCCAGATCCATATCAGAATTATCTTGAAATTTTTTGAAAAATACAAATGCTCAGGTATTGCTTTTTTCCTCCAGAGCTCCAGATATGTTTCTAAAGGGCAGCCACATTTAAAAACAACTGGACTACATGATGATGTTTTACTTCTATCTATCTTGTTTCACTTTTTCTATTTCATATTATATTCAGTGCTCCCATTTCATTTAATGTTCTCCAATTTCTGCATCACTTTTTTTTATGTTATTTCTCAAGTCTTCATTAAGTGTAGCAGAAAAGCTTTTGCATACATATATAAAAATATGTATAGTGCATATATACCAGAAAACTTATGAATTTTTGCCTAACTAAAAAGATTATGACATCTTGATTCCACTTGTTTGACTTAGTATGAACAGAATGCTAGATTTCTAATTTTAAAATAGGTATGCAACAAGCAACAAAGGTTTACTATACAGCTTAGGGAACTATAGTCAATATCTTATAATAACCTATGATGGAAAATAATTTCAAAACTAATATATGTGCATTTGTATAACCGAATCACCTTGCTGTGCACCTGAAACATTGTAAGGCAACCATACTTCAATAAAGTATATATATTAAAAGAAAAAAAAAAAACTAGGAATAAAACTAGTATGTGAAGTGAAAGTCACTCAGTCATGTCCAACTCTTTGTGACCCCATGGACTATACAGTCTATGAAATTCTCCAGGCCAGAATACTGGAGTGGGTAGTCTTTCCCTTCTCCAGGGGATCTTCCAAACACAGGGATGGATCCCAGGTCTCCCGCATTGCAGGTGGATTCTTTACCAGCTGAGCCACAAGGAAAGCCCATAGGATACTGCAGTGGGTAGCCTATTCTTTCTCCAGTGGATTTTATATGACCCAGCAAATCCACTACAGGGCATATACCATGAGGAAACCATAGCTGAAAAAGTCATATGTACCCTAATGTTCATTGTAGTACTGTTTATAATGCTAGGACATGGAAGCAACCATCAATAGATGAATGAATAAAGATGTTGTACATGTATACAATGAAATATTACTCAGCCATTAAAAAGAATGAATTTGAGAAAGATCTAGTGAGGCAGATGAACCTATAGCCTGTCATAAAGAATGAAGTCAGTCAGAAAGAGAAAAACAAATATATATTAATGAATGTATATGGAGTCTGGATAAATGTTATTGATGTTTTTATTTCCATTACTCTAGGAGGTGGGTCAAAGAGGATCTTGCTGTGACTTATGTCAAAGTGTATATTACCTATGTTTTCCTCTAAGAGCTTTATAGCTTCTGGTCTTATGTTCAAGTCTTTAAAACATTTTGAGTTTATTTTTGTGTGTGGTGTTAGGAAGTGTTCTAGCTTCATTCTTTTACATACAGTCGTCCCATTTTCCCAGCACCACTTATTGAAGAGGCTGTCTTTCCTCCATTGTATATTCTTACCTCCTTTGTCAAAGGTAAGTTGCCCAAAGGTGCAGGGGTTTATCTCTGGGCTTTCCATCTTGTTCCATTGATCTATATTTCTCTTTTTGTGCCAATACCATACTGTCTTGATGACTGCATTTTTGTAGTATCGTCTGAAGTCAGGAAGGTTGATTCCTCCAGCTCCATGTTTCTTTCTCAAGATTGCTTTGGCTATTCACAGTCTTTTGTGTTTCCATATAAATTGTGAAATTAATTGTTCTAGTTTTGGTGAAAAAAGCTATTGGTAGTTTGACAGGGACTCCATTGAATCTGTAGATTGCTTTTGAGTAGTATAGTCATTTTCACAATATTGATTCTTCCAATTCAGGATGGTATATCTCTCCATCTGTTTTTGTCATCTTTGATTTCTTTCATCAGCATCTTATAGTTTTCTGCATTCAGGCCTTTTTCTCCTTTTTGTAGATTTATTCCTAGGTATTTTGTTATTTTAGCTGCAAACTTGAATGAGGGCATTTCCTTAATTTCTTTTTCTGATTTTTTCATTGTTAGTGTATAGTAATGCTAGGGGTTTCTGTGTATTAATTTTATATCCTATGACTTTATTATGTTCATTGATTAGCTCTAGTAATTTTCGGGTGACATCCTTAGGGTTTTCTTTATAGAGTATCATGTCATCCCCAAACAATGAGAGTTTTACTTCTTTTCCAACTTGAATTCCTTTCATTTCTTTTTCTTCTTTGTTTTCTGTGGCTAGGACTTCCAAAACTATGCTGAATAATAGTGGTGAGAGTGAGCAGCCTTGTCTTGTTCCTGATCTTTGAGGAAATGCTTTCAGGTTTTCACGTCAAAAATAAGGTTTGCTGTAGGTTTGTCATATATGGCCTTTGTTATGTTGAGGTACGTTTCTTCTATGTCTACTTTCTGGAGAGTTTTTTAATCATAAATGGTATAGAATTTTGTCAAAAGCTTTCTTTGAATCTATTGAGATGATCATACAGTTTTTATCTTTCAATTTGTTAATATGGTATATCACATTGATTGATTTGCATATATGAAGAATCCTTGCATCCTTGGGATAAAGCCCACTTGATCATGATGATGTATGATCCTCTTAATGTGCTGTTGGATTCTGTTTGCTAGAATTTTGTTGAGGTTTTTTGCATAATAGTTATTTTTAATACTTTTAACCTTTATAGAGTTGAGTGATTTGTACCCCACCTTTATAGTATTAGGATATTTTGAGTTTGATTATATGCTTAACTTTACCATGAGTTTTATGGTTCATATACTCTCATATTACACTGGAAAAGACTCTGATGCTGGGAGGGATTGGGGGCAGGAGGAGAAGGGGATGACAGAGGATGAGATGGCTGGATGGCATCACTGACTCAATGGACATGAGTCTGAGTGAACTCTGGGAGTTGGTGACGGACAAGGAGGCCTGGCGTGCTGCAATTCATGGGTTCGCAAAGAGTCGGACACAACTGAATGACTGAACTGAATTGAACTGAACTGATTCTTCCATTTCAGCCTGAAGAGCTCCCTTTAGAATTTCTTGTAAGGCAGGCTAGTGATGATTAATTTCCTCAGCCTTTGTTCATCTGAAAAGGTCTTTCTCTCTCCTTTATGTGAAGGACAGCTTTGTCAAGTATTCTTGGTTGGCAGTATTTTCTTTCTTTCAGGGCTTTGAATATACTATCTCACTATCTACTGGCCTGCAAAGTTTCTGCTAAGTAATGTGCTGATAACCTCTTGAGGGCTCACTTGTAGGTAATGAGTTTCTTCTCTTTGCAGCTGTTGAATTTCTCTCCCTGATCTTTAGCAGTTTTATTATAATGTGTCTCCATGAAGTCCTCTTTGGGTTCAATCTGTTTGGGGACTTTATGTACCTGGATGTCTGCATCTCTGTCAAGATAGGAAGTTTTCAGCTACTATTTCTTTAAATAGTTTTCTGCTCCTCTCTCTCTTCTCCTTCTGAGACTCCCATGATTCAAATATTGTTTTGCTTGATGGTGTCTCATAATTCACATAGGCTTGATTTATTCTTTTTCATTCTTTTTTCTTTTCTATTCTGACTGGATGGTTTCAAATGTCCTGTCTTCAAGATCACCAATTATTGTTTCTGAGTGATTAGTCTTTGTTGATGCTCTATTGCATTTTTTCATTTCATTCATTATATTCTTCAGTTCTAGAATTTCAATTTTTTTCTTTTTTATGAATTCTGTCTCTCAATTGTACTTCTTGTTTTGTTCATGTATTGTTTTCCTGATTTCACTGAGTTGTCTACCCATGTTCTCTTGTTTGCTGGGTTTCCTTAAAAATACTTATTTTGAATTTTTTCAGCAATTTTTATATTTTCATTTCTTTGGGGTCAGTTACTGAAAAATCACTGTATTCCTTTGATGATGTTATGTTTACTTGATTTTTCATGTTTCTTGTAGCCTTGGTTGATGTCTACACATTTTTTGGAGCAATTACCCCTTTCAGATATACCAACTGGTTCACCCGCAGGTAGGTGTTAGGGTTGCAGATAGGTGAGTATGGTGGTTTCAGACCTGGGGAAGGCCGATGGTACAGTCTCGGTGCACTGAAGTCAGTGCTGGCAAAGATTGCAGGAACCTTCAACAACCAATGCTATTGATTTCTGTAGCAGCAGGAAAGGCTGCTAGGGTCTTCAGTGGTGGAGGCTGCTGATCTTTTTCCCATGAGGGATGTCATGGCCAAGGGGTTTCCTCTTGATCCTGGGTCTGGTTTACGGGTGCCCTCATGGTGGCAGTGGTGGTGCTGTGGTCTAATGCATGTGCACCTGTGGAGCAGCCATGGAGCTGGGATCCGGAGCATGGGCACTCACAGAACAACAGTGACTCCCTCTAAGGTCTAGGGCACTGGCTAGCCCATAGCATGGTGACTTGGGTGCTTGAGAGGTGGGCAAGAACCAAGTGGCCAAGGATCCAGGTTCTGGAATGAAGGCATGCATGGAGACAGCATTCCGGGGCCCAGGATGCTTGTTGGCCCACAACAGTCACTCTAGGCCCTGTGATGTGGGTGTGCAGAGAACAATGACACAGTCAGGGTCTAGAGCATAGGCCCATGTGGAGGAGCTCCAGCTCTGACATCTGGGATGTGCATGGGGCTGGCGAAGACTGGCAGTCCTAGACCTACAGCAGCACAGCAACAGCTTCTTCTGCAGGGCGCATAGCAGCATCTCCCTTCCAGGTGTCCACAGTAGCTATGGCCGTTAATATTTCAGTAGCAAAAAGTGTTGGCAACCATTGTGAAGCAAACTTTTGGGGTCCGTGCTGATGAACAGTATAGGGTCTTCTGCTGTAAAGTTGTCAGGATCTGCAGCAGTCACTGGACCTGTGAGATACTCAGTGGCAAAGGCTGCCAGGGTCCTATGCAGTGCTGGCACTAGGGAGGTAACAGCAGATAGCACCTGCCACGTGGCTGATCCTGAGGACCCTTCCCCCTTTTCTTTGTTCCTAGTCATCTCCAAACATCTTACCTAAGATAATCTCCTCAGCAATCTTTTCAGTACAGTTATTCCAGTATTCTTGCCTGGATAATCCCAAGGACAGAGGAGCCTGGAGGGCTACATACAGTCCATGAGGTTGCAAAGAGTCGGGCATGACTGAAGAGACTTAGCAGCAGCAGCAACATTCATCTTTTGCTCCACTGTGTTAATGCCGGTTTCTTTGTTGGACTCCTGAGCCCTTCCAGGGTTATTTTTGTCACTCTTTGTGACCCCATGGACTGTAGCCCGCCAGGCCCCTCTGTCCATGGGGATTCTCCAAGCAGGAATACTGGAGTGGGCTGCCATGCCCTCCTCCAGGGGCACTTCCTGACCCAGGGATCAAACCTGTGCCTCCTGCATTGTAGGCGATTCTTTACCACTGAGCCACCAGGGAAGCCCGTAAATCAAGCATATAAAACATTAATGTACTCTTTAATAAATACATATAAAGTGAGTAACTACGGAAATGTAACTCTGATAGAAGAATGGGAAATTATCAGCATTCATGTTCTACTTCCCCGTACCAGGCATTTCCCTCTGCAAAAGGATTATGGGCTGAGGACCCCAGGAAGCAGTCTCTGAAACAGAGATGAGCACATAGGATATTTATAATGGAGTGCCCTTGAGGTCAACACACGTGGAAGGAAAGGGGAGAAAGTTGAGTTAGGCAGGGAGAGAAGCTGGGCTGGGCTGTAATTGAATGAAGGTCTCAGCCCACCCCAAAGGCAACTCGAGCTAGAATGGCCCTTCAGAGGTTGTCCCAAGTTGTAGGGCTGGGCCTTCACAAGTCACTGTTAATCAGTCACTGCTTTTATCTACCTGTGGAAGGATTTGAACTGTCCTTCAACTGAGGAAATCTCCAATAAAAGTTGACCTCTGAGGGTCACCTTCCTAGCACTCATGGCAGTTGGTGCTAGAGCTTCCCTGGTGGATTAGACAGTGAAGAGTTTGCTTGCAACACAGGAGACCTGGGTTCAGTCCCTGGATCAGGAAGAGTCCCTGGATCAGGAAGATCCCCTGGAGAAGAAAATGGCAACCCACTCCAGTATTCTTGCCTAAAGAATCCCATGAACAGAAGAGCCTGGCGAGCCCCAGTCCATGGGGTCGCAAAGAATCAGACATGACTGAGCAACTAACACCTCACTTTACGGCAGCTGGAGGGCTAAGTCCCCCATTCCTAAAGGGGCATGTGGGTGACACATCCCAGCTTCCACTGCACTGCCATCCTGACTTCAATGGGAATTGCACCTGTGCCCCCTTTTCTAGTTTAATCACATCAGGAATAACAATATAATTCATTTTTGCCTGTTTTTAAAACGTATTTTATTGAAGAATAGTTGATTTACAATGCTGTGTTAATTTCCGCTATATAGCAACGTGACTCAGTGATACATGCAAATATACTCTTTTTCATATTCTTTTCCATTATGGTTCATCACAGGACATTGAATATAGTTCCCGGTAGGACGCTGCTGTTTATTCATCCTCACCTGTATATGACAGCTTGCGTTTGCTAACCCCAGCCTTCCGACGCTTCACCCCCTTACTCCCTTGGCAACCACAAGTCTGTCCTCTGTGTCTGTAAGCCTGTTTCTACTTCATAGATAAGTTCATCCGTGTCATATTTTAGATTCCATAAAGGCGTGACATCGTATGAGATTTGTCTTTCTCTGACTTACTTCGCTCAGGATGATCATCTCTGGGTCCATCCGTGCTTCTGCAACCAGCAGTGCTGCGTTCTTTTCAGTGGCTGTGTGATATTCCACTGTGTCTACGCACCACATCTTCTTTATCCGTTCTTCTGTCAATGCACATTCAGCTTGTTCCATGTCCTGTAAACAAGTGGCTATTGCAAAGACTGCTGTGGCAAACATAGGGATGCATTTACTTTTTCGAATTTTTGAAGTTTAGATGAATGGAATACTACTATATGCATGTTTTTTGTCTTTCTCCCAAAAATATCTTTTATGAGCCATGTTACCGAATTTCAATTCAGCTTCAGATCAGATCAGTCGCTCAGTTGTGTCCGACTCTTTGCGATCCCATGAATCGCAGCACGACAGGCCTCCCTGTCCATCACCAACTCCCAGAGTTCACTCAGACTCACATCCATCGAGTCAATGATGCCATCCAGCCACCTCATCCTCTGTCGTCCCCTTCTCCTCTTGCCCCCAATCCCTCCCAGCATCAGAGTCTTTTCCAATGAGTCAACTCTTCGCATGAGGTGGCCAAAGTACTGGAGTTTCAGCTTTAGCATCATTCCTTCCAAAGAAATCCCAGGACTGATCTCCTTCAGAATGCACTGGTTGGATCTCCTTTCTGTCCAAGGGACTCTAAAGAGTCTTCTCCAACACCACACTTCAAAAGCATCAATTCTTCGGCACTCAGCCTTCTTCACAGTCCAACTCTCACATCCATACATGACTACTGGAAAAACCATAGCCTTGACTAGACGGACCTTTGTTGGCAAAGTAATGTCTCTGCTTTTGAATATGCTATCTAGGTTGGTCATAACTTTCCCTCCAAGGAGTAAGCGTCTTTTAATTTCATGGCTGCAGTCATCATCTGCAGTGATTTTGGAACCCAGAAAAATAAAGTCTGACACTGTTTCCACTGTTTCCCCATCTATTTCCCATGAAGTGATGGGACCAGATGCCATGATCTTCATTTTCTGAATGTTGAGCTTTAAGCCAACTTTTTCACTCTCCACTTTCACTTTCATCAAGAGGCTTTTTAGTTCCTCTTCAGCTTAACTCATTCATTTGCATTGTTGTACACCCTGTTTTAATATACCACAGCATGTACACCCATTCCACTAATTAACAGACCTGTGGGTTGTTCATGACTTTGGGTTTTAAATTATGCTTCTCTGAACATTGCTCATGAATGAGTATATATCTTGATGACCATGCACTTGAGTTTTCGAGGAATATGCTTAAGAGTAAAATTTCTACTTCAGTGTATTTGTGTTCCCATGTTACTAGAAAATGCCAAAATGCTTTCTAGTTTTCACTGCCAGCAGCTGTGTCTGAGAGTCCCCGTTGCCATCTGTCTGTATGTGCGAGAATAGGCTTGGTAATGCTACAGTAAACTGCAGATCTCAGTGGCATACAACAACAAAGATATACAAACATAGAAAATTTCCATTATTAAGAAGTGACCTGAGCCCATCCAAGTGCCCTAGACTAGAAGCTGCTGGTGGACACTTGAGCAAACTCAGCCACAATTTTGTCAAATAATAATCACCCCAAAGCTAGGGTTTTAAAAACAACAGCCATTTATATAGCTCACTAATTTGTATAGGGCTCAGCTGTGTGGGTTCTTTTGCCCTCAGCTGAACTTGCTTCTTCTAGCTGCCAAAGATAAGAGTTGGGATATTTTTTTGAGGAAGGATTTAATTTGCATGCAGAATTTAGAGAGAATTTAAAGGGTCAAAAGGTGATTCTCTCATTGCCAATTTTCTCAGCCAGAAAAGACAGAAAGTCCAGAAAAACGAGTCACTTCACTCCTTTGAGAATGAGAATAAGAGGAAAAATTGAGAATAAAACGCACATCCAAGATTTAGTGGTGGAAGCAAGCAAATTCATGGGATACTGTGAGAAAGTGCTTCATAAACGGTGTATTCGTCATTTCAGTGAAAACTATGTAAAAATATCAGACGGTTGTTTCTGTCCCTTGGTCAGATTGTGGCTGTGCTTCAGGGCCTTTCAAGTAAACTTTCTGCAGGGGTCAGAGGAGCCCCATGGAAGGGTTATAGCCCCACTTCGTCATTGCAGGGAGAACTACAGTGGATGCGGTGAGCACGCCAAGGGTGGAAACAACAGCAGCTTTGAACATGTCCTCTTATTACGGAATCTCTGCCTTTGCATCCCCAACTCCTGGACATGGGAAGGGTAAGGTAGGAATGGGTAGTGGAAAACAGATCCCAACTCAAATTGGATCCCATCTGCAGAATGGATAAGCTTGGCCCCTTTATGCCCAGGCAGCCAAGGCCATGTCTAAAAGAGAAACACATATTGAAGATGAGCAGCTCTGGATGGGTAAGAAAGAACGCCTGCCATTTCTTTCCCATCATGCAGACACTTTATCCAAAATTGGTTGCAATGTAGTCTGTTAAGGAAGAAAAAATAAAAAGATAGTATTCTAAGGATTGGGCTTCCCAGGTGGAACTAGCAGTAAACTACCATTGCAGGAGACATGAGACAGAGGTTCAATCCCTGGGTCGGGCATGATCCCCTGGAGGAGTGCATGACAACCCACTCCAGGATTTTTGCCTGGAGCATCCCATGGACAGAGGAGCCTAGTGGGCTACAGTTCATGGGTTTGCAAAGAGTCGGACACTACTGAAGCACTTAGCACTCCTGCACACATTCTAAGCATTAGAGGAAGCCTGTGTCCCCTGTGCTATCCACAACTTCTCATCAGCTAGCTGATAGCATATGACCAATGTTCAGTCACTCAGTCATGTCCAACTCTTTGCGACCCCATGGACTGTAGCCTGCTGGGCTCCTCCATCCATGGGATTCTCCAGGCAAGAATACTGGAGTGGGCTGCCATTACCAGTACAATAATGTAAGAAAATAATAATAATATTTAAAATTTTTAAATATAGGGAAAAAAAGAAAAAGCCTAGATTATGCCAAAATGGTTACCTTTGGGAGAAAAGAGGATAGATAATTATTATATCTTCTATGTGTACTTCTCTTTATTACCATAAACACATGATTATCCTTTTGTGATCAGATGAAATAATTGTCATAACAATAGATTAAAATTCTCATGTTTCTATGACCAAGCATGTTCCCACTCCCGTTGCAATGTCAATGGGCTAAGAAAGGAGCAAAGAGATTCTAGAAATCATTGCTTTCATTACTGAACTGGGAACTTGCCAGAAAGCAAGCTCCACTCTGGGTCCCAGCTGTTGGTGATCTGTTACGGACCAGATGTTTGTGCCCCCCTCCCAAATTCATATATTGAAGCCTTAACCTTTAATGTGACTGTATTTGTACTTAGAGATATGACTTTGGGAGGTAATTAAGGTTAAATGAGGCCATAATCCTCATTTAATGGGGTCCTGATCCTTATGGGATTTTGTTGTTGTTCAGTGGCTAAGTCCTGTCTGACTCTTTGCAACTCTGTACACTCCAGAACAGGCTTCCAGTGGCGCCAGTGGTAAACAACCCACTTGCCAATGCAGGCAATGTAAGAAATGTAGGTTTAATCCCTGGGTCAGGAAGATCCCCTGGAGAAGGAAATGGCAACCCAGTCCAGTATTCTTGCCTGGAGAATCCCATGAACAGAGGAGCCTGGTGGGCTACAGTCCATAGGGTTGCAAAGAGTCAGACACAACTGAAGCGACTTAGCATGCACACCCACACACACTCTGCACAGAAGTTACATGAGCAGAGTGACAATATACAGCCTTGTCGTACTCCTTTCCCAATTTTTTCTAGTCAGTTGCTCCATGTCCTGTTCTAGCTGTTGATTCTTGACCCACATAAAGGTTTCTCAGGAAATAGGTAAGATGTTCTGATACTCCCACAACTTTAAGAATTTTCCACAGTTTGTTGTGATCCACACAGTCAAAGGCTCTAGCATAGTCAATGAAGTAGAAGTAGATGTTTTTCTGGAACTCCTTTGCTTTCTCTATGATCCAACAAATGTTGGCAATTTGATCTCTGGTTCCTCTGCCTTTTCTAAACCCTGCCTGTACATCTGGAAGTTCTGGGTTCATATAATGCCAAAGCCTAGCATGAAGGATTTTGAGCATAACCTTGCTAGCATGTGAAATGAGCACAACTGTATGGTAGTTTGAATATCAGTATTGCATGCACTTCTTTGGAACTGGACTGAACACTGACCTCTGCCAGTCCTGTGGACACTGCTGAGTTTTCCAATTGGCTGACCTACTGAGTGTAGCACTTTAATAGTATCATCTTTAGGATTTGAAATAGCTCAACTGGAATTCCATCTCCTCTACTAGTTTTGTTCATAGTAGTGCTTCCTAAGGCCCACGTGACTTTACACTCCAGGATGTCTGGCTTTAGGTGAGTGACCACACCATTCTGTTTATCCATGTCATTAAGACCATTTTTGTATAGTTCTTCTTCTGTGTATTCTTCCACCTCGTCTAAATCTCTTCTGCTTGTTAGGTCCTTACCATTTCTGTCCTTTATTGAGCCCATCTTCACATTGATTCTTGATTCTCCAATTTTCTTGAAGAGATCTCTAGTCTTTCCAATTCTACTGTTTTCCTCTATTTCTTTGCATTGATCACTGAGGAAGGCCTTCTTATCTCTCCTTGCTATATTCTGCATTCAATCAGGTATATCTTTCTCCTTCTCCCTTGCCTTTTGCTTCTCTTCTTCCCTCAGCTATTTGTAAGGCCTCCTCAGACAGCCACTTGCCTTCTTGAATTTCTTTTTCTTTAGGATGGTTTTGGTCATTGCTTCCTGTACAGTATTACAAACCGTTGTCCTCCATAGTTCTTCAGGCACTCTGTCCACCAGATCTAATCCCTTGAATCTATTCATCATCTCCACTGTATAACTGCAAGGGATTTAATTTAGGTCATACCTGAATGGTCCATTGGTTTTCCCCATTTTCTTCAATTTAAGTCTGAATTTGGCAATAAGCAGTTCATGATCTGAGCCAAAGTCACTTCTTGGTCTTGTTTTTGCTGACTGTATAGAGCAAGGCTGTATATTGTCACCCTGTTTATTTAACTTACATGCAGAGTACATCATGAGAAATGCTGGACTGGAGGAAACACAAGCTGGAATCGAGACTGCCGGGAGAAATATCAATAACCTCAGATATGCAGATGACACCACCCTTATGGCAGAAAGTGAAGAGGAACTCAAAAGCCTCTTGATGAAAGTGAAAGTGGAGAGTGAAAAAGTTGGCTTAAAGCTCAACATTCAGAAAACGAAGATCATGGCATCTGGTCCCATCACTTCATGGGAAATAGATGGGGAAACAGTGGAAACAGTGTCAGACTTTATTTTTCTGGGCTCCAAAATCACTGCAGATGGTGACTGCAGCCATGAAATTAAAAGACACTTACTCCTTGGAAGGAAAGTTATGACCAACCTAGATAGCATATTCAAAAGCAGAGACATTACTTAGCCAACAAAGGTTCGTCTAGTCAAGGCTATGGTTTTTCCAGTGGTCATGTATGGATGTGAGAGTTGGACTGTGAAGAAGGCTGAGCGCCAAAGAACTGATGCTTTTGAAGTGTGGTGTTGGAGAAGACTCTTGAGAGTCTCTTGGACTGCAAGGAGATCCAACCAGTCCATTCTGAAGGAGATCAGCCCTGGGATTTCTTTGGAAGGAATGATGCTAAAGCTGAAACTCCAGTACTTTGGCCACCTCATGTGAAGAGTTGACTCATTGGAAAAGACTCTGATGCTGGGAGGGATTGGGGGCAGGAGGAGAAGGGGACGACAGAGGATGAGGTGGCTGGATGGCATCACTGACTCGATGGATGTGAGTCTCAGTGAACTCTGGGAGTTGGTGATGGACAGGGAGGCCTGGCGTGCTGCAATTCATGGGGTCACGAAGAGTCGGACACGACTGAGCGACTGATCTGATCTGATCTGATCTGATAGAGCTTCTCCATCTTCGGCTGCAAAGAATATAATCAATCTGATTTCAGTATTGACCATCTGGGGATGTCCATATGTGGAGTTGTCTCTTCTGTTTTTGGAAGAGGATACTTGCTATGACCAGTGCATTCTGTTAGTAAAACTCTGTTAACTTTTGCCCTGCTTCATTTTGTACTCCAAGGCCAAACTTGCCTGTTACTCCAAATATCTCTTAACTTACTACTTTTGCATTCCAGTCCCCTAGGATGAAAAGGACATCTTTTTTTTTTTTTTTTTTGAGGTAGGGGGTGGGGTTAGTTCTAGAAGGTCTTGTAGGTCATTATAGAACCATTTAGCTTCTTCAGCATTAGTGGTTGGGCCATAGTCTTGGAATACTGTGATATTGAATGGTTTGCCTTGGAATCAAAAAGAGACCATTCTGTTGTTTATGAGATTGCACCCAAGTACTGCATTTTGAACTCTTTTGTTGACTATGAGGGCTACTTCATCTCTTCTAAGGGATTCTTTCCCAGAGTAGTAGATATAATGGTAATCTGAATTAAATTCACCCATTTAAGTCCATTGTAGTTCACTGATTCCTAAAAGGTCCATGTTCTGTTTGACCACTTCCAATTTACCTTACATTCCATGGATCTATGGACCTAACCTTCCAGGTTCCTATGCTATATTGTTCTTTACAGCATCAGACTTTACTTCCACCACCAGTCACATCCACAACTAGGCATCCACAACTTTTGCTTTGGGCTCTGTCTCTTCATGCTTTCTGGTGCTATTTCTCCACTCTTCTCCAGTAGCATATTGCTCAACAGGGAAGTTCATCTTTCAGTGTCATATCTTTTTGCCTTTTCGTACTGTTCATGGGGTTCCCAAGGCAAGAATGGTATGGACCTAACAGAAGCAGAATATATTTAGAAGAGGTGGTAAGAATACACAGAAGAACTATACAAAAAAGATCTTAACAACCCAGATAACCATGATGGTGTGATCACTCACCTAGAGCCAGATATCCTGGAGTCCAAAGTCAAGTGGGCCTTAGGAATCATCATTACAAACAAAGCTAGTGGAGGTGATGGAATTCCAGCTGAGCTGTTTAAAAGCCTAAAAGATAATGCTGTGAAAGTGTTGCACTCAATATGCCTGAAAATTTGGAAAACTCAGCAGTGGCCACAGAATTAGACAAGAAAGGCAATGCCAAAGAATGTTCAAACTATCTCACATTTGCACTTATCTCACATGCTAGCTAAGTAAAGCTCAAAATTCTCCAAGCTAGGCTTCAATAGCATGTGAACCACGAACATCCAGATGTTCAACCTGGATTTAGAAGGCAGAGGGACCAGAGATCAAAATGACAACATCTGTTGGATCATCAAAAAAGCAAGAGAGTTCCAGAAAAACATCTACTTCTGCTTTATTGACTGTGTGGATCACAACAAAGGAAAACTTCTTAAAGAGATGGGAATACCAGACTACCTTACCTGCCTCCTGAGAAATTGTATGCGGGTCAAGAAGCTACAATTAGAACCAGACATAGACTGGTTCCAAATTGGGAAAGCAGTTCAACAAGGCTGTATGTTGTCACCCTGGTTATTTAACTTCTGTGCAGAGTACATCATGCGAAATGCCAGGCTGGATGAAGCACAAGCTGGAATCAAGATTGCTGAGAGAAATATCAATAACTTCAGATATGCAGATGACATCACTCTTATGGCAAAAAGTGAAGAACTAAAGAGCCTCTTGATGAAAGTGAAAGTGGAGAGTGAAAAAGTTGGCTTAAAACTCAACGTTCAGAAAACTAAGATCATAGTATCCAGTCCCATCACTTCATGGCAAATATATGGGGAAACAGTGGAAACAGTGACAGACTTTATTTTGGGAGGCTCCAAAATCACTGCAGATGGTGGCTGCAGCCATGAAATTAAAATATGTGTGCTCCTTGGGAGGAAAGTTATCACCAACCTAGACAGCATATTGAAAAGCAGAGACATTAGTTTGCCAAGAAAGGTCCATCTAGTCAAAGCTATGATTTTTCCAGTAGTCATGTATGGATGTGAGAGTTGGACCATAAAGAAAACTGAGTGCTGAAGAATCGATGCTTTTGAACTATGGTGTTGGAAAAGACACTTGAGAGTCTTTTGGACAGCAAGGAGATCCAACCAGTCAATCCTAAAGGAAATCAGTCCTGAATATTCATTGGAAGGACTGAGGCTAAAGCTGAAACTCTAATAGTTTGGCCACCTGGTGCAAAGAACTAACTCCTTAAAAATACCCTGATGCTGGGAAAGACTGAAGGCAGGAGGATGAGATGGTTGGATGGCATCACCAACTCAATGGACATGAGTTTGAGCAAGCTCCGGGAGTTGGTGATGGACAGAGAAGCCTGGCGTGCTGCAGTCCATGTGGTCGCAAAGAGTCGGACACAACTGAGCAACTCAGCTGAACTGAACTGTGTCTCTCTCTTCACTGAGAAGAAAGGTTATTTGAGGACATTGTGAGAAGGCAGTTTTCTGCAGTCCAGAAAGAGAGCTCTCACCAGGAACCAATTAGCCAACACCTTGATCTCGAACTTGCAGCCCCCAGAACTGTGAGAAATAAATTTCTGTTCTTAAGCCACCCAGTCTATGCTGTTTTGTCATGGCAGCCTGAGCTATTACATGATGCTCCAGAATTCCATGCAGTTTGGTTCTTCCCTGAAGCTGAACCCAAGTTCAGAGCCTGGAGAACTGAGCTGTGAGTTGGAGGAAGATCTTGCAAATATCACAGTCATCCTACCATATTGCAAAATTCCTTCTGCAGAGTGAACCTAGGTCCTTCGTCCCATATATGTATTGACAAGGTCACCTGAATTGCCTATTCCCCAAATTTTGGTGGAGAAAAGTCATTGTAGTTGATGTCAATGGATCCAGCCCATAACAAACTCACTGCTGTTTCCTTTCCCTCTATTGCTACTTCACACAGTATAACACAGAGCACAGTGAGTGGTATCATATATCATCTCACACCATGTGGTTTAATCAAGAATGCCTTTATTCCTACACTAGGTAATAAGGATGAAATTTCACATTAGCTATTCCTTTTTCAGCGCCCACCCCCCCCCCAAACTAATGCTTCCATGTTGTCTTAATGATAAAAAAGGATATCGTTTTAACTCATTTCCAAATGAGGTTTTACTTACAATGTCAAGAAAAATTTCTTTTTGCTACCAGGCCAAGAAAAAGTTTAGGTAATGTCAAGTTTCTTTTTTACACAGTTTTTAAATCATTGAGAGAATTTTCAGGAAAGTTTCAATTCCTTTTTTTTTTTTGAAACTACTAGAGTGCAGTCCTTCACAAATCATCTGGCCCAAGCCCTCGCCGGCAGAAAACACTTCACAAGTTGAGGGGTCCAACTCTGAGGTTGTGGTGTGGGCTTCATCACTTCTGAGCTGTGCGGCTCTGTCTCAGGAAAGGTAATCTCCATTCCATGAGTTTTTAAGACAGAGGCAGCAGTGCTGAGGCTCCTCCTGACTCTACAGGGAAACTGGAACACATTGAGCTTCACACGCTTCCTTGGTCTCGAACCGGTTGGCATTGCCCCCACAGCCACCATACCAGAATTGTCGGCAAGCCTGTTCCTTCTGATTATAGGACCATTTCAGGACATAATCCTGGCACTCCCTTTCACTGGAGCCAGGGAACAAGGATCTACAAGAAAGCAAATGCAGAAAAGAGAGACCTGCATGAGTGAGACCTGCACAGCTTAAAAAACGAATACTAACCTCACTAACAACTGGCAACTGGCTGTGTGACCTTGAGGGTAACTTACCCTCTATGAGCCTCAATTTCCTCAACCATGAAGACAATATTTAAAAAAAAAAAAAAAGCATTACAAGTTTGTCATAAAGTGTCACATAATGTATGTGAAAAGGGTAATACAATTAGAGCTATTATTTGGCACAGTGTATAGTATATGGCAGATATACCAGACAATGTATAAATGAGTGAGTGAATGAATCAATAAAGCTTTTCTCGATTAAATGCTAGCACACCAAATTCAACAGCACATTAAAAGGATTGTACACCATGATCAAGTGGGATTTACCTCTGGGATGCAAGGATGGTTCAACATATACAAATCAATAAACATGATCACCACATTAGCAGAATGAAGTGTAAAAATCATATGATTTTCTCAACGGATGAAGAAAAAGCACTTGACAAAATTCAAGAGAACTCCTCACTTGCTTATCATGCTTATTTCCCTTTTTTTTTTCAAACCATCTCTCAATCCCTTGCCTAATCCCCAAATGTTCCAGGATTCTAAAGGCCTAAGCAAATCAAGCTAATTTATTATTTACTTCAGCCTAACACTTACCCAAGAAGTTATCTATTAAAAGGAAAATACAATGTTCCTGGAAAATAGCATTGAGAATCCACCCGTTGTAAGAGCAAGATCTGGAATGCCTATTTTAAATTTTAAACCAGACATGAATTTTCCCAGGTCTGTAACCTCTATCTTTTAGGGAGAACAGATTTCCTTGGGCACACTCTATACTGGAGGAAAATATTCTTGTCTTATAAGTGCAGAATGATGGTGTCTTCCAAATAATTTCCCTCAGCCTTCCAAGTACTCCCAAACAAAGAGGATGTTGTCTTCAGAAAGAAATTCATGGTCTGTTCCCGGGAAGTTGCCTACTCACCTCCCCTAGTATAATCAGCACAGATCAGTTTCCCTGAGTGAGCAGATGTGCTGGATCCCAGCAAATGAGATATATTCATGGGAATTGTCTTCTACCTTAAATAAGCACATCAGAAATAGCCTGTTCCATGACTCCATGGAGGGTGTAACAGAGCAAGTAGCAAGTGCCCAGGATAAACCAGAGAAAATGCTTCTCCAAAAACAGGGGGGTGGGGGTGATCAACAGAAAAAAAATCCAGTGGTGACCTTTGTGCTCTGTAGGGTCAACAAATAGACTTGGGGCTCAACAACCAGCTGGTCCCAACCTCTACCATTACAAACTGATTCCAAACAGACAAGGCAAGCACTAGCGGAACAAACCATACACTTCTCCCAGTGACCCTTTGTGGTTTTCGTCTTTAGAAGATCCACCCTTGTCTTTCAGTTCAGTTCAGTCACTCAGTCATGTCTGACTCTTTGCGACCCCATGAATCACAGCACGCCAGGCCTCCTTGTCCATCACCAACTCCCGGAGTCCACTCAGACTCACGTCCATTGAGTCCATGATGCCATCCAGCCATCTCATCCTCTGTCGTCCCCTTCTCCTCCTGCCCCCAATCCCTCTTAGCATCAGAGTCTTTTCCAATGAGTCAACTCTTCGCATGAGGTGGCCAAAGTACTGGAGTTTCAGCTTTAGCGTCATTCCTTCCAAAGAAATCCCAGGGCTGATCTCCTTCAGTCCAAGGGACTCTCGAGAGTCTTCTGCAACACCACAGTTCAAAAGCATCCATTCTTTGGCGCTCAGCCTTCTTCACAGTCCAACTCTCACATCCATACATGACCACAGGAAAAACCATAGCCTTGACTAGATGGACCTTTGTTGGCAAAGTAATGTCTCTGCTTTTCAATATGCTATCTAGGTTGGTCATAACTTTCCTTCCAAGGAGTAAGCATCTTTTAATTTCATGGCTGCAGTCACCATCTGCAGTGATTTTGGAGCCCAGAAAAATAAAGTCTGACACTGTTTCCACTGTTTCCCCATCTATTTCCCAGGCAATCAAACATGGGTTGCTTCTTCTAGATTATACTTCTTAGGGTAGCACTGCCCAGCAGAACTTGCTGCCATGAGGGAAACATTCTATATCTGCCCCATCCAATACAGGAGCTACTGCCCATGGGGCTGCTGGGCATTAGAAATGTGGCTATTGCAACCAAGGAACTGCATTTTTCCTTTGATTCAATTGCAAATTACTGAAATGAAAATGGAAACACTGTGGTGCACCTCTAGGTAAATGAACTAATTATCTCTAGGTGTTCTTTGTAACCTAACACTCAGGAAGCCTCAGGCTCCTCTTTTTCTTTTTTTTTTTTTTATCAGTATGATACAGTATGAGGGGCCATTTCACCCACATAATTATTGATAGCTTCCAATTTTATATTTGGTGCTATTTTCACCATGAGTATTAACTTTTGTCATTTCAGAAGAACCCTGCAGCAGGTGTCAGTTTTACTGAAACAAGTCCATGAAATTCAGGAAGAAAGGAAAGAAAATGGGAGGAGAGACAGAAGAGCGCTGGAAGGTTGCAGACAGCAATGACCGGGAAGCTGCAATTGTGCCGAGGTCGGTTTTGTGTCCTAGTGTACGTCTTGTAACAGTCCTACCAGGAGGAGAAAACCACAGAATAGACCTGTGTACTCTGGAGATACCACTGAAACTGAAAGTATACCAAATCAGCCTGGTTGCTGAGAAGAGAAAGGATGTTTATTTAATTCTTCACAACTAGATACAGCAAAAGGGGCCAGAATTGTAGCAGAATTTGGCCTGAGATGCAGGAAGCCATGGGAGCTTAACAGTACTCAGGACTGAAGAGGGCTCTAAGTTCAAATAATATGGGCCTGAGCAGTAAAAGACAAGCAGATATGGTCCAGATGGACACTGTGGAGAGGATGCGGAGACAGGCGGTGATGGGAGAGATGGAATGAGGACACGGGGTAAAGAAGAAGATAAAAGGGTTACTTCGGTGGCACAAAAGGTGTGTATTCAGGGCAGTGGTGGCCAGTGAGGCCCTTGGGACCATGTAGAAGCCTGTGTGCCTTACCCACGCACCTGAACATGGTCTCATAACAATGGGGACCACAGAGGAAGAGACATCACATGGCTAGATCTGTATCTTGGAAAAAATGAGTTGGTCTTCAGAATGGAATTGGGGAAAGAACAAATGGGAAGAAAGGAGACCCATTAGAGTACACTGCAATTACACTTGAGGTGGATGGTAGAAGATATCTCGGGAAGATGTGGAGAAGGGGGCAGGTCCGAGGGATGCTGAGGAGGGAGCCATGTCAATATCTGGTTCCCAACTGAGGATTCGGTGGTGAGTGGAGAATGACTGGTGGTATGTGGGCTTAGTTTTCCATTCCTGGGCCAGCATGGCTCCTTCCAGTACAGAAATAAAGGGAGAGAATGTTCTAAGGGCAGGCAAGGCAAGTCTGATTAAATGGATTTGTGTGACATGACTGTCAGCATTTCCAGTGATACAGTGTGGAGGGCAGCTGAACATACTGGTCTGCAGCTTAGAACAGAGTTAAAGATGCAAGACATGGATTTGGAATCATTTATCCAGAGGGGATAGTTGAAGTCATGGTAGTAAAGCTTGTCCGGTAGTATGTGTAGTCAGCTTCAAGGTCTGAAGACAAGACTTGGGGAAGGCATTGTGGATTTACCATGAAATTAATGAAGCCTAAGCTTCAGGGCCCTTATGCACAAAGGGCCCATATGTGCATACTCCTCTTCAAAATAAGTATTTATTTTTGTCCTTAAGTAATTTTCTATCTTTTTTTTACTGAGGGTCCCTTAAGTTCTATGAACTTCAGACTCCATAATACCTGGATGCCCCATGAGAATGAACCTAGAGAGAGGAGCCTACCAATATGGGCTGATCCAAAGTGGAAGAAAAGATAAGGATGTTGTCTCTGAAATGCAAATCAAAACTACAGGTGCCTCCTCACACTGGTCAAAAGGCCATCATTAAAAAGTCTACCAAAGATTGAACAAGATGGCAGAGGAGTAGGTGGACATGGAGTACATTTCTCTCCACAAATACATCAGAAATACACCTTCAGACACAGAAGTGCTTACAGAACACCAGATGAGAGCAGACAAGAGTACCTGAACACCAGAAAAGAATATATAGAACCACGGAAAACTCGAGATCAAGCCCTGAGCCTTCGGAGTGGGAGCACCGACTCCAAGACCCTAGACTACCAGAAAACTCCTAACCCTAGGGAACATCAAATAGTGAGAACTCCAACAAAGGAAACCACTTCAATTCAAGACCTGGCATCACCCAACTACCAGTAGCACCCTGTGCGGATGCTTCATCCAAACAATAAACAAGACAAAAATGCAAACCCAATCATCAGCAGACAGGATTACCACCTCACTCAGCCCTCCCCATCAGAGGGGGAAAAAAAAAACTCAGCACAAATCTCACCCTATATAAAGCTTACACAAACCACTGGACCAACCTTAGGAGGGCAGAAACCAAGAGAAAAAAGAATTCAACTTTGAAGCCAGGAAAAAGGAGACTTCAAACACGTAAGTCTAAAAAATAATAGTGAAAAGGCAGAGAAATACTGCACAAATGAAGGAACAAACTAGAAACATAGAAGTCTAAATAAATGGGGAGGAAATAGGCAAACTACCTGAAAAATAATTGAGAATAATGATAGTAAAGATGATCAAAAACCTTGAAAATAGAAT
Organism: Bos mutus; assembly: GCF_027580195.1. Taxonomy (NCBI): domain Eukaryota; kingdom Metazoa; phylum Chordata; class Mammalia; order Artiodactyla; family Bovidae; genus Bos; species Bos mutus. The sequence continues at coordinate 148,632,492 of NC_091617.1, read as the reverse complement.
GGAGAAAATGCAAGAATCAATTAACAAAGACCTAAAAAAATTAAAGAATAAACATATAGAGACAAACAACACAACTACTAAAATTAAAAATACTCCAGAAGGAATCAATAATGGGATATATGAAGCAGAACATGGATCAGTGAGCTGGAAGATAAAATGGTGCAGATAACTGCTGAAGAGCAGAATAAAGTAAAATGAGAGAACTGAGGATAGTCTCAGAAACTTCTGGGACAATATTAAATGCCACAACATTTGAATTATAGGGTTCCCAGAAGAAGAAGAAGAGAAAAAGAAAGGGTATGAGAAAATTTTTGAAGAGATTATAGTTGAAAATTTCCCCAAGATGGAAAAGGAAATAGTCAATTAAATCCAAGAGGGGCAAAGACTCCCATACAGGATAAACCCAAAGATAAACACACCAAGACACATTCTAATCAAACTAACAAAGATTAAACACAAAGAAAGAATATTAAAAGCAACAAGTCACTTACAAGGGAAACCCCATATGTTTAACAGCTGATCTTTCAGGAGAAACTCCACAGGCCAGAAGGGAATTAAAGGATATATTTAAGGTACTGAAAGGGAAAAATCTACAATCAAGATTACTCTACCCAGCAAGGATCCCAAACAAAATTGATGGAGAAATCAAAAGTTTTTCAGATAAACAAAAGTTAAGAGAATTCAGTACCACCAAACCAGCTTTACAACAAATGTTAAAGGGACTTACATAGTCAAGAAATATAAGAGAAGAAAAAGATCTACAAAAATAAACCCCAAACAATTAATAAAATGGCAATAGGAATGTATATTTCAATAATTATTTTAAATGTAAATGGATTAAATGCTCCAACCAAAAGACACAAACTGGTTGAATGAATACAAAAACAAGACCCGTATATATCCTGTCTACAAGAAACCCACTTCAGACCTAAAGACACATATGACGGAAAGAGAGAGGATGGAAAAACATATTCTATGCAAATTGAAAGCAAAAGAAAGCTGGAGTAGCAATTCTTATATCAGACAAAGTAGAACTTAAAGAATATCACAAGAGATAAGGAAGGACACTACTTAATGATCAAGGGATCAATCCAAGAGGAAGACATAATTGAAATATTTATGCACCCAATATAAGAGCACCTCAATACATAAGACAAACACTAACAGACATAAAAGGAGAAATCAACATTAACACAATAATTGTAGGAGACTTTAGCACCCCAGTTACACCAATTGACAGATTATCAAAACAGAAAATTAATGAGGAAACACAAGTCTTAAATGATACATTAGACAAGATAGGTCTCATTGATATCTTCAGGACATTCCATCCAAATGCAGAAGAATACACCTTCTTCTCAAGTGCGCATGGAACATTCTCCACATGCTGGGTCACAAATCAAACCTCAAGAAATTTAAGAAAATTGAAATCGTATCAAGCATCTTTTTCAAACACAACACCTCGAGACTAGATATCAAATACAAGAAAAAAAAAACTGTAAAAAACACAAACACGTGGAGATTAAACAATACATTTCTAAATAACGAACAGGTTACTGAAGAAATCAAAAGGGAAGTCAAAAAACTCCTAGAAACAAATGACAATGAAAACATTACAACTCAAAACCTATGGGATGCAACAAAAGCAGTTCTACGAGGGAAGTTTATAGAATACAATCCTACCTCAAGAAACAAGAAAAACATTGAATAGAAAACCTCACTTTATACCTAAAACAACTGGAAAAAGAAGAACAAGAAAAACCTCAAAATTAGCAGAAGGAAATAAATCATAAAGATCAGAGCAGAAATGAATGAAAAAGAAATGAAAGAAACAATAGTAAAGATAAAACCAATATAATATTGTAAAGTAATTAGCCTCTAATTAAAATAAATAAATATAAATTAAAAAAAAACCTAAAAGCTGGTTCTTTGAGAAGATAAACAAAATTGACAAACCTCTAGCCAGACTCATCAGGAAAAAAAGAGAGAAGAATCAAATCAAAAAAATTAGAAATGAAAAAGAAGAGGTTACCACAGACAATGCAGAAATGCAAAAGATTATAAGAGACTATTGTGAACAACTATATGGCAATAAAATGGATAGCCTGGAAGAAATGGACAGATTAAAAAGTTCAATTTTCCAAGACTGAACCAGAAAGAAACAGAAATTATGAATAACCCAATTACAAGCACTGAAATTGAAACTGTGATAAAAATCTCCCCCAAAATCTCCCAAAAGCCCAGGACCTGATGGCTTCACAGGAGAATTCTATCAAACACTTAGAGAAGAGCTAATGCCTATCCTTCTAAAACTCTTTCAAAAAATTGCAGAAGGAACACTTCCAAACTCATTCTACAAGGCCACCATCACTCTGATACCAAAATCAGACAAAGACAACACAAAAAAAGAAAACTACAGGCCAATATCACTGATGAACACATATTCAAAAATCCTCAACAAAATTTTAGCAAATAGAATTCAGCAACACATTAAAAAGCTCATACACCATGATCAAGTGTGGTTACCCCAGGGATGCAAGGATTTTTCAATATATGCAAATCAATCAATGTGATACACCATATTAACTGAAAGATAAAAACCATATGATAATTTCAAGAGATTCAGAAAAAACCTTTGACAAAATTCAGCACCCATTTATGATGAAAACTCTTCAAAAAATGGGCATAGAAGGAACTCTACCTCAACATAGTAAAGGCCATATATGATAAGCCCACAGCAAACATTACTCTCAATGTTGATAAACTGAAAGCATTCCCCCTAATATCAGGAACAAGACAAGGGTGTCCACTCTTACCACTATTATTCAACATAGCTTTGGAAGTAATAGCTACAGCAATCAGAGAAGAAAAAGAAATAAAAGGAATCCAGATCAGAAAAGAAGAAGTGAAACTCTCACTATTTGAAGATGAAATGATACTATACATATAAAACTCTAAAGATAGTATCAGAAAATTACTAGAGCTAATCAGTGAATTTAGCAAAGTCACAGGATATAAAATTGATACACAGAAATCACTTGCATTTCTATATACTAACAATGAAAAATCAGAAAGAGAAATTAAGGAATCAATCCCATTCACCATTGCAACAAAAAGAATCAAATATCTAGGAATAAACTTACCTAAGGAGACAAAAGGGCTGTACACAAAAAATTATAAGACATTGATGAAAGAAATCAAAGATGATACAGACAGTTGGAGAGATGTTCCATATTCCTGGGTGTAAGTGTGCAAGTATTCATCACTCAGTCGTGTTCAATTCTTTGCAACCCCATGGAGGCCAGGTTCCTCTGTCCATGGGATTTCCCAGGCAAGAATACTGGAGTAGGTTGCCATTTCCTTCTCCAGGGGATCATTCCAACCCAGGGATTAAACGTGGTCTCCTGCATTACAGGCAGATTCTTTATCACTAAGCCACCAGGGAAGGAAGAATCAATATTGTGAAAATGACTATACTACCAATGCAATCTATAGATTCAGTGCAATCTGTATCAAAGTACCAATGGCATTTTTCACAGAACTAGAATAAAAAATTTCACAATTCATATGGAAATACAAAAGACCCTGAATAGCCAAAGCAGCCTTGAGAAAGAAGAATGGAGCTGGAGGAATCAACCTTCCTAACTTCAGATTATACTACAAAGCTACAGTCATCAAGACAGTATGGAACTGGCACAAAAACAGAAATATAGACTAATGGAACAAGACATAAAGCCCTGAAATAAACCCATGCAACTATGGGTACCTTATTTTTGACAAAGGAGGCAAGAATATACAATGGGGCAAAGACAGCCTCTTCATTAAGTGGTGCTGGGAAAACTGGACAGCCACATGTAAAAGAATGAAATTAGATCACTTCCTAATACCATACACAAAGGTAAACTCAAAATGGATTAAAGACCTAAATGTAAGATCAGAAACTATAAAACTCTTGGAGAAAAACATAGGCAGAACACTCAATGACATAAATCAAAGCAAGATTCTCTATGACCCACTTCCTAGAGTAATGGAAATAAAAACAAAAATAAACAAGTGGGACCTGATTAAACTTAAAAGCTTTTGCACAGCAAAGGAAACCATAAGCAAGGTGAAAAGACAGCCCTCAGAATGAGAGAAAATAATGGCAAATGAAACAACTGACAAAGGATTAATTTCCAAAATATACAAGCAGCTCAAATAACTCAATACCAGAAAATTAAACAACCCAATCAAAAAGTGGGAAAAAGAGCTAAACAGACATTTCTCCAGAGAAAACATACAGATGGCTAACAAACACATGAAAAGATGCCCAACATTGCTCCTTATTAGAGAAATGCAAATCAAAACTACAATGAGATATCATCTCACACTAGTCAGAATGGCCCTCATCAAAAAGTCTACAAACAACAAATGCTGGAGAGGATGTGGAAAAAAGGGAACCCTCTTATACTGTTGGTGGGAATGCAAATTGATACAGCCACTATGGAAGACAGTATGGAGATTCCTTAAAAGACTAGGACTAAAACCACCATATGACCCAGAAATCCCACTCCTAGGCATATACCCAGAGGAAAGCAAAATTAAAAAAGGCACATGTACCCCAATGTTCATTGCAGCACTCTTTACAATAGATAGAACATGGAAGCAACCTAGATGTCCATCAACAGATGAATGGATAAAGAAGTTGTTGTACATATACACAATGGAATATTACTCAGCCATAAAAAAGAGTGCATCTGAGTCAGCTCTAAGGGGGAGGATGAACCTAGAGCCTATTATACAGAGTGAAGTAAGTCAGAAAGAGAAAGATAAATACCATGTATTAATGTATATATACTGAATCTAGAAAGATGGTACCGAATATTTTATTTGCAGGGCACCAGTGGAGAAACAGACATAGAGAACAGGCTTATGGACACAGGGAGAAGGGAGGAGAGGATGAGATGTATGGAGAGAGTCACATGGAAGCTGACATTACCATGTGTAAAATAGACAGCCAACAGGAACCTGCTATGTGTCTCAGGAAACTCAAGCAGGATCTCTGTATCAACCTAGAGGGGTGAGATGGGGAGAGAGATGCGAGGGAGGTTCAAGAGGGAGGGGATATATGTACACCTATGGCTGATTCGTGTTGAAGTTTGACAGAAAACAACAAAATTCTGCAAAGCAATTATCCTTCCATTAAAAAATAAATTAACTTTTTTTTAAAGTCTACCAATAACAAATGCTGGAGATAGTTTGGAGAAAAGGGAACTCTCCTACACTGTTGGTGGGGATATATTAATAAATTGCTGTAGCAACTATGGAGAACAGTGTGGAGGTTCCTCAAAAAAACTAAAAATGGAGTTGCCATATGTTTCTGCAGTCCCACTCCTGGGCATATATCTGGGGGAAAAAAATATAATTCAAAAAGATACATGTATCCCAACATTCACAGTAGCGCTATTTGCAATTCGCCAATACATGGAAACAACCCAATATCCATCAACAGATGAATGGGTAAAGAAAATATGGTACATAGGTACAATGGAACATTAGCCATGAAAAGGAAAGAATGCCATTTGCAGCATTGGACCTAGGGGCTTCTCAGGTGGCGCTAGTGGTAAAGAACCCACCTGTCAATGCAGGAGACCTAAGAGATGTGGGTTCAGTCCCTGGATTGGGAAGATCCCCTGGAGGAGGGCATGGCAACCCACTCCAGTATTCATGCCTGGAGAATCCCAAGGACAGAGGAGTCTGTGGGCTACAGTCCATGGGGTTCCAAAGAGTCAGACACGCCTGAAGCAACTTCAGACACACGCGCACAGTTGGACCTACAGATTATCATACTAAGGGAAATAAATCAGAAAAAAAGACAAATACCATATGATATCACTTATATGTGGAATCTAAAATATGATGCAAATAAAATTATCTATGAAACAGAAAGAGACCCACTTACACAGAGAACAGACTTGTGGTTGCTATGAGGAAAGTGGTTAGGGGGGATGGACTGGGAGTCTGGGGTTAGAAGATAGAGTGGATAGACAACAAGGTCCTACTATAAAGCACAGAGAACTGTATTCAATATCTTGTAATAAACCACAATGGAAAAGAATACACACACACACACACACACACACATAACTGAGTCACTGAGCAGAAATTAACAGAACACCGAAAATCAACTATATTTCCATTAAAAAAATAAAGAAAGAATAAATTTCAAAAATTATGTTGTCTCTGCAGCTAACACAGGAGAGGACTTGACGAGGAAGGCAGTGGGCAGCAGTGATTCAGCCCTGAGGAGCTGCAGTCATTGAGGTCTGACCAGCCCTTTGGTTCCTTGATGGCTTTCAGTACACCCTTAAAGACAAGAAACAGCCCTTTCTTCTGACTGGAGGGCAGGGAGCAAGGCTGGCAGCGACACAGGGAGTTGCAGGAGGTTGCACTTGGCTGCCTTTACTTCTGAAACCAAGAAAACAGGGCAGGTGCTAGAGGAGAAGATATGGAGGAAGGGGGTGAGGAGGAGGCAAAGGCTCGGGGCAACCGTGGGATACAGCGGGAGAGGGCACTGGCCAGGGCCAAGGAACAGAGCTCCGGGGAATTCTGGAAACCGTCATGCCCCTGTGAATAGCATTGAACTACATCATGAAGAGGCTCTCTTCCACCCTGTTCACCTTGATTCTGTGCGGAAAGACTCACTGGGGCCGTGTTTCTCACTCTCAGTTGCTCAGGAGAATCACCGGCTCAGTTCCACACCTAGAGATTCTGATTGGATTGCTCTGGGATGAGGCCTGGGTGGTGAGAATGCTTAAAACTTCTCAGATGATTCTCAATTACAGCCGAGGTTGAAAACCACTGCCTTAGTGACCTTTAGCACACTTGGCAGACATTATACACAAAAAGCGTTAAGAGTCAACAGATAAGCTTTTCTGTGGTTAATGTCTAGCCTAAGGAGGGGAAATGTTACTGTCCTGCCTAGTATTCCCATGTCTGTCCAGTTTTTCCTTTCCTCTGGATATGAGTTTTCTTTGGAAAAGACAAAGGACAAATCAGCATCTTAGCTAGCTTGTATGCTTACTGTGTGGCAAACATATGAATTATCAAGTTTCATCTTCAAAACAACCCCATGAGTCAGGCACTCACATAATCCCCATTTTACAGGTCAGAAAACTGAGCTGCAGAGAGAGGAAATAACTTTTCATGGCCATCTAGATAGAGCACCAGAGACAGAATCATGCAGGCACATTCAAAACCTCTGGGAGGCAACCTCTCATCTAATCTAAGTGAGACTGACCATACCACTCTCTAGAAACTCTCAGCTATCCTTTCCCTGCCTTTTAGAAACTTCAGAATCAAATGCCCTCAGATCTCTTTCTAATGTGTTTACTGTTTGGCTTAATTTGTTGATCCCATGTAAGAGGTGGCAATGGCATTGGCCATAATCCAAAATTGATGCTACAGTTGCCTTGAAAAATGAAAGTGTTAGTAGCTCAGTTGTGTCCAACTCTATGAGATCCCATAGACCGTAGCCTGCCAGGCTCCTCTGTCCAAGGACTTTTCCAGGCAAGAATACTGGAGTAGGTTGCCATTCCCTTCTACAGGGGATCTTCGGATCCAGGGATCAAACCCAGGTCTCCTACACTGCAGGTGGACTCTTTACCATCTGAACCACCAAGGGAGCATGGTTGTCTTAGACGGATCCAAAATGTTCCTTAAACTCGGTCATAGCACATGTGGCCACTCATAGATGAAGGAGCCTTCTACAAGCCAGAGCACCTTCCCTAAAGGTCAAGGGTATGTTTGCCACTTCTGCAATAGATCATTGTTTCCACAATGAAGTACAGACACTCCATGGGGTGAGACTCTATAACACTCCCTCAGACAGCTTCTGTTAGCTCCATACTTAAAGTCAAATAAAAGTCAGCCTTCTACTATTTCCTGAAACTAGTTATTTTTAGCTGCATACATGAATCTGTGCTCTTGCAAGCAAACTACACAAAGCTGATGTCTGCATGCTAACACAGTGCACAGGATTTTTTTTTTTAAGCTAAAGATTTTTAAAGGTAAATTCAACCCAAGGAGCAAGGAGTAGTTGGGTTTTTACCATAGACATTGCCCGAATTTCTTTCTTTTCCAGTTTTTTTCAGTTTTGCTGGATCTTTTTGATGATTTTCTTCAGCATCGTAGCCACTCTTTTCATAATTCTCAAGTGCTTCTTGCTGAGTGATAGACGTCATTGTGGCTTCTCTATTCTCCTCTCGAAAAGAGCCTGCTGCTTCGAGTGCTTCCAAATCATCAGTAAGGCCAGATTTGCCAAACTGGCGCTTGGGCAACCTGTGCAGAAACAAAAGACTGGGAGAATGAGGGGGTGAGTCCCACTTGGTACCACTGGGCTCGGGGCGCTTCAGGCTTGGGTATCTGCTGATGGCTTCATCATCAAACCAGCTGTTGTCTTAGGTTTGCAGGGGTGTTGGGACAAACATCAGAATAATATGTTTAGCATGATCAATTTTACCTCCAGGACGTGGGATTAGAGGATGGGAAATGCAGTGGATAGGAAAATTGTTACTGATTGCTCTAATACACGTACGTGCTCCTTGAATTTTATTAGTCCTGTATTACTCTTACTATTGAAAAATAAGAAAACAAAAAACCAAACCATATCAGAATCGTTAAACACAGGAGCATCTGAATCCCAGTGGTTTGAGTCAAGGACTGGTTTGCCTGTGACCTGAGGAAGACAGGCAATGGTTTTTCCAGTGGTCATGTATGGCTGTGAGAGTTGGACTATAAAGAAAGTTGAGCGCAGAAGAATCGATGCTTTTGAACTGTGGTGTTGGAGAAGACTCTTGAGAGCCCCTTGGACTGCAAGGAGATCCAACCAGTCCATCCTAAAGGAAATCAGTCCTGAATATTCATTGGAAGGACTGATGCTGAAGCTGAGACTCCAATACTTTGGCCACCTGATGAGAAGAACTGACTCATTTGAAAAGACCCCGATGCTGGGAAAGATTGAGGGAAGGAGGAGAAGGGGACGACAGAGGATGAGATGGTTGGATGGCATCACCGGCTCAATGGACATGAGTTTGGGTAAACTCTGGAAGTTGGTGATGGACAGGGAGGCCTGGTGTGCTGAGGTTCATGGGGTCACAAAGAGTTGGACATGACTGAGTGACTGAACTGAACTGAACTGAACTTAGGGAAACAGTCCCTGCAGGGCACAGAGCCGTGGGACAAGCCCAGCCCCGCCCTCAGCCTACCTCTTGACAGGCAAGATGCGTTGCAGCAGGGTGTCCCCTCGGCTTGGGCCCCCAGACTTTTCAATGAGCTCTGGAGGTGGGTACTGATTAGTGTCACCTAAAAATGAAATAAAACATCACATCAAATAAAGCATAAAATGATATGAAGCTCAAAAATAAAATGAAGTAAAATAAAGCACAAGACCAAAATATTATCCATTAAGACATAAGACATAAAATAAAATCAATTAAAGTGTAAAATATACAATAAAACAAAATAAAGTATAACAAAATAAAACAGAAAACAAAAAAGTCTATTGACATAAAACCAAAAAGATGTAAACTCAAAGCACAAAATAAATACAAATAGAAAAATAAAAATACAAGCAAAATGAAAGTATAAAATGAATTCTATTGTATAAGCAATATAAAATTAAATCATAACATAAAAGAATAGAACAAAATATGAAATGCAACCTAATGTAATAAAACATATAAAGTAAAGTGAAATTAAAATAGACTAGAAAAATAATCCTCTAGCCTCCTTCTCCCTCAAAGAATCACTAAGCCTTCAGTCATCTGTTACAGTTCCTTCTTCCATCTCTTGCAAAGGTAAGGAATCTCAAGGTTCACTGACCTTTCTAGAATCACACAGCTCTTGAGTGGCAAAGATTAGACTAGAACCAATTCATTAATGTCCATGTCTCTCAAGCTACAGAGGCACAAGAGCTGTGTCTCTATTTCTAAGGTGTCCATCAGACTGCCTTTATTCCCTCAGTGACAGCGGAGCTTTATGTGACGGGATGTCATACCCACTTATAAACTGAGAAGCTGATGTCCCCCAGCAAAGAGGGCAGGAGGGCCTCCCACGCCACAGGGAGGCACCCACACGTGAGTTGTGTGGGACTATGCACGGTTGGACAAAGCCCAAGACAAACTCCTGCAAATGTGACCAGGATAATACCCACCCTCCAGTCCTAACCATCTCCATCATCATGCTAGGATACAGATTTGGTGCCAGTTACCCATAAATCTCATTCAACTTGTTCTGACTGGAAGTGACAGGACACAGGGAAGAATTCTGGCCAAGCTGCGTGGTCACAGCACTTTTCACCGATGCTCCAACCTGAGATGGGAGGTTCCAGGTTTCTGTCCTGTCTCCCTCATTTCCTAGGAAGTCCCTGAAAACTCGCTACTCAAAGTACGGTCCCTGCACCAGCAGCATCAGCCAGGGGCTTATTTAAAATGTGCACTGTCCATTTTTGCTGCACAGAGAAATACACAACATTATAAACTGACTATACTTCAATGAAATCTTTTGTAAAAATGCAGACTCTCGGGCCCCAGCTCAGACGCACTGAATCAAAATCCAAAGTGTAACTAGATCCCCAGGAAAAGCATGTACATGTTAAAATCTGAGAAGCACTGTTCTATAGCAGTGGACTCTGGATCACTGGACACAGCAATAACAGTAACTATTCTTTATGCACGTACAGCAGTGTTGCTTCCACGCACATATTTGAACATAGGCTTCACAAATAGAGAAGAGATTTTTATCCTCATTCTGGTAAATGACAAAATCAAAAGATTCGGTGGAAACCTGAGGCCTCCCAGCCACCAGACAAGAAGCCAACACTAAGCTTGGCAGCGTGTCAGGGCAACGTAGCTTAGGGTTTTCAGGAAGTGGGGTGCTCCCTGGGGTCTGCCCTAGAGGTGGAGACCACGGGGCAGCCTACAGCCCAGCAAGGGCGATGGTGCCACGGGCACCCACCCACCCACATGCCAGGCTCTGTGCTTGCCTCTTCCCACCCGCCAGGCATCCCTGTCCACTCACTTTTTAAGAGGTTCAGGAAGGCCCGCGTGAAGCCCAGGGCATAAGCCACCTCTGCCTCTGAGACCCCTTCCAGGCGTAGCAGGTGCTGCTCCGAGGGGGAGCTGGCCACGTGGACCAGCTCTGCCAGCTCGCGGGTCCCCACGCCCGGGCCCAAGGCCAGCACAAACAGAGTGACACCCTTGCACTTGGCCTCCAGGGACAGAGTCCTTAATTTCTCCCGGTCCCAGCTGCTGGTCTCGCTGGCCACGATGGCAAAGAGGACCTGCGCCCTCTGGAGCAGCGGGGTGGCCAGGAGCACCTTCTCCAGAGTCCACTCCAGGGCATGGCCCAGGGCCGGCGCTCCCCGCAGAGGGTGGCCCGAGGCCTCGCGGATGCTTCTCTGCATCTGTGCCCGGTGGCCATACGCGGTCAGGTGGAAGCCCTCGAGCACGGGGGACCTCCCGTCTCCAGGCCAGAAGCCAGGGGTCGTGTGTGTCACCAGGGCCACGCGGGCTCCACGGGGAGACGTGCTCGGCTGCCTCGCCACCTCCAGCTCGTCGAGCACGGCTTCCACCAAGGTCAAGGCTACACGGTAGAGGTCGGCGCCCACGCCGCGGGAGCCGTCCACCAGGAAGGCAATGTCCGCATCCACTTGCAGAGGCCCGGGCCTGCCCCTCCCGCACTCCGGGGCCGGGAGGCACTGATCTGCGGAGGAGAAGCGGGGTTACCATGAATCCCTTTCCTTTCCAGGCACACACGCTTCCAGGCACTCAGTAGGGAGAGCCACTGCTGAAGGCTGTCTGCCTGGGGATGACTTCAGCCAGAAGATGGGCACTGTAAATAAACACGCCTGTTTTTCAGAAGAAGAGTTGAGAGTATATCTGATTCCACAGTTAATGTTTCTAACCACCAGGCCACATGGCTTCCTAATCCCTAGGTTCAGAGCCCCTCTACTTGGTACAGCCAAGCCCGCCTCTTACTGGGTGTGTGACCCGGGGCAGATTACTCAGATTCCTCATCTGTCTGATGGAGATAGAATGCGAAACTGAGAGTGAAGTTGCTCAGTCCTGTCCAACTCTGCGACCCCATGGACTGTAGCCTACCAGACTCCTCCGTCCATGGAATTTTCCAGGCAAAAGTAGTAGAGTGGGTTGCCATTTCCTTCTCCACTGATGGAGATAATGATACTCATAATAATAAACCTCTCTTATGAAGCTGTTTGTGCGGTTTTTAACTTTAAAGTGAGTTAATATAGTGCTCAGAACAACGCCAGTGTAGTCAGAGCTCAGGTTCCACAAACCCCAGCTGGGCTTTCACTTGTGCAGGAGGGGGTAGAGGCCCAGGGGACCACAGCGTCAAACAAAATAATGAACGGGAAAGAAGTTCCTCAGCTGTAACATGCCCTACGAACAGCAGTTCCTGTATCTGACCAGGTTTTCAGAGCCACACCTCTCACGGCAGCTTTAGGACTTAGGGTGGATCCAGGAGAGGGAGCTGCAGAATTCCCTTTTGCTTTCCTGTCCAGGACTCGGGCTGGCCCCAGGGGAAGGTGATGTGCAGGACAGCTCTTCACATGTGGGTGTGCGTGGGTTTCAGCAACACTGCTTCTTCTGTGCCCAGGCTGGTGTGAGGTGTGGAAGCTGAGGTCTTTCCGAGACCCTGCTGGCGGCCAATGGCAGTTCCAGGCCGAGAACTCAGTGCTCTTGACCTGAGCTCAGTGGTCCGCCCGTCACACTAATGGTCAAATGAGGAAGGGACATGAACCCAGGCATATCCAGAAGCCTTGGCAGGACAGGTAAGGAGGCGGAGGGGCCAGGATGAGAAGCCAGGGAGGGGGAGGGACCAGATGGCGGGGCACTAGCTGATACTTGCTCTCCAAAGGGGGCAGGCACCGCGCATCTCTGGCTGACTGTGGCCACAAAGGAATGCCGTGTCTGAGACTCTCTGGCCTGTTCTGACTTCCCAAGAAAAACTGATACACATCTGCAGAGCACAGCTGGCCTGTGGCCACCAGCTAATTCACCCTGCTCTGAAGACATCAATCCGACCAGCAGCGCTGTCCAGGCTTACCATAGCAGAGGGTGCAGCGGGCCATGCGTTCCACACGCTGCTGGCTCTCCGTCTCCCAGACATACAGATGAAATCTGTTGCTTCCATTCATCTAGTGCCAACACATACACAAATTATCATTAGCGGTGCTAAATCTCAGGCCACATTTTTCATGCACCTTCCAATTCAGATGAGAAAATCACTAATATGATATTTTTAAAGAACATGTGTAACTCTCTATGTCTATATAATCTGGCATTTATAGTCCAGCTATTTACAGTCACATAGTTCTCTAGTCCTAAGCTGGAGGTTGGACTATACCATCGGTGTGGGTATATGAGGTGTGGCCACATGTATAAAACTCAACCAACGTCAGGTCTATTGGAGTGAGGGTAAGGGAGTTAAGGCTTCAGTCATTTATAAATTCTGTAAATCTCTAGGGATTGTCCATGGTGTGTGATGCAGTGTGGTGGGAGTTATTAATCATGAACATGCAGACCCTTCAAGGACATGGTCACAGATCTAGGTCATAAGCCACAAGGATGGAAGGAGGCAGAGATCATCAGAGAGGCCAGAGCTGGTAAGAGGGAGGGGGAATCGGGGAAGGTTTTGTAGGGATGGAAAATCCATTTATTTCCTTCACAGACCCTTTCCTATTATGATTAATTTAATAACTGATATCAGGTTTAAAAGACAAATTATATTAACAGTAATGAATCCAGCAAGGTCCGTGTGATAACTGGCTAGATAATCAACATACTTATTCTCTCTTCTTCTGAAAACCAGACTACATTTCCATCCTTCCCTGCAGTCACTTGGACCATATGACCAAGGTCTAGCCAACAGCATGGAGGTGGAGGCAGTGAATGCCATTCCCAGGGTATGCACGAGCTCCACCTCCTCCTTTGCCAGCCAGCTGTGGAGGATTCAGAAAAGGCCTTGAGGCCCTAGGACATGATGGAGTCACCGATAGAAGGAGCCTGGGTCCTGAATGCAGCAAAGTACCCTTCCTTTCACCCACACCCCCAAGGAACCCGCGCCACTGGTGACAGATGGAGAAATAACACTTTCTCGCGTTGAGCCCCTGAGACTGGGGCAGGCATGCTCTGACTAATGCAGGCTCTTTGCAGGGTTTCCCCCTTGTAATGATTAGGAACACTTTCGTATTATTTCTCTCAGGAATTGAGGTGTGGTTTGCAAAGAGCTGGATATCCAAGCTTAGTCATGGCCATGTGGTTTTCCACCCTGTCAAAGCGTGTAGGACAGGGACTTCCCTGGTTGAGAATTTGCCTTCCAGGGCAGGGGACACAGGTTCAACCCCTGGTTAGGAAAGATCCCACAGGCCCATGTGGAGCAGCTAGGCCCGTGTACCACAGCTACTGAGCCTGTGCTCCAGAAGAGAAGACCTCACGCTGCAAGTAAGGCCTAGAACAGCCAAATAAATACAAAAAAATAAATTACTTTTTTAAAGCATGTAGGACAGTACTCCCTGGGAGTCAGCCCTGCCCCTTGCATCCCTTTGGCTGGGACCAGGCAGACCTGGCCCTTTCTCAGGTGGCAAGGTGCTCAGCAAACAAAGATGTCATGCCTGTCCTCAGGGAGTGAGACAGGCAGGGTTTACTTTGGAAAAGAACATTCTGGAACGCACACTCCTTACAGAGCATTCACTCTTTCTGTTAGGACTGCTGTGTATCCCCAGCATGATCCTTCACACTGAGCTTCCCTGAAGGAAAAACGCTTGTGGGGAAAGAAATATTGAGAGTGGAACTTTTGTTTATGCTAATATAAAACAAAACAAACACGAGAACATTCCTAAGTCTCCCATGCTAAAAGCTGTCTACTGCTGCTAAGTCACTTCAGTCGTGTCTGACTCTGTGTGACCCCATAGACGTCAGCCCACCAGGCTCCCCGGTCCCTGAGATTCTCCAGGCAAGAACACTGGAGTGGGTTGCCATTTCCTTCTCCAATGCATGAAAGTGAAAAGTGAAAGCGAAGTCGCTCAGTCGTGTCCGACTCTTAGCAACCCCATGGACTTCAGCCCACCAGGCTCCTCCGCCCATGGGATTTTCCAGGCAAGAGTACTGGAGTGGGGTGCCATTGCCTTCTCTAAAATGAGGCTTTTTCCTGACTTAGACATTCGAGTCAACCAAGACTGATGAAAGGGCTGCTAGGAAAAGACATAACAAACCGCCTGGAGGTACAGAAATGACAGAGCCACACCTTCAAAGAGTGGAAGGACCGGCAAACAATGCTCAAGAAGGAAAGACACCCCATAACACGTTTTAGTAACACAGGAACTGGAGATGCGTTTCAAAGCGGATGAATAAAGGGAACCTGATGAAGATAATAACATCTGGCACTTTTGGGAGAATCAGTAGGACCCTTAACTGGCAAAGAAGCATTATGGTGTGAAGGAACAGCAGGCACAGATGCCCAGAGATAAGCAGTGGCTATTCATGATTCTTCTCAACACCCTCCGCCCCCAGGGAGAAGACACATTCCAACGGACAGCACATTTGAAACCCTGCAACACCCAGCCAGATGGAGGGAAGCTGAGACGAGCAGTGAGTGCAGAGTTGCCAACACCCAACATTCAGATCCATTCCACATGGTCATCAGATCTGAGTATGGACCAAACTAAAGTAGATGTAGTAAATTACCAAGCGCTAGAGACAACAGTGTCGGCGTGAATGTGGCACATTAACAGCTTTACTGGAAATCACATGAGGCCGTTCTGAAGGCTTCTGAAACCAGGATCCACAGCAGCGTCCCAGGAGATATGAGAAGACTGGGGGAGCACTGGGAACATGGACTTTCCTCCAGGAGTTGTGGGGAAAGGCTAACCTGGTGAATATTACGCTTAAATCGTGGGAAACGTGGTTGAAGTGTCTTATAAAATGCAAAATTGATGAGACTTTTAGAGGTAGTATGAAAGACTTCAAATAAATTCAAGCATACCCTCAAGTCTGTATTAATATAAAGGAAAGGTTCACAGGAAAGGTTCTAGGCAGCACCAATGGAACCAGGTGTCAGGAGCTCAGGTCCTAGTCCTTGGTTGGCCAGGATTGGCTGGGTGACCTCAGACAAGCCTTTGGCCTATTTCCTCAACAACAGAATTTGGGGTAGGAGTCAATGCTGCTGAGGTTTCTTCCTGTCTCAACACAGCCTGGTCCTTCATAAGTGTCCCTGGTATCTGCCTTGTTCGGAACACGGTGTTAACTTTCTTCTCAGAGCAGCTCAACTCTTCCAACTGCTGTTCTGCCAGCTGGAGAACAACCAAATTCAACTGAATTGGAATCACTACAAAATGTTTATCTTTTTTTTTTTTTTTTTTTTTTTAGCTCTGAGGAAGAATACTTTGATGATAACGCTTAAAATTTTTTACTATTCTTACAAAGATCAAATTGTGGGAACAAGTACACAAAGACACAGCAGAGGTCTAAGGGGAATACTGGTTCACTTTAGACTTATCTGCATCTAGCTGCTGTTCATTAACATCTCATTACTTTGACCTTGGGCTTGCCAGCACTGTCACTGATAAGGTAGACAAGATGATTCTGAAGAAGGCTCAAGCAGAGAGATCGTGTGGGAGGGAACTGCAGCATGAAAAGAGGAGCCCAACTCCATGATCCCCACTGCAGACGCCCATCAGCACCAGAGAAGGAAACCTCACCAACAGGGCACCTGAAAGACAAGCCACGTGATGTGCTGACAGCTCGGAGCTGAGCTGCAGCTTGAATCAGCGCCTCTCATGACTCCATCAACCAGCTTCCCCTCTGAGTGTCCAGTTGTGCTCTGATGAGACTGAAGTGCAGCAAAGTGAAGTTGCTCAGTCATGTCTGACTCTTTGCGACCTCATGGACTGTAGCACTCCAGGCCTCCTCAGTCCATGGAATTTTCCAGGCGAGAGTACTGGAGTGGGTTGCCATTTCCTTCTCTAGGGGACCTTAGCTGGGTACTAAAGACAAGTAAACTCTGGGAGTTGGTGATGGACAGGGAGGTCTGGCGTGCTGCAGTCCATGGGGTCACAGAGTCGGACATGACGGAGCGACTGAACTGAACTGAAAGACAGAGCGTGGAGGAGGGGCGGGAAAGGATAAAGCACAGGGATTTGCATAAACATTCTCTTTTTTTTTAAATAGAAGGATCCAGACAACCTTCAAACCTCAGCGCCCAGCATTAAAGAACACTCTTATGGGCCCTGAGCTCAAGAAACCCACAGGGTTCAAATCAATACTTGACTGCTTTTGGGCTGAGTTCCCAGAGGCCACAGGACAGCGCTGTTTCCTGGGACTGAGCTGGAGGAGGCTCCTTGGCTCAGGCAGATGGGAGGAGAGGGGACGGGAGCAAGTGCTGAGAAGCAGGAGTCGCCAAGGGCTGAGGCACGGCTGACAGGACCCCAGGGAGGGAGAGTCAGAAACCATCTGGAGTCTCATTCCAGCTCCAGGCAGGAGGCATGGTCCCGCCAGGAGCGCCATGAAGCTGCTGGCTCTTCCTGGACTTCTCAGCAAACGCTGGGGGTGGACCATGGATTGGGGGTGTTGAGTGATAGAGAGGAACCAGGGAGTCAGACCTCCCGAGTGTGGATTCAAGACTGCGTCGTTTAGAACAAGTCAGCTCAGCTCCGACTTTCCCTCACTTCCTCTGGGAAATGTTTTATCATAATTAACTTGCAAGATTAGTATGGGGATCAGCCCAAGACCCCTCAGACTTTACCACTCGTGGAAACCACGTGGGGATCTCATTAAGGATGCGGAGCCTGATGGGCTGGGTCAGGAAAGGTTAAGATTCGGCTTTTCTCACAAACCTGGGTGAGACTGATGGGTTGCTGGTCCCGTGAACACACCCTGAGGAGTGAAGAGTGATGATGACAAAGCATGAAGAGCATATAGCGTGGTGGCTGGGCCCTCATAGGTGCTACCAACAAGTGGAAGCTTTCCAATTTCACAGGTGGTTGCCAGGCAAAGGCGCACTAGTAATGCCCTTGAGGAGACAGCAGTAACAGTGCCTGCATTTTGCGTACACAGAAAGTGTCAGTGGTCCCGGTAAACACTACCTCTCGTAGCTCTCACAGCACATCTGTGAGTTTATCCCCATTTCACATGTGACCAAATTGAAGCGCCAGTGACAAATCACGTGTCCAGATTACACAACGGGCAAAGCCAGAGTTTAAAGCTTCATTGCCTAATTCCTTTCCTTGGCTTCTGATCCTGGTGGTGCCTCTTGGGTGGTAACAATCTAATCAAAACCAGCAGCCCGACAAGGCCTCCACAGCAGGTCATCTGATGGCCTCTGAGTGTCTGTCTGGACAACCCAGCACATCCTTCAGAAAAAAAGGAAAAATAATGTCCTCCTGCAACTTTTCTAAATTCTAAATTATACCATTTTTAAATTATTCCCCCCAAATCCCTTTGGCCTTCCTGTTAATACTTTCATATTCTACAGCTAATGGCTTTTGTCTCCATGATAGCCAATTCTTAGGATTTTTTTTTTTTTAAGAGCAATATACAGAAAGAGAAATAGAGCCAGTTCATAAATCTTTCTCACAGTATTCTTGTATGTATGTGTGTGTGTATGTTAGTAGCTCAGTCGTGTCCGACTCTTTGGGACCCCATGGACTGTAGCCCACCAGGCTCCTTTGTCTGCGGGATTCTCCAGGCAAGAATACTGGAGTGGGTTGCCATTTCCTTCTCTTGTATAGGTAAAACTAATTAATACACAAGAGGAGCTGAGAACGTCTCAACTATCTTATTTTCCTATTTTTGGCTTTTGAATTAAAATCTCATTGTGAATGGGGATTCCAGACCCTGAGAAACTTATTTTCTTCTCTGTGCCTCAGTTTCATCATCTGAAAAAATATCAGTCATCTCTTTGAGTTGTTATAAGGATTATATGAATCTATACATGAGAAGATCTTTGAATAGCACCTGGATCAATAAATATGAGCTATTTTGAAAGCTATTGTTTCAAAGGAACAAATGCTAGGTTTTTTATAAAGAAAAATGAAATTTAAAATGAGGCACACAAGTTGCATTTTCCCTGTAATGCTCCATTTTTAGACTTTAAAAGAGGGTGCAAATTAAGTCTTATGTTTTGGGACACAAGACAATTGGACATTTCTTAATGGGATTCAGCACAAATAGCCCAAGTGTTACAATACTGCTTTAGTTAGACCTCAGGTTGATATAATGGATGGCTTAAGAAATCTTTCCAACATGGCCCACAACTTCCAAGCATGTTTAAACAGACTGAGAAATTAGGGCATCAGTTCACTTCAGTTCAGTCGCTCAGTTGTGTCCGACTCTTTTCGACCCCATGAATCGCAGCACACCAGGCCTCCCTGTCCATCACCAACTCCCGGAGTTCACTCAGACTCATGTCCATCGAGTCAGTGATGCCATCCAGCCATCTCATCCTCTGTGGTCCCCTTCTCCTCCTGCCCCCAATCCCTCCCAGCATCAGAGTCTTTTCCAATGAGTCAACTCTTCACATGAGGTGGCCAAAGTACTGGAGTTTCAGCTTTAGCATCATTCCTTCCAAAGAAATCCCAGGGCTGATCTCCTTCAGAATGGACTGGTTGGATCTCCTTGCAGTCCAAGGCACTCTCAAGAGTCTTCTCCAACACCACAGTTCAAAGGTATCAATTCTTCGGTGCTCAGCCTTCTTCACAGTCCAACTCTCACATCCACACATGACCACAGGAAAAACCATAGCCTTGACTAGACGAACCTTTGTTGGCAAAGTAATGTCTCTGCTTTTCAATATGCTCTCTAGGTTGGTCATAACTTTCCTTCCAAGGAGTAAGTGTCTTTTAATTTCATGGCTGCAGTCACCATCTGCAGTGATTTTGGAGCCCAGAAAAATAAAGTCTGACACTGTTTCCACTGTTTCCCCATCTATTTCCCATGAAGTGATGGGACCAGATGCCATGATCTTCGTTTTCTGAATGTTGAGCTTTAAGCCAACTTTTTCACTCTCCACTTTCACTTTCATCAAGAGGCTTTTGAGTTCCTCTTCACTTTCTGCCATAAGGGTGGTGTCATCTGCATATCTGAGGTTATTGATATTTCTCCCGGCAATCTTGATTCCAGCTTGTGTTTCTTCCAGTCCAGCGTTTCTCATGATGTACTCTGCATATAAGTTAAATAAGCAGAGTGACAATATACAGCCTTGACGTACTCCTTTTCCTATTTGGAACCAGTCTGTTGTTCCATGTCCAGTTCTCACTGTTGCTTCCTGACCTGCATATAAATTTCTCAAGAGGCAGATCAGGTGGTCTGGTATTCCCATTTCTTTCAGAATTTTCCACAGTCTATTGTGATCCACACAGTCAAAGGCTTTGGCATAGTCAATAAAGCAGAAATAAATGTTTTTCTGGAACTCTCTTGCTTTTTCCGTGATCCAGCGGATATTGGCAATTTGATCTCTGGTTCCTCTAGTTTATACAATTATTTTAAATTGAACAACCATCATTTTTTGAGAAGCTTTAGAATACTAAGTTATTCTAGAAAATAAAATAACATAGAGATGAAAGACAAAAAGCCCCACAGATCATCCAAGGGAGCCCTCGGGCAGATAATTCAGAAGGAAAATTACAGGATATTCTCACTCCCCTAACTCAATTCCGCACGGGATAAAGCACAGAGTAGGGAAGGTAATGGGATGCATTATGCCCGGTTGTGAAGAAATGAAGATTTTCTGAAAGGCTCTGAGGATGTGATAGTCGTTTTTATGGTTTATCTCCTTGCCAAAGTCACCAGAAACAAAGTCATTCGCTACATTTGAGCTAGCAAGTGCCGCTGAACATCCTTTCTAAATGTTAAATTTAGGGCACAGAGTGATCCCTCCACATCTTGGGACAAGAATATGTCTAAGGAATGAAGAGGAGAGTGGAGCAACAACAACAGCAAAGGGTAGAACTGAGATGCAAGCACCTTGCAGCTGGCAGGGAACGAAAAAGCTTTTGCAGGTGACGGAAACTGTCTACAGAGATAAAAGGCAGCCTACTGAATGGGAGGATGTATCTGCACACCGTATATCCAACAAGCATGGAAAGAATGCATACGACTCAGCACTGAAAAAACCACCTGACTACAAAGTGGGCAGAGGACCTGAATGTTTTTCCAAAGACATACAGACGGCCATGTGTGAAAAGACACGTTAAAAGATGCTCAACATCGCTAATCACCAGGGAAATCAAAACCGCAATAAAATATCATTTCATCCTGTCAGAATGGGTATCATAAAAGAAAGAACAAGCTCTGGTGAAGATGTGGAGAAAAGGGGAGCCTCATGCACTGTTGGTGAGATGTAAACGGTGCAGCTGCTGTGGAAACAGTACAGCGGTTCCTCAAAAACTAAAAATAGAACTACCATATCATCCAGCAACTTGGTATTCACCCAAAGAGAACAAAATACAGGTACAAAAATATATGCACACTTGTGTTCATGGCAGCATTATTTACAACAGCTATGAAATGAAAGCAACCCAAGTGTTCCTCAATAGATGAATGAATAAAAGAGATGTGTGTGTGTGTGTGTGTGTGTGCTTCCCGGTGGCTCAGATGGTAAAGAATCTGCCTGCAATACAGGAGACCCAGGTTCAATCACTGGGTCAGGAAGATCCCCTGGGGAAGAGAATCGCTACCCACTCTAGTATTCTTGCCTGGAGAACTCCACAGACAGAAGAGCCTGGCAGGCAGGCTACAGTCCATGAGGCCACAAAGAGTTGGACATGACTGAGTGACTAACACTTTCATTTTCACACTTATGTATCTATCCATGGAAAGAGGGGACTATATATATATAGGCTTCCCAGGTGGCACACAGGTGAAGAGTCTGCCCGCCCACGCAGGAGGTGCAAGAAACACGGATTCAATTCCTGGGTTGGAAAGATTCCCTGGAGTAGGAAATGGCAACCCACTCCAGTATTCTTGACAGGGAAACATCACAGACAGAAGAACCTGGTGGGCTACGGTCCACGGTCTCACAAAAAGTAAGACACGATTGAGTGACTAACACATTGCGTGTGCACACACACACACACACACACAGATACACACAGATACACACAGATACACACATACACAGATACACATACACACACAGACACACACACACACAGATACACACACACAGATACACACACACACAGACAGATACACACACACACAGATACACACACACACAGATACACACACACAGAGATGTGTATACACAGACACAGAATAGAATATTAGTCATAAACAGAAGGAAATCTTGCCATATGTGACAACAACATGGATGGACCGTAATAGATGGTATTATGCTGCTGCTGCTGCTGCTGCTAAGTCACTTCAGTCGTGTCCAACTCCGTCTGACCCCATAGACTAAGTGGACTAAATCAGATGGAGAAACAAAATTACAACATGATTTCACTCATGTGTGGAATCTAACAAATGGACAAACATAACACAACAGAAATAGACTCGTAGATACAGAAAACAAACAGGTGGTTGCCAGAGAGCGTGTGTAGGGGGATGAGAGGAGTCAGTGAGAGGGGTTAAGATGTACAAACTTCCCATTACAAAATAAATGACTCACAGGTATGAAACGCAGAGTGTGGGGGAGACAGTCAATAACTACGCAATGTCTTTTACGGAGACATATCATGACTAGACTTACTGTGGTGATCATTCTGTAACGTATAAAAATATTGAATCACTATGTTGTACACACTTGAAGCCAATAAAATACTGTAAGTCAATTATACTGCAATAAAAATAATAGGGCGTAACTTGTGTCTTGGCAAAATTCTGCTAGCCTTGTCCCTGCTTCATTTTGTACTCCAAGGCCAAATTTGCCTGTTACTCCAGCTATCTCTTGACTTTCTACTTTTGCATTCTAATCCTCTATGATGAAAAGGACATATTTTTGGTGTTAGTTATAGAAGGTTTTGTAGATCTTCATAGAACTGGTCAACTGCAGCTTCTTTGGCATCAGTGCTTGGGGCATAGACTGGCGTTACTGTAATGTTGAATGGTTTACTCTGGAAATGAACCAGAATCATTCTGTCTTTTTGAGACTGAACCAAAGTGCTGCATTTTGGACTCTGTTGTTGACTATGGTGCTACTCCATTTATTCTGGGGTTCTTGCCCACAGCAGCCGACACACCGTCATCTGAATCCCATTCGCCCATACTCTTCCATTTAAGTTCACTGGTTGCCACAATAACCCATCAACAGCACAAGAAGCATTTTAGTTCACTGATTGCTAAGATGCCGATGTTCACTCTTGCCATATCCTACCTGACCTTGTCCAGTTTACCCGGATTCACGGACCGAACATTCCAGGTTCCTATGAAGTGTTGTTCTTTAGAGCATCAGACTTAACTGTCACCACCAGACACCCCTACAACTGAGCGTCATTTGCTCTTTGGCCCAGCGGCTTCCTTTTTCCTGGAGCTATTAGTGATTGTCCTCCCTTCTTCCACAGTAGCATGTTGGGCACCTTTTGACCTGGGGAATTCTTCTTTCAGTGTCATATCTTTTCATCTTTGTGTACTGTTCATGGGGTTCTCGCAGCAAGAATACTGGAGTGATTTGCATTTCCCTCCCCCAGCAGATCACATTTTGTCAGAATTCTCCACTATGACCCATCCGTCTGGGGTGATCCTGAATGGCATCACTCATAGCTTCACTGAATTATGCAAGCCCCCTCACCACTTCAAGGCTGCGATACATGAAGGGGAGAACCACGCCAAAAACATGCTCTGGTCATAATAAATACCATTTTCCAACAACAACAAACCCTTTCCAACAATCCCTTTCCCACACCCTTTTCCAACACAAGAGATGACTCTACACATAGAAACTACCAGATGGTCAATACCAAAATCAGATTAATTATATTCTTTGCAGCCAAAAATGGAGAAACTCTATACAGTCAGCAAAAACAAGACTTGAAGCTGACTGTGGCTCATTTCATGAGCTCCTTATTGCAAAATTCAGGCTTAAATTGAAGAAAGTAGGGAAAACCACTAGGCCATTCATGTATTACCTAAATCAAATCCCTTATGATTATACAGTAGAGGTGATAAACAGATTAAACTGACTAGATCTGCTAGACAGAGTGCCTTAAGAACTATGGAAACAGGTTCCTAACATTGTCCAGGAGGTGGTGACCAAAACCACCCCAAGAAAAAGAAATGCAAGAAGGCAAAGTGGTTGTCTGAGGAAGCTTTACAAATACCTGAGAAAAGAAGAGACACAAAAAGCAAGGAAGAAAAGGAAAGATATACCAAACTGAATGCAGAGTTCCAGAGAATAGCAAGGAGAGATAAGAAGGCCTTGTTCAATGAACAGTGCAAAGAAATAGAGGAAAACAATAGAATAGAGATCTCTTCAAGAAACTTGGGAGATATCAAGGGTACATTTCATGCAAGGAAGGGCATGATAAAGGACAAAAACAGCAAAAACCTAACAGAGGCAGAAGAGATTAAGAAGAGGTGGCAAAAATACACAGAAGAACAAAACAAAAAAGGTCTGAATGACTGGGATAACCATGGTGGTATGGTCACTCACCTAGAGCCAGGCAAACTGGAGTGTAAAGTCAAGTGGGCCTTATGAAGCATTACTATGAACAAAGCTAGTAGAGGTGATGGAATCTCAGCTGATTTATTTAAAATCTGAAAGGATGATGTTGTTAAAGTGCTGCACTCAATATGTCAGCAAATTTAGAAAACTCAGCAGTGTCCACTGGACTGAAAAAGGTCAGTTTTCATTTCAATCTCAAAGAAGGGCAGTGCCAAAGAATGCTCAAACTATTGGACAATTGTACTCATTCCCCATGCTAGTAAGGTTATGTTAAAAATCCTTTAAGCTAAGCTTCAGCAATATGTATACTGAGAACTTCCAGATTCACAAGCTGGGTTTAGAAAAGACAAAGGAACCAGAGATCAAATTGCCAACATTTGTTGGATCATACAGAAAGCAAGGGAATTCCAGAAAAACATCGACTTCTGCTTCATAGACTAAGAGAAAGCCTTTGACTATGTGGATCACAACAAACTGAGGAAAATTCTTCAAGATATGGGAATACCAGACCACTTACTTATCTCTTGAGAAACCTATATGCAGGTCAAGAAGCAACACTTAGAACCTTACATGGAACAACTGACTGGTTCAAAATTGGGAAAAGAATTTGATAAGGCTGTAGATTATTTAACTTATATACAGAGCACATCATGGGAAATGCTGGGCCAGATGAATCACAAGCTGGAATCAAGATTTCTGGGAGAAATATTAACATCAGATATGCAGATGATACCACTCTTACAGCAGAAAGCAAAGAGGAACTAAAGAGCCTCCTGATGAGGGGAGTGAAAAAGCTGCCTTAAAACTCAACATTTAAAAAATCTAAGATCAAGGCATCTGGTCCCATCTCTTCATGGCAAATAGAAGGAGAAAACGGAAACAGTGACTGATTTCTTTTCATGGGCTCCAAAATCACTGCAGATGGTGACTGCAGCCATGAAACTAAAAGACACTTACTCCTTGGAAGGAAAGTTATGACCAACCTAGACAGCATATTAAAAAGCAAAGACATCACTTTGCTGACAAAGGTCCATACAGTCAAAGCTATTGTTTTTAGAGCAGTCATTATGAATGTGAGACTTAGACCATAAAGAAGGTTGAGCAACAAAGAATTGATGCTTTTGAATTGTGGTGCTGGAAAAGACTCTTGAGAGTCCTTTGGACTGCAAAGAGTCAGTCTGAAAGGAAATCAACCGCCAATGTTCATTGGAAGAACTGATGCTGAAGCTGAAGCTCCAATATTTTGACCATCTGATATGAAGAGCTAATTCATTGGAAAAGACCCTGATGCTGGGAAAGATTGAAGACAAAAGGAGAAGAGGTCGGCAGAGGATAAGATGGTTGGATGGCATCACTGAGTCAATGGACATCGGTTCAGTTCATTTGCTCAGTCGTGTCCGACTCTTTGCGACCCCATGAACTGCAGCACACCAGGCCTCCCTGTCTATCACCAACTCCCAGAGCCTACCCAAACTCATGTCCTTTGAGTTGGTGATGCCATCTAACCATCTCATCCTCTGTCGTCCCCTTCTCCTCCTGCCCTCAATCTTTTCCAGCATCAGGGTCTTTTCAAATGAGTTAGCTCTTCACGTCAGGTGGCCAAAGTATTGGAGTTTCAGCTTCAACATCAGTCCTTCCAATGAACACCCAGGACTGATATCCTATAGGATGGACTGGTTGGATCTCCTTGCAGTCCAGGGGACTCTCAAGAGTCTTCTCCAACACCACAGTTCAAAAGCATCAATTCTTCGGCACTCAGCTTTCTTCACAGTCCAACTCTCACATCCATACATGACTACTGGAAAAACCATAGGTTTGACTAGACAGACCTTTGTTGGCGAAGTAATGTCTCTGCTTTTTAATATGCTGTCTAGGTTAGTCATAACTTTCCTTCCAAGGAGCAAGCGTCTTTTCATTTCATGACTGCAATAACCATGTGCAGTAATTTTGGAGCCCCCAAAATAAAATCAGCCACTGTTTCCACTGTTTCCCCATCTATTTGCCATGCAATGATGGGACTGGATGCCATGATCTTAGTTTTCTGAATGTTGAGCTTTAAGTCAACTTTTTCACTCTCCTCTTTCACTTTCATCCAGAGTCTCTTTAGTTCCTCCTCACTTTCTAAGTGTTGAAGTTCCTCTTCACTTTCAATGGCCATGAACTTGAGCAAATTCTGGGAGACAGTGGAAGACAGGTAAGTGTTGGGGGCCAGAGTGAGGCACTCGGCCCGTGGCAAAGGTCATGAGGAAGGAGGCTCGACATATGCAAAGGTGGGATCGAGCCTCAGGTGTCCCCCTGGAAATCCTCGAGCATCTACCCCCATAACCAGAGCCTGCCTACTTTACTACTTTGTGCTCTCACCTACACCTCTGACTTTACGGGGGGCTGTCCCCCACCACCTCTTTCGGAGAAGGAGTTAACTTAGAGCTCCAGTTAATAAAAACTCCTGGGCATGACAAGAGTGTTTTAACCTACAAACTCCTCTGAAGGTTCTCTAGCCTGCCTGACAGGCTTGTCCGGCCACATGTGATTGCTCACAGCCTCCCAACCGTGAGAGGCACGAGATGCTTTAAACCTTCTAAAAACAGGTTCCTTAGAAAAGTTAGAAAACCATTAGTGTAAGTATAATGGGCTGATTAGAAATTGTATTGGTGAAGGGTTTTTCATTTGTTGAGCCAATGTTTGTTGCTAAGACTCCACATCCCCTGCCCTTATACACATTAATTAATATATAGAAGAAATAAATATTAACCTTTGATATAAATCACGTTAGACCTTAGGCTAAGTAAACTCTTTGCTTAACTAAAACCCACTATACCCTCACCCTATAGGAATGTAACTTTATTTGGGTGGCGTCTGTTTTAAGAATAATCACCCCTGGAGAAATAAGTGTCCTGGTTGACTGACCGCTGTCACAAGGAGAGGGTCATAAATTGTCAGCAGGCCCCCTGGCCAGAAGATGATGTAACACCCCTAAGACCTCTGTATACATTTGTATGAAGCACCTGACTTTGATAAAAGTCAGGACTGCTGACCCCGCGTGACTTTTGCATAACATCTCAGTGTATAAAAGTAGACCATGGAAAATAAAGAATTGGGATCAGTTTCTCGAAATACTGGTCTCCCCATGTTGCTCTCTCTCTCACTCTGGCTGACTCTCCATCTGGAGCACGGAACCCACCAAGCTCACTAATTTTGCCTGGGCTTCTAAGATCCGACCGGGGAGGCCTCAGTGTCTCCTCTCCTTCCAGAGAATGGAAGGATGCCTGCAGCCTACGTAAGTGGTGCAAGCTTCTTGTCTTGAAGTTTTATTGGTCTCCCGCATAAACCAAGCTACTCAGCCTCTTTTCTCCACTGAGTTTTCCTACTGAGCTATCCTCATTCTATTACTCTTTACATCTTTAATTAATATCTAATTGAAGCTATTGTATCCTGATCCTCGCCGATGCCGTCCCCGCTTCGAACTCCCTGTATCAGCCGGGGCTGGACCCCGGCAGGGAATCCTGGTGTGCTTCCATGGGGTAGCAAAGAGTTGGACACGACTTAGTGACTGAACGATAACAGCTTGTCTGACTCTGCCTTTACTAATCAATTCAAGGCAGTTACTGAGAGTTGCCACCATCCCCTACCCATTCCTGTCCAGACATCCTGGGAGGCAAGAGGGACTGAAAACTAAAGATATTTTGTCCATCCTTCTCAATAGTTTACAAGCTGTCACAATTTTACCTATTGATTCCTAGAAGCATAGTCACAGCTATGTCAACAAAACCTCCCACTTCCCACACAAACTGCACATCCAACCTTCAGAGAAAACTAAATAGTCCAGCAGAGGTGACTTTTTTAGCTATTAGATTGAACCATATGACGTTTCCATTTCTGCAGGTCAGAAACAGTTGAATATTGCCAGTGGAACATAGCTCAAGCTGATATGCATCAGCCTCCTGAAATCACTTAAGAAGGCAATCGTCTTTCATTCTTATAAATCATCCCAGATGTTCCAGAAGAATGGTTTACATGGGTTTTAGTTAGAAAAGTCAAGTTTAGAGACTAGATTGATGAATACAGTGTGGTACATGTAGCAAGCCAACACATGGTTACCAAAGGGGAAAAAGGAAGGAGGGGTAAGTTAGGAGCTTGGGATTAGCATATGCACACTGCTATATACAAAGCAGATAAACAACAAAGATCTACTGTATAGCTCAGGGAATTATATGCAACACCTGTGGCAATCTACAATGGAGAAGAATCTGAAAAAGATTCATAAATATATATATGATATGCATATTCATATATATATATATATCTGAATCATTGAGCTGTATACCTGAAACACAAAACTATAATTCAACTATATTTCAATTTCAAATAATAAAGTGTGGTATATACATACACTAGAAAACTTTAGTTTTAAAAAATTACTCAATAAAAAATTGATCTATATGGATGAACAAGAGAACAGACGGTAAATTGAGTGAAAGAAGCCAGATACAAAGAGATACATGCTGTAGGATTCAATTTGCATAAAGGACCAGATGGAACCATTCGATGGTGACAGAAGCTGGTCATATGAGCAAACATATGAGCAAAGGTCATATGAGCAAACATATGAGCAAAGGTCATATGAGCAAACATATGAGCAAAGGTCATATGAGCAAACATACAGAATGCCTCAAATATTCAGTTACCTTGAGCTATGTCTTGGTCATTGGGCTTTAAACACATATAAAAACCCATCTAGCTGTATCCTTAAAATCACTACCCCTTATCCACTTTGTATATGGATTTTATGTATGCGTGTGCTGAATGCTGAGTCATGTCCAAATCTTTTGAGACCCTGTGGACTGTAGCCCACCAGGCTCCTCTGTCCATGGGATTTCCCAGGAAAGATTACTGGAGTGGGTTGCCATTTCCTCCTCCAGGGATCTTCCCAACCCAGGGATCGAGCCTGCGTCAGGTGGATTCTCTACCACTGAGCCACCAGGTAAGCCCCCATGGGTTTTATATCCCAAGTAAAACGGAGAACATAAATTACAGTCGGTGGACCACCCCCAACCCCCCGCCTCATCATACAGGTTAGCAGAGTGGGTAAGCACCAGCTATTAAGGTAGATAAAAATCGGCCAGCACCTAACAAGACATTTGACCTGTGATGACATACTTAACCTGTCTAAGCCTCAGTATTCTCATCTCTGAAATGGAGCTCTACGATGACATCTACCTTATAGAGTTTGAGAGGAGTTCAATAAGACTCTTTAAAAGGCACAAGGCATGGAGTATATACTCGATGGCTACTCCAAGGATGGCCACTAGGCACCAGCAGTAACGCTGGCAGCAGAGTCTGTAACGAGACATCCCCCTAACCCTGCACCTGTCTCCCACACACACACATACATCAGTTTCTGGAGAATTCTTCCCCTGAGCAGCTCTCACTCCCCACAGGGTAAGCACTAACCCCTGGACCCCTGCCAGCCTCAGTCCCACACTCACCAGCAGGGCATCCGGGAGGCCGTGGTCCTCCGTGAAGGTGATGACCGCAGCAGCGATGTCCAGCGCACTGAGCTCTAGCATGGCGGTGCTAATAGAACCTGCATCCAGGGTCAGGCCCGCCTGGAAGAACACTGCCACCTTCCTCAGGAGGCGGCCCGCACGCACGCGCTTGAATACATGTCTAGCCACAAACCTCATGGCGTCCCCAAGGCGCCGGCTGCCAGATGACCCTGCCAGCGACAGCCCCCTGACCACCTGCAGGAGCGCGGGCCCTGCCTTGTGGTCAGAGAGGCGAACCAGGTAATCGGTTCTGTTGCTGTAGGAGACAATGGCCACCCGTGCACCCACGGGGCAGTTACTCCCACTGATTTCCATCTTCATCAGCAGAGACAGTAAAATGTCTCTCATCCTCTCAAAATCCAACCGGGAGACGTCATCTGACATGTCCAAGGCGAAGACCACCTCGGTCGGGAACGCTGGGCATTTGGAAACACCTAGACATGTGGAGACACAGATTTAGGACTGTCTGCGATGCCTGTACATGGGTGAAGGCCAGAATGAATATTAACAAATGTTATTTACCTGCTGAACAGGCTGGAAGGGAAATGATTTGGGAGAGAAAAGAGGACATTGTTAATTGACATAGGCAAAGACACTTTTGCCAGCATTGATATGAAAACCATCTCCTCTGAGAAATTCAAGCCTCTATGACTCCCACCTGAGTGTGGCAGAGACCTCAGCTTGCTCTCCAATATCCACTCCCCCCCTTTTCCCCATAGTAAAAGAACCCCAGTCTTTGACTGGGTATGTGGCTGCCTGGAACAAAGACTGCATTTCTCAGTGGGATAGCATCTTACTCCAAACAAGTATACTTTTCCTTTCTTTACCTGCTGGCTGAAGCTTGACAGACATCTTGGGTCATTAGGTGATATGGGAAAGAGCACCCCTGCCCCAGCGTCAGAGGGAAACAGTGGAAACAGTGTCAGACTTTATTTTTTGGGCTCCAAAATCACTGCAGATGGTGACTGCAGCCATGAAATTAAAAGACGCTTACTCCTTGGAAGGAAAGTTATGACCAACCTAGACAGCATATTGAAAAGCAGAGATATTACTTTGCCAACAAAGGTTCGTCTAGTCAAGGCTATGGTTTTTCCAGTGGTCATGTATGGATGTGAGAGTTGGACTGTGAAGAAGGCTGAGTGCCGAAGAATTGATGCTTTTGAAGTGTGGTGTTGGAGAAGACTCTTGAGAGTCCCTTGGACTGCAAGGAGATCCAACCAGTCCATTCTGAAAGAGATCAGCCCTGGGATTTCTTTGGAAGGAATGATGCTAAAGCTGAAACTCCAGTACTTTGGCCACCTCATGTGAAGAGTTGACTCATTGGAAAAGACCGTGATGCTGGGAGGGATTGGGGGCAGGAGGAGAAGGGGACGACAGAGGATGAGATGGCTGGATGGCATCACTGACTCGATGGACATGAGTCTGAGTGAACTCCGGGAGTTGGTGTTGGACAGGGAGGCCTGGCGTGCTGCGATTCATGGGGTTGCAAAAAGTTGGACACGACTGAGCGACTGAACTGAATTGAACTGACTGATATTATAATACATAATTTATATTATTATATGTTATATAATAAAGAGCCTGTACCCCTGAGCACCATGGCACTCCACCAACTCCAGACTGACTGTCTCAGGCTCTGATTCAAGAACTATGTTTGTGTCCCTGCTTTTGAGCTGAGTCACACTGTACTGAACTTAAATATAATACATTGAGCTACTCGGAAACTATATACACACACACATATTTATATACACACCTATCTTAAACCATATCTATAATAAAATATAGTAATATTAGTAATTAAGTATTAATATTGTGTGTATTAGCTGATCAGTCATGTCCAACTCTTTGTGACTCTGTGGACTATAGCCCACCAAGCTCCTCTGTCCATGGGATTCTCCAGGCAAGAATACTGGAGTGGGTTACCATTCCCTTCTCCAGGGGTTCT
This sequence comes from Bos mutus, assembly GCF_027580195.1. Lineage (NCBI taxonomy): Eukaryota > Metazoa > Chordata > Mammalia > Artiodactyla > Bovidae > Bos > Bos mutus. The sequence continues at coordinate 148,600,338 of NC_091617.1, read as the reverse complement.
TCTGACCCAGGAATTGAACCTGGGTCTCCCACATTGAGGCAGATTCTTTACTCTCTGAGCCACTAGTGAAGCCCAAGTATTAATATTATATTATTGTTTATTAATTTATGTATTGAGATATTATTAATAACAATTATTAATATGGTGCACATATTATGTATAAATGTGTATACACAAGCAATATATTTTAATGGAAGATACTAGAAAACAAAAGTTAAAATCACCCTTAATTTATCACATACATATGTATGTATATATGTATAATTTGTTTGGGGCTGCCATGGTGCCTTAGCAGTAAAGAATCTACCTGTCAATGCAGGAGACTTGAGATCAACCCCTGGGTCAGGAAGATCCCTGGAGAAGGAAATGGCAACCCACTCCAGTATTCTTGATTGGGAAATCCCATGGAGGGAAATCCAGAGGAGCCTGGCAGGCTACAGTCCATGGGGTTGCAAAGGGTTGGACACAATTAAACAACAACAATACATGCTTTGTTTTATTTTATAAGACTTGGGGCTTATGATATGTTCTATACTGAATCTTTTTTCACTTCATATATGATGAACATCTATTCTTTCCATCAATAAATTTAGAGCAATATCATCTGGAGAACTATGATGTGTTGTGCCAACATCCCTTTGTGATGAGAATACTTGAACCTTGCATATCTGTCCAATTACAGCCCCAAATGAGTCTCTACAATTATGGCTTTTGATAAATATATTGTCCAGTGGCTTTTCAGAAAAGTTGTGCCAATTGACATGCCTACATTTCTCAACCTTGGATAGGGACTTTTTTCTCATCTTAAAAATATTTCCAATTTGAAACAAAAAATATCTTATTTTAATTTGTATTCTTTGACTGCTTATGAAGTCAACCATTATTACAGATATGTTGTAATTTTTCTTTCCTGAATCCTCCATTCATGAGGCTGACCCATTTTCAATCTAAAAGGGTTTTTTACATTCAGGTTTAGCAAATTATGAAGTGCCTGTTTTTGTAGATGAAAATGATTGAGTAGCTGGGATTTTATATATTTCAGCATGATGGAGTAAGGAAGTTAGAGCGTTTCCCTGGATTCATGGCTTATATTGCATATGTTTTCCCACTTTTTTTCTGTTTATTTTTTACTTCACAATGCTTCTGAATGTAAAAGGAGTTTCACCTTTAACTTTGAAACTTTTTTCCTTTGTGGTCAAGATAATGGTATTATTCTTTATGATTTCTAGGAGAAGAAAAATCCAGAATCTTTCTGAACAGCAACTGAATGGGAGTGGACAGAACATGGGAGATTTAGTGTAAGAGGGGTGGGATGGCTTGGGAGAAAACCCAAACTAAGCAACTTGCCAAGTTCATGTTCACTTCCCAATGCCAGTGTATATTATAGGTGCAAATATCCTGGAGTACACTGAAGACACTCAATGAATTTCAATCTGGGAACGTGACAAGCATTACTTAAGATTTGAGGATTCATAGTTTCATTTTTAAAACATAAATGTCAATTTAAAAGGACCCATTAGTTACTGAAGGCTCCTTGTTGATCTCCCTTGCTTAATGGATGAAATAAAAGAACAGAGCTTCTCTTTGCCTGTTTTGTGTTAAGAAGCAGCAAGAAGTGCAAGTGTCCAGCTATCACTGTGTGAGATGCCATGCTGCAGTGGGATTCTTCTTTGCTGTTGAGATACCGTGCCTTTTATCCATTTCATGTGTCTTAACTTCATTTTATTGAAGTATAGTTTATTCATAATGTCATGTTAATTTCAGGTGTACAACAAAGTAATTCAGTTATACACACGTGTGTACATATTCTTTTTCATATTTTTCCCTTGTAGGTTATTACAAAATATTGAGTATAATTCCCTGTGCTATATATGGTAGGTCCTTGTTGGTTATTTTATAAATAGCAGTATATTAATCCCAAATTCCTAATTTGTTCCTCCCCATTTCCCCTTCAGTAACCGTAAGTTTGTTTCATGTTTGTGGGTCTATTTTTATTTTGTAAAGAAGTTCATTTGTAACTTTTTTTCTTAGATGCCACATATAAGGGATATCATATGAGATTTGTCTTTCTCTGTCTGACTTCACTTAATATGACCACGTCACTATAATACCACATTTTTTTATCCATTCATCTCTTGATGGACATCTAGGTTGCTTCCATGTCTTGACTACTGTAAATGGTGCTGTAATGAACACTGGGGTGCGTGTATCTTTTTAAAGTATGGTTTTCTCCAGATACACACCCAAGAGTGGGGTTGTAGGATAGTGTGGTGGCTTTGTTTTTAGTTCTTTAAGGAACCTCCATACTGTTCTCCATATCATCCACTTCATTGCTGAGATCACGTTGAAGAAGGTTACTTACCCAAGGGGGAACTGAGCCGAATATATTATAAATTATAAAAGACCCTCCCGAGATGGGCCATGCTTCTCCAAATCCCAGGTGACTTATGCTCCCAAAGCATGATCCATCCCCACTTCACAGTGCTGGCTCCTTTTGAGGCTTTGTAACAACTTACGGCAATTTTCACGAGCAAACTTGATGATTTCACAAGGCTGTTAGAAAGATGGTAAAATAAAGATTATTTAATTTGAAGCATATTCCTCCTCAACCTCATAACTTAGAAACCTTATAAGGAATCAGTGCCTATCTGATGCTTTTTAATCCACAACAGAAAACCCAAAATTTGTCACAGCAGATGAAACTTTCCAGGAAGTTATATTTCTGGATCCAGTGGACATTTTAAATATTTTATATCTAATACACTGCCCATATTATTAGAGACAGGTAGATAAGGGGAACCCTTCTTTTTTTTTTTTTATCTGCTTAACAAAGGAATGGAATCAAATTTGATTTTGAAGAAGTTTAATCCAGGAATCTCAGCACAAAAAGCAGAGGAATGCCTTCAATTCTTGGGTCTCTACATTAGTGACTCCTGTAACATTTCTTCAGAGCGACAGCCAAGACGTTCTACCCTCAGCACCTCCCCTAGGAACCTTCATTGCTCCCTTGACCCCTTCCTCTCTGCTCTGTCCTCTTCTCCAACCGACCCCATTACGTTCTGCTCCTCAGTTGCTCCACACCCTTCCCTACCTCCCACCACTGTACTTTTGTACCTGGGACGTGAAAAATAACCATAAGGCTGAAATCCTTTTCAGGTGCGCCATAAGACACAGTGGCCTCTACTATACTGCTAAGTCACTTCAGTTGTGTCTGACTCTGTGCGACCCCATAGATGGCAGCCCACCAGGCTCCCCCGTCCCTGGGATTCTCCAGGCAAGAACACTGGAGTGGCTTGCCATTTCCTTCTCCAATGCATGAAAGTGAAAAGTCAAAGTGAAGTCACTCAGTTGTGTCCAACTCTTAGCGACCCCAAGGACTACAGCCTACCAGGCTCCTCCATCCATGGGATTCTCCAGGCAAGAGTACTGGAGTGGGTTGCCATTTCCTTCTCCAATGCATGAAAGTGAAAAGTAAAAGTGAAGTCGCTCAGTCATGTCTGACTCTTCGAAATCCCATGGACTGCAGCCTTCCAGGCTCCTCTGTCCATGGGATTTTCCAGGCAAGAGTACTGGAGTGGGTTGCCATTGCCTTCTCCACCTACTATACTATGTGTTGGCTTATAAATACTCCATAAGCAAGTTTTTTACTTAATTTATTTTTTATTGAAGGATAATTGCTTTACAGAATTTTGCTGTTTGCTGTCAAACCTCAACATGAATCAGCCACAGGTAGACATGTATCCCCTCCCTTTTGAACCTCCCTCCCATCTCCCTCCCCACCCACTCCTCTAGGTTGATACAGAGAGCCCTGTTTGAGTTCCCTGCTGCTGCTGCTAAGTCACTTCAGTCATGTCCCACTCTGTGCGACCCCATAGACAGCAACCCACCAGGCTCCCCCGTCCCTGGGATTCTCCAGGCAAGAGTACTGGAATGGGTTGCCATTTCCTTTTCCAATGCATGAAAGTGAAAAGTCAAAGTGAAGTCACTCAGTCGTGTCCAACTCTTAGCAACCCCAAGGACTACAGCCTACCAGGCTCCTCCATCCATGGGATTTTCCAGGCAAGAGTGAGTTCCTTGCATCATACAGCAAATTCCCGTTGGCTATCTATTTACATATGGTAATGTAAGTTTCCTTGTTGCTCTTTCCATACATCTTACCCTCTCCTCCCCTCTCCCCATGTCCATAAGTCTATTCTCTTTGTCTGTTTCTCCACTGCTGCCCTGTAAATAAATTCTTCAGTGCCATTTTTCTAGGTTCCATATATACGTGTTAGAGAATGAAGTGAGTCTGTATAAGCAATTTTTGCACCTCACCAAAAAAGCTTGTTTGTTTTTTGCACAGGGGTGAAAAGTGAAAGGAAGTGAAAGTCTCTCAGTCGTGTTCAACTCTTTGCAACCCCGTGGACTATACAGTCCATGAGATTCTCCAGGCCATAACATGGGAGTGGGTAGCCTTTCCCTTCTCCAGGGGATCATCCCAAGTAGACCTCAAAGTCTTCCTTTCATGCCAACCAGTATTAGTCAAAAACATCCAGATTTAAAATATTATTCTACTCTTTAAAATATTGTTTAAATATTTAAAATATTATTCTGTTCCTTTTACTTGATTTGGCTATAATCAACTAGAGTAAAGTCTATAAACTTTAAAGTATCAAGAGAACTTACAAGAGGAGAAATTAAAGAATTTTTAAGATTTCTATCTTGCAAAGGTGGAAATTTTTGTGTTTTTGAAAAAATAAAGTTTAGAATTAAAATATTCACACCCAGGAGAAACAACAGATTCTATAGCCATTTAAGATACCAGAATAATCAGACAGAGAATATAAAATAACTATGCTTTGTATGTCTGAAGAAATAAGAAAGATCCTTGAAAATATGAAAAAAAAAAATCTTTACCTACCATCATATCTACCACACCTTTGGGACCCTTGATGCCCTGGAAAAGACAGAAATGGGTTTCAAACGCAAGATCTTGGAAGCCCAACACATTATTCTGAAGACTTGGCAAGAGAACTTGAGAAAGTTTACCAAGGTACAGAGACTACCCCTTTAGGGCCTGAAGTTCTGTCTGACTCCTTAAGGAAGGAGTTCAGAGTGTCTAGGAGAGGTGTCCCAGACCTCAGAGTTCAGGGTGCCCAGGGAGATGCTACAGAAAGACCCTTAAGAGACCAGGTCATTTTGAGACCAGGCCACAGTTGAGGATTAGAATCAGGAAAAGGTCATTCAAGATTCTAAAGTGGACCCCAGCCCTCTCCTTTCCCTCCCCTGCCACCACCACCACCCTATCTGTTCTCGAGCACACACAAGTCTCCCCTGGAAACCGTCCCAACAGACCCGCCCAACTCCAGCCACCCTGGGACTCGGAAGCTCTCTGTTCTTATTTGGGCTCTGTGAGGTAGTCAGTTGTGACTTCCTGCAGTTCACTATAACCTCCTCAGCCTTTGTTTCTCCATCTGTAAAATGGGCATGGTGGCCCTCCTACTTTTAAGATTTTTGAATCTATCTTTAAGATTTTTGTGCACCTCTCCAGCAAGCACTAAACTGCAGTGAAGGCTGCAGGTTCAACCCACTGCTGACTCCCTGCACCTTCCTGCATGGATGACGTCTGGCCTCATAGGATGAAGCATAATGCAAAATTACAATCACCTCAAGGTTTTTTCTTTCCTACCAAGTGACCTTCCAGGGAATTTTACAAATATCTGTGGACCTGTAACATTGTCAGTTCAGGAAAGATTTTATAAAAGTCATATTTTGTTAGGATTTCTTTCTGGTTTTTGCATAAATGCCGTCACTCATCTTGTTTACAATGATAAGCTCACTCTCCAGTGAACTTTACGTATTATTTTTGCATTTAGACAGATTCATGAATCTTCAGGCACCCTAACATCTTCCCCACATTTAAGTCAAAATATCTATATTTAATAAATACCATATTGTGTAAGGACTTGAAGCTAAGGTCCTCTAAAGCAAGACTGGCCTATTCCCTATAAAGCTCCTCCTGCGCGTTTTAAACGTTTATTTCTTCTTAGAGATGCCTCTCACCAAATCCTTGATCACTGTTATTTTCAAATAAAAGAAAACAGAAGTCCATGTTACCACCGGTCCTGGAGGGCCTGGGTCACCTCGAGTTCCAGCAAATCCAGGAAGTCCAGCCTTACCCTGAAAATGACCAAACCAAAGGAGTAAGCGCCCCCCTTGAACACGACTTGATTACGACCAATAGGCCCACTTTGAGATTCCAAGTAGTCCTTAGATGCGAGGTCTAATGAGTCTGTTGTGGACCAGTTAGTGGAGTGAGACATGCAGACCGGGGGGAGGCATCTCTGTGAGAACCACTTGAGTCCCCACCGTACATACTTAACCGGAGTCAATATGTGTGCCTTCGCACAAATACTTCCAGAGTCTTACCCTATGTCTCAGTCCTCAGCTGAGACTCGTCACATAATTAAATGAATGCAGGAAATGAGTATTGAGGGTCAGGCATCAAGAGAAAGGAAAAGTTCCTATTAGCTTCTGATTTTTAGTGTCTCAGAAGCAGTCTATGCTGTCCATGGACTCGCTGCTCATCTTACAGGTATTTGAACTGATACTGAATTATCTGCATGTAACTGACACTTTATCTTTTTAAATTTTAAACAGGAGAGAGAAATTTAACTGAGAAAGGTAATATTAGCCAGTATAGTCAAGGCTGTGGTCCTTCCAGTACATGTACAGATGTGAGAGCAGGACCATAAAGAAGGCAGAGCACTGAAGAATTAATGCTTTTGATTGAACTGTGGTGCTGGAGAAGACTGCTGAGAGTCCCTTGGACAGCAAGGAGATCAAACCAGTCCATCTTAAAGGAAATCAACCCTGAATATTCATAGGAGGGACTGATGCTGAAGTTTGAAGCTCCAGTCCTTTGGCCACCTGATGCAAACAGCTGACTCATTGGAAAAAAACCCTGATGCTGGGAAAGATTGAAGGCAGAAGGAGAAGAAGGCAACAGAGGATGAGAGGTTGAGTGGCATCACCAGTTCAATGGGCATGAACATGGGCAAAGTCCAGGAGATGGTGAGAGACAGGGAAGCCCGGAGTGCTGCAGTCCATGTGGTCATGAAGAGTCAAACATGACTTGGTGACTGAACAACAATATTAGCCAATAGTAAGTCAGGTTAGACACAGATCAAATTTTTCTTTATGTCCTTGCCAGTCTATGAAAATGCCAATCATAAAGTGCCCAGATAATACACACTATCTTTCCATTCTTCTTTTCTACACTGAACCCTAGTCCGTGTTCTTTTCCCAAAAGACCTAACTCCCTAATGTGGAAGTGTTAGTCACTCAGTCATGTCTGACTCTTTACTACTCCATGCCAGGCTCCTCTGTCCCTGGAATTCTCCAGGCAAGAACACTGGAGTGGGTAGCCATTCCCTTCTCCAGGGGATCTTCTCAACCCAAGGATCAGTCTCCAAGGATCTTTCTCCCACATTGCAGGCAGATTCTTTACCGTCTGGGCCACCAGGGAAGCCCCTATCCATCAGCTAAGCACTACCTAGGTGTGGGGTATCCACCAATTACTTTTTCCAAGAAGGGCTGTGAGTGACTGTGGATCTTCAAGACAGAATCTTCCAAACCTGAAGATTTTAATGGTTTTCATGCAGAATCCCCAAACTACAGAGGAAACATGACTCCAAGTCCACCAAGATGGCAGCCACATTCTTGAGAGTCTAGTCCTAGAATACCTAAGAGAAAGTCAAGGCTTAGAAGAATCTTAAAGAAACAGTAATGTTTGTCCTGCAAACCATCTAGATTTATCAAAGACAAGGGTACCCCTGAAACTGTCTTTAAAAGATTGATACTGCATAACTGAAACTCCAACTTGAATTTTCTGTGTTATGGTTTGGTGAGCTGCACTTACATTCAGATGATAAATGATAATTTATTAATTATCATTAAGCGGGGAGTGACCAAGAAAGGTGTAGAATATTCTGAGGAGGACATGGGCTTTCTGCTAAAAAACCCATTAACCCAGGAGAAATGGAGTCCTGTGAGTCACGATGTGGCCTCTTGTAGACATGGGGAAATTCCTTTGGCTCTTACCCTCTTCCCTCTGATTCCCTTTGCCCCCTTCTCTCCTCGGTGGCCTGGGTCACCATCTTCTCCCTTAATAGAATCAAAAGCAGAACCATGAGTGTAAAGAAAAATAAAGGACAAACAAATGACACACACTGCATACCAGATATCAGGGCCAAAAAGATATCTTCTTACTTGTGCACCAGGGTAGCCAGGAAATCCAGGTTCACCCTAGTGTCAGAAACGAGATAAGGGCTTTGTTTAGTGTCATATGATTAAGGCTTTCTTTGACATTCGTTGGGGGGAAAAGAAGGAACTACAATTTTGAGGAAACAGACTCAGAAACCAGTGCCAGTAAAAACAATGATCACAACGGCTGTTATCTTCAGCTCCTCCCAAGTGGCTGTATTTCCCTTCTACAATTCAACGCAAAACAATGTGCACATGATTTTTACAAATTCCTCCTCCTTCCTTGATGTATTGTATAACAAAACTTTCTCCTTGTGCATTTTTTATCTATCAGTTTAAGTAACCAGAGGTATGATCCAATGGAAACCAAGGGAAGGGGCACTAAATTGCTGCAGGAAAGTAGGTGATCACTGTCAGACCAAAGACATACTACTACCAAGCAATCATTCAGTCAATGAGTATGTATTTAGCACCTACTGTCTGCCAGACGTCTCTAGGCATTGGGAATTCCATGGTAAACAGAACAAAGATCCTGTCATCAAGGAACTTACCTGCTAGTGAGAGAGAGACATACAGTCTGACAGGGTAAGATCAATGCTATTCCGGAAAAAAGGATTAAGGAACAGATAATGACGTGTAGGGGTGACGAGTCAGGCAAAACCATTTTGGAGAGGTGGCAAAATTCTTCTATTATTCTTCCAGTGAGAATTACGGAAGCAAGCCAAACAGATGTGCCAAAGAAGAGCATCCAGGCAGAGGAAGGAGTGTGTGAAAACCATAAACAGGAGTATGAACAGGCGCCAAGTCTGAGGAACAGTGAAACAGAACAAGGGTGTGGGGAGGGTGGACTGCAGAGAGTCGTGCAGGTCACAGAACAGTGTGGCTAACTCTGAAAGCCATCAGGAGCCATGGCTGGGCTGTGAGTAAAGAAGTGACATGATCTGACTCTGTATTTTAAACATGGCTCTGGTTCCTTCAAGCAGAGCTAACCAGAAGCGCAGAGGCAGGGAGAACAGTCAGGTGGTGATGACCCTCATTAAGGTAGTGCGCTTAATGCTGGCTCAGCCCAGGGGCAGCACTGGCCGTGGTAAGATGGGATGAAATCTCATCCCATGTATGTATTTTGAAGATAGACTCACCCTCATTTGCTGATGGATTAAACGCAGGCAGGGAGAAAAGGAGACTTATTAAAGATGAAACAAGCACCTGTCTTGAGTAACTGGCAGGATGTAGTCTCTACTTCCCATGCTGGGGAAGGCAGGGTGAAGGGCAGGTGAATCAGTTTTGACTGACTGCATGTTTGATGATACTAAAGGATTCAGAGAGATAACTTTGGCCCAGAGTCCAGGGACCTTTCAGGAGGAGGTGAACATTCTCCTCATGCTTTCCTTAAGCCGTGTGCAACAATGTATCTTGCCTGAGAACAGGCCTTTCTTTAGGTCTGGAGTTGATAATTACAGAGTGAGACAGTGTCTTACTAATGGAAATGCTTTTCTTAGACTCTATGTTAACGATTATAATTATAGCACATCTTGCATGGAAACCCATATCTCAAGACTTGTCCCCCTGATTCCACAGCAATGGTATATCTTGGTCTGAGACGTTGCTCAGAACCCGTTCTCCCTGGCTAGTCTCGGGCTGGTTATCTTAGGATGTCTGCCTTGGGGGAGGGTTGGGTGGAGCTCTTACGACCTTGAGGTATTCTTTTTCTCTATTCTCAGCCATCAGCTGAGAAGTACCCAATGCCCTGCTTAAAATAGTGGGGGGGTGGGTACTCTTCGACCCCCTTCTGATGTCTGTGCAAGAAACTTTTTTCACTTTTTCTTTTTTTCATGAAAAGTCAGACATGACTTTTCACTTTTTCTTTTTCACTTTCACTTTAAATAAAAATCTTTGCCTCACAAAGCTCTTGGTGCCTGAGACTGTCTTTGGTCCCAGAGTGAAATTTTATGCTTCAGAGACGGGGAATCTGGTGGCACCATTCACAGTAAGCCATCAGCATCATTGCTCCCCAGGTGACACTGGTGGCAAAGAACCCGCCTGCCAGTACCAATGAAGGAGACGTAAGAGAAGCACATTCCATCTCTGGGTCGGGAAGACCCCCTGGAGAAGGAAATGGCAACCCACTCCAGTATTCTTGCCTGGGAAAATCACATGGACAGAGAAGCCTGGTAGGCTACAGTCCATAGGTCGCAAAGCGTCGGACACGACTGAAGTGACTTAGCAGGCACGCAGGTGTGATGATGGTATTGTACATTTTTAAAGGCTATTTAGAGATGCAAGCTGAAATATTTATGCATGAACTATACAGTCCTGAATATTCATTGGAAGGACTGATGCTGAAGCTGAAACTCCAATACTTTGGCCACCTGATGGGAAGAAGTGACTCATTAGGAAAGACCTAGATGCTGGGAAAGATTGAGGGCAGGAGGAGAAGGGGACGACAGAGGATGAGATGGTTAGATGGCATCACCGACTCGATGGACATGAGTTTGAGCAAGCTCTGGGAGTTGGTGATGGACAGGGAGGCCTGGCGTGCTGCAGTCCATGGGGTCGCAAAAAGTTGGACATGACTGAACGACTGAACCGAACTGATACACTACCAGGGATTTACTTCAAATAATTGGGAGAGGGGTGAATAAAAGTGGGTGAGACCACAAACAAAACAAAACTAAACTGGCCAAGTGTTTTGCATTGTTTGAACTAGGTAATGTGTACATCGGAAGAGGGATCATTCCATTTGTATCTTCACTTATATATATGTTTGGATTTTTCCATAATAAAAGATTATAAAATGAAAGAAGAAGAAAAAAGTTGGTTGGGACATGCCAATTTTCATGTACCTATTAGATAACCAAGGGAAACGTATTTGGAACTTAAGAGACTGGTTCAGGCTAGAGAAATAAACTGAAGATTGGAGGGTGGATGGCACTTGACTCCATCAGCCAGGTCATCTCAGGAGTAACTAAGGAGGGAGAGAAACGTGAGGATAGAGTCACCTCGAGTCTTCAACATTTAGTGCTCTAGAACATTGAGAAGGTCCAGGCAAGAGCAGCCAGTGACAACCAAGGAAGTAGTGTGTGCTGGAAGTTGGGTCGGGAAAGGTTTAAAGATCAAGCCCTTGTGATCATCTCTGCCAAATGCCGCTGAGACATGTAGCACAATTCGGGCAAAGAACTGACCGCTGGACTTAGCACCACTGTCCCTCAAACGCAGCATACATTTACCACGACTGAAGCAGATGTCGCGAGAGGGGAGGGCCATGGAGTGAAGGCTCAACTGTCATCAGTTGCAGAGAACCAGAGGGAAGAAGGTGGTGTTTCCAAACCGAGGCACTACTGACATTTTAGACCTGATGGCTGTTAGCCATGAAGGGCTATCAAACAGCATAAAACGGCATCTCTGGTCTCCACCTACTAGATGCCAGCAGCATCCCTGCCCCAGTTCAGATAACCAAAACATCTCTAGGTACTGCCAGATGCCCCCTGGAGGGTAAAATCACCCCTGTGTAAGAACCACTAATACAGACTGCTCCTTCCGAGAGTTTTATAGGAGAGGAATGGGGCAATGGGAGTCTAGTTAAGTGAGGGGGTTTGGTTTTTTGTTTTTTTTTTTTTGGTTTGGGTGTTTTTCTTTAATTTGTTTGTTTGTTTGTTTTAGATGAGGGATATTTCCACCTGTTTGTATACTGATGGGAATGGTCTATGGCGAGGGAAGAAAATGTAATGATGCAGGAAAGAAAGGTGACTGCTGCAAGAGCCAGGGCTTTAAGGAAGCCAAAAAAAAAGGAATGGAATTCGGTCCACAGGAGGCAAGAGGAGGCTCACAGACAGATAACGGCACAGACTCTGATGCAGGGCAGTGCAAGGAAGGCTGGACACGCAAGCTTGGAGGCAAGCAGGCGGCCTTTGCAGCGGTGGGTGCACGTAGCGGTTTTCTCCTCAATGATCTACTTACTTAATGAAACAGGAGGCACAGTCACCTGCTGAAAATGGAGACGACGAAGCAGGTCTTGGAGGCTTGAGGGGAGAAAGGTGGGTATGAGGTCGTCAAATTGGAGGGGAGAAGAGTGAGCCAGCCAGGAAAAGGCAGTGGGCCAGGCAGGATAAGAGCCTGAGGGAGACTGCGGCGTCCTGCCAGGAGAAAACGCAGCAAGCGCAAACTGCAGCCCTCTGCCCCACAGCAGACTGTATCACGGTGAGCACGGACGGCCCCCGTGCTAGCTCACAGCTGGCATCTGGCTCCAAACATGCCGGTTTGAATTCCAGCATCCTTTCTATGCAAACTCTAGCTTAGAGAAGAAAGATATAATTTGCCAGGATGGGGCTCCAAAGGCTACCTTCTACACTCAGATCTGGCTCAAGCTGTGTGACCTTAGGTAGGTCACTTCACTTCTCTGAATCTCCATACTCTTATCTGCACACTGACAAGGCTAAACTGAAGATGTTCCATCATTCCACAGGTATTTACTAAGCACTTACGGCACGCAGGGCTCTTTTCTGCTCAATAAAATGGCAGTGGTGCCATCTGGCAGCCACGAGGAAACAAGAGAATGGCAGAAAAGTCAGCCCAGAGTCCTGTTCAGCAGCTGAGCACCACTGCACAGCCCAGTGACTTGTTATTTTATGAGACAAGAAATGTAACTTGTGGGCTGAAGCCCCCAGAATAATTGTAGCGAATGACATTTGATTCAAGCTTCATGTGGCTTCCAAGCTTCAAAACCTCTGTCACTGAAGTTTTGCTAAAATACCAGATTCTCATAGGAGGAAATATTCAAATATACTTATTGAGCAGCTATTTTCAGCACCAGGCTCTGTTGCAGCAATACAAAAATGAATAAAATGTCTAAAAAATGAGACAAATGAATATATTATTAGAAATAGACTCACAGACATAGAAAACAAACTTAACAAAGGGGAAAGGCGGAGTTTGGGATTAACATTTATACTCTACTAACCGTGGGGGCTTTACTGGTGGTTCAGACGGTAAAGAATCTGCTGCAATGCAGGAGACCCAGGTTCAATCCCTGAGTCAGGAACATCCCCTAGAAAAGGGAATGGCTACCCACTCCAGTGTTTTTGCCTGGAGACTTCCATGGACAGAGTCAGACACAAGTGAGTGACTAACACACACTGCTAAAATAGATAACCAACAAAGGTCTACAGTATAGCACAGAGTACTATACTCAAAAACGTGTAACAAGCTATAATGGAAAAGAATCTGAAAAAGAGGAGATTTAGACAGATAGAGGAATCACCTTGCTGTACACCTGAAACTAACTCAGCAGTGTAAATCAACCACACGGCAATTTTTTTAAACAGATTAATTTTAAAATAAATAAATTAAACACTTAACATTTCTAAAAATGAATAAGATGCAAGCCTGACGGCAAGTTCACAAACTGGAAGTAGCTGCACAGATAAATGACAATCCAACCTAGATGGGGAAACTGCTGTAGAGACACGAACACTGGGCCTTAGGAACACAGGGCACATCACGGTTTCTGTCTAGGGAAGCCCAGTAGGGCATCAGCAGAAAGAAGCTGACACTTGAGTCGGTCTAAGAACGAGAGTAAAAATGGTCCAAAGGAAGGAGATGGGGAGGCCATCCCAAACAGAGGCAAGAGCATTTGCAAAGACAAGGAGTTGCAACAGTCCTGGCATGCACAGGGCTGGGGTGGGGCTAGGAATTTGTTTTTTAAATAAGGGAGAGACTAAATCAGCTTTTATTTTTTAAGGAGGGAACTCTGGCAGCTCTGATATATGTCATAAAAAAAAAAAAAAATACACAGGAACCATTTCTGGTACACCACTTGGGTAATAACTCTTACTCTAGTGAAGTAAAATAAAAAGTACCATCTTTAGCTGGGAATAATCTGTCAGGTAACCCTCACCTTTGTTCCTTTTCTTCCTGGATGTCCATACCCCTCTGGACCGGGAAGACCCTAAGAAAAAGATACGTGATGAATTGTAGGGTCATCCACAACACTTGGTCGATAATATTCTCTGAACTCTTGGACAAACCAGCAGGTCAAGGAGGTAGGGAAGGCAGAGGGGCTTGGCGGAGGTTGGGGGGATTTGGTGGAGATTTCTCCTACCTCTACAGCACAAACACTAGATGTCCTTCACAGGATAAGGAGGGGACAAGGGTTTAAAACTTTAAAAGACCACAAGATAAGTAAGTGTGTGTGTGTGTGTGTGCACGTGTGTGTTAATTTTTTGATCACCTCTTCATCAAAATTCTGACCTCAGCAAGATGCTATCTTGGTTGTAGGAAGCCAAATCACTGTACAAAGTTCCCCCTTGGACTAAATTTGCTTTGTTTGCAGGATAAAATCACAACAGAAGAAGCTTCAGAACTGGTAAGTCTCTAGGGATAAAGACAAATTGGAGAGGAGGGGTGGATGAAGCCAATGTGGTCCATATGATATAAACCCAGATAGACCTGAATTTTTTTCCACTTACAACACTGGTTCTATAATGACCTTGGCCAAGTTACTCAACCTCCTCATCTGTTCAGTCCAGTTCAGTACAGTCACTCAGTTGTGTCTGACTCTTTGCGACCCCATGAATTGCAGCACGCCAGGCCTCCCTGTCCATCACCAACTCCCGGAGTTCACCCAGACTCAGGTCCACCGAGTCAGTGATGCCATCCAGCCATCTCATCCTCTGTCGTCCCCTTCTCCTCCTGCCCCCAATCCCTCCCAGCATCAGAGTCTTTTCCAATGAGTCAACTCTTTGCATGATGTGGCCAAAGTACTGGAGTTTCAGCTTTAGCATCATTCCTTCCAAAGAAATCCCAGGGCTGATCTCCTTCAGAATGGACTGGTTGGATCTCCTTGCAGTCCAAGGGACTCTCAAGAGTCTTCTCCAACACCACAGTTCAAAAGCATCTATTCTTTGGCGCTCAGCTTTCTTCACAGTCCAACTCTCACATCCATAGATGACTAGTGGAAAAACCATACCATGGGGATAATAACGTCATCTACACAGCATGATTTTTTTTTGAAAGACTACGGGGAATTGTGCGTGGAAAGCACTTAGCGTGGCGCCAAGCACAGGGAACGTGCTTGATTCGTGCCATTGTTCTGCTTCCGGCGGTGGCTGTAGCACGGGTGATGTTGGGAGGGGAGTGGTGACGGTGGTGGCGATGGTGGTGGCCTCGACGGTGCTGATTTGTGGTAGCGGTGGTGATGGTGATGCTGGTCACGGTGACGGTCATGGTCACGGTGACGGAACTGATGTCAGTGGAAGCGGTGATGGTGCGATTCCACACAGAGGTGATGAGGGCAGCAATTACGAAAATGTTGATGATTCTACTGGGATCTATACTGTGTACTTAGACAGTGAGCCTCTTGTAGTAAGAGTCAACTCAGAACTTTCTGTCTATTCTTTGCTGAATGAACAAAGACTGTACCCAAATCAACTGAGAAGATTTTTTTAATTTTAAGCCACAGAAGTTATGGCAATGACCTAAGGGAGAATGTTTGAAATCTTAGAAAAGAAAGAAAAATAATGTAAAAAAAAAAAAAAAATTGCCAGAAATAGATTACTAAAGGGAGAAAAAGATGTGAATGAGGCTCAGTTGCTTTACTCCAGCTTCACTCTGCTCAAGGACATGCAAGGCCATCAGCATCTGTAACCCCAGAGGCCCCAACTGTATGTTTTAGCGACGTCCCCTCTGAGGGGACACCTTCAAGAAAGGCACTGCTCTCCAGCGTGGCCTGTTCCAGGGACAGGCCAGCATCATTTCAAGTCAAGATAGTCTAATCAACAGTGTTAACCTTATCATCTGACTTGAGTGTAGACTCATTTGATAGTAATCCTATTTTTTTCCCCTTTCCACATTTAAGTTTAAGCTTCTTAGGCCTGTTTTTGTTTCTTCTGCTTGCTAAAAAAAAAAAAAAAAATGCAAGTTCAATGCTGAGGGAAAAACAGCAGCAGGTCCTTCCTACTGTAATGAAAGAAATCTCAGAAATATGAGTTGGAAAGACAGCATTACTCTGTAACAGTGAGGTAGTAAATTGAAAATAGTCATGAAATAACTAACTTGCTCTCACCTTCAGAGTAATGACTAAGGTGAAAAGGCACAGCACTGCAGATCATCTTTGGCCTCCAAAGATGATGACAGGCTCTGAATAATCAAACCCGGACCTTTAAAAGTTTGCAACTCTGATTGGCTGTCTTACTTGTTTTTCCAGAAAAAAAAAAAAAAAAAAACGGTTCATAACATCTTTGTATTCTCGAAGACTCAAACACTTGTAAAATATCTTTGTCAAACAGAAGAGTCTTTTTGGAACCTCCCTCTCCAACAATAAATCCCAAGATATCTTTGGAGTCTTTATTGACATAAGGAGTCTGGGAATCTTTGAACTACAGAGATGTACAACAGCTCTACTGATGATGCATGTCATATTCATAACCCCAAGTTTTCATCAAGAATGTTAGGATTTTCTGTGGAGCAAGAACAAATAACATGAAATTCTATCAGGAGACCAAAACAGAGAAACTAGACTTACAGGTTGCCCTCTTGGTCCCTGTAGACCTGGCGGTCCTCTTTCT
Organism: Bos mutus; assembly: GCF_027580195.1. Lineage (NCBI taxonomy): Eukaryota > Metazoa > Chordata > Mammalia > Artiodactyla > Bovidae > Bos > Bos mutus. Next base: position 148,583,533 of record NC_091617.1, on the reverse strand, counting down.
CCTACATCACCAAGCTCTCCCTTTTATAATAAAAGGCAAACATGAAGTTAATTTTCTAAGTTCAATCAATTTTATGTCATTTTCCATAGAGATTTTACATTCCTTTTAAGTCCTCGTGACATCATCCTGCAGTCTAATGTCAAATCTTCCTCTGCTGCTGCTGCTGCTAAGTTGCTTCAGTCGTGTCCGACTCTGTTCAACCCCACAGATGGCAGCCCACCAGGCTCCCCCGTCCCTGGGATTCTCCAGGCAAGAACACTGGAGTGGGTTGCCATTTCCTTCTCCAGGGAAAATTCCCGACCAGGGATCATAGGTGGCTTCTTTACCACTGAGTCACCAGGGAAGCCCACTGTATTGGCTTACAGATAGACTGCTGCTGCTAAGTCGCTTCAGTTGTGTCCGATTCTGTGTGACCCCACAGATGGCAGCCCACCAGGCTCCCCCGTCCCTGGGATTCTCCAGGCAAGAACATGGAGTGGGTTGCCATTTCCTTCTCCAATGCATGAAAGTGAAAAGTGAAAGTGAAGTCGCTCAGTCGTGTCCTATTCGTAGCAACCCCATGGACTGCAGCCTACCAGGCTCCTCTGTCCATGGGATTTTCTAGGCAAAAGTACTGGAGTGGGGTGCCATTGCCTTCTCCAAAATCTTCCTCTAGACTTTGCGAAATACCAATAACTTTATTACAGTAAAGATTTTGGTACTGAAAATCAACAAGCCAGGTATGCAGCGCCAGTTACAGAATTTTATATTACCACAGCTTTTTCTATGTGTTAGAATGTGAATCTACCCTGGTGGTGAGTCTGTATGTTTATCTAATTAGCGATGTGTCTGTGTCTACTGATGTATGTGACCATCTATCCGTCCATCTTGCTATATGGCTGTCTAAGCATCTTTCCTTCTCGGTCCCCATCTATCTAACTACAAGGTAATGAAGAGTCGTGTGATCACCAAGCACATCAGTCTCTCACACTGGAAATGATCATGTAAGGAGATACTCACATGAAAGAATCCAGTTGCACAAGGAAGAGTGAGCTTTCTGACACTCACCTTCATTCCCCTTGATCCATCTTTTCCTTTTGAACCATTTGGGCCTGGAGGCCCAGGATTCCCCTGCAATAAGACCACAACCCAGATCAGCTGTGATGTTTGACCCAATTAATTTTATCCTCCAAAGTGCATAACATTTGACCTCTGAGCAGGGGACTGAGGTGAGTGAGCAGGGTGATCTGTGCAAGAGGCCACATACTCCAGATGCCAAGATTTGGAGGAATCACCTGGCTACTAGAGAAAAACACCATCTGATGAAGAAACTGAGAAGGCAACTGTATGAACTTTTACCCACTCCAAACAGAAAATATGATCAAATGAGAACGAAAATGGTACGATCAGTTATAGGACTTGACCTTCCCAACCAAGAGAGAGATGGCACGGGCCATTCTGAATCTCCAGACACTTTAATCCCTGGCTCAAATGGTGCTGCTTGGGTTTTTGAAGCTGTTCTCAAATGCTCCTTCCACAGGAGGCCACTTCTAACCACCAGCTTCAACCTGATCTGACCCTCCTATGACCCACGGGATAGCAAGTGGAGAAGGCACTACACAGGCACTAGAGAGACCCAAGTTGGGGGCCCGTTCAGCCACTTACCATTCAGGTGAAAAATCATTAAATCCCTTGGAGCCTCAGTTTTCTCTTCTATAAAATTGGGGTGATTTTAAGTAATGCTTCCTTATATGTTTATGAGGAATAAATCGGTCATTTATGCCGCTTTGATAGTACTATTTCTTGTACTACAGGTAAGCATGAGCTTGTGTTACACACCCCTGTGGCTCATACTGAATCTACTTCATTACTGTATTCCCACAATCCTACATATCCTTAGAGTAGAAAGGGTACATAGCTGGTGGTCAGTGTCTATTTCCTCAAATTAACTATTTCTAGAAAGTCCTGATACCCAGAGATCCCAGAACAAACCGTGTATCTTTACATTATTTGTCCAGGGACATACAGGTCTATGAACTGGCCGTGGGGAATGAGCAGCTGTGTTGAGCCGTGAGTTTGTCAAACCTACCTGAGCACCCACTAAGCCTTTTTCTCCAAAACTTCCTGGTGGGCCTCGCCTTCCTCTTGGTCCCTGGTCCAGAGATGACATTAAAATTCAACCAGTTTTTATAGAGTTGTTTATTTTCCACGTAACCATAAAATCACCTCGGATGCCCATGGAAGCACAGATGAAGGGGCTCTGACCCATCACAATCACACTCATCACACTGGAGTCTAGCAGCCACTGCCCTCTGAGGCACCCACAGCTCATTCATTCCACACTCCCTCCATCTAAGCAGTATCTATATTCTTAACCACTTCTTCAGTTGAATCTAATGAATACTAAAATTTAAAAATTGATTTTTTTTCACTCAACTAATTTTAAACCCTAAAAGGGAAATGAAAAGAGTGGCTGGGATATTGATCTCCTTTGAAAAATTAACTGTATCCTTATCCACCCAAGGGTTAAGGGCTAGAGTTTGCATCCCGGTATTATCAAGAACCCAAACACATTTTAACTGGCTTAATCTCACTGGGCAATTGCTGGGGAGTTCTTCGTTTTCTCTCCAATCTATTTGACTTTACTGATTTTTGACATTTTAATTCTTCCTCAGCATTCTGAGAAATGCTTTCCCATTAGAAGCACTGATCCTGGCTTCTATACTCCTGGCTGAGGTATTGTAATCATCTGTTTAAACAGGCCACCATATCCACACCCCAGTAGGAAGGCGAGAATCAAGGGAGGTTTTCTGGATTATCTTACTCATGATCAGCCCCCCTTATAATATAATAAAGTGAACTTAAAGAGGAAGTCCAGAACGCAACAGTGGTCCACATTTGAATTAAGCCAGTGAGGAAAAGGAAAGCCAAAAATATTTCTCAGTTGTTTTCCCTTAGGCTCAGACAATACTTTCTATTATAAAATACATACAATCTGTAATTACACTTTGATGACCCATTTCTTTTGTTAGCACCTTAGTCAAGTCAAAAAGACAGCATAAACCTTCTCAAATGACTATCTGCCACTTATACAAGTTTCAAAATTATAGAGAGTGATTCAATGTGTTAGTAAAATCTGTTGTTTAAAATTTCTCCTTTTGACGATCCCTGGAAACAATTTGGCTTTCCAAAGAAAGATGCAGAAAGTGTTCCAAAGAGGGTTATAGAATGACAGATTTGGATTACACTTCGAAGACTGCAAAAGAACTGGCTGAAAGTGTAATTTCTGGTTATCACTCAATAGTTTACAATGCCCCACTGGACTTGAACTCCTGAATGACTCAGGCATATCTGTAAAGTACCCTCTATATACTTAATGCTTAATAAACACTTTGCTGATTTTTCCTGCAAAATTGAATCCAATTTTAATGAAGTAAATACTATTAAGTAATTTGCATACACAGCTTCAGAGGCAGTAGTTAAGAGCATAGATTTATAACTGGGGCCTCCCCTGTGGCTCAGACGGTAAAGTGTCTGTCTGCAATGCAGGAGATTTCTAACTAGGCTGCCTAAATTTCAGTCTCATCTCTGTCACTTACAGCACTATGTGAGCTTGGCCAATTTACCTAATTTTTCTATCCCCACTCCATTTCTCCCCTATAAAATGGGCATGATAAAACTTTCCCCATTGAAGGATTAAATGAGCTAATACAAGTGTTTGGGGCCATACATAGGCCATAGTAATTGCTTAGTAAATATTAGCCACTGCAATTTAACCTGCCCAAAAAAGAGGCTATACAATTTTCTTTGGAAGGCAGTTTCCTTTGGGAAGGCAGCATCCTAGATCATCCTGATATATGTCAAATCCTACCAAAGAACCTAAGTTAAAATCTCAAGCAAATATTCTTCAGCACTAAAAACAAGTTCAGTGATACAACCTGTGAACCTGGAGACCCCAGCTCTCCTTGGGAGCCCTCTTCACCAGATTCTCCACGCACACCCTGTCAAAATGAATAGAACTTAGTTGAGTTCACCAGGCATCTTCAGCGTTCCTGGAAGGCAGTTTTCCTTGCAAGATGGCACTTGAAGGCAGTAAGAGAAAGACAAAAACTATCTGTGAGTCTGTGTTCAGTCATCCTAGGATCAGAGTTGAAGAGGAAATGAGGAGGCCCCACCTACTTGGTTGGGAAAATGAAAAATCATATTCTTACTTTCTTTCCTAGTCTCCTTCCAATACCTAAGCTAGTGATAGAAGCAAAAACACTTAGTTTAAACAACCCAAACTCCCATTTTACATAATAACTGGTTCTTAAAAGCTTATCCACTCCTTTTAAGGGCTGTGGGCTAAATGTTCACTGGTGTTAAGGATCTTTACCCCATTTGAGGAGACTCAGAATATTGAGCTCAGTGGCAAGCATGACATTTTAGAACAAAACACAAAAAAGCACTCCAAAAAATCGCCAGAAAACTGGCTTTAAAACCCTACAGATTCTTACAGCATGAAGCTAGTTTTCTAGGCAAGGGATGATCTGTTAAAATGATTCATCTGGTAACCGAGTTAATACCTCCCTCAAATGAATACTTTCATTTCTACAGAGAAGATACATTTTCCACGACTGAGGGTGATAATCTACTCTGCGCATGATGCTGCCTTCTTTCTCACGTTGCTCACAAGCTGCCCAGATTACTGGTTACTCATAGATATACAAACAGAGGAAATCCTATACTCAGAATTAATCTGTCTGTGGACCAATTATTTGTGTTTCATAAGTTGTTAGACCATTCAGATAAATGGGAGGCACATCTGTTAGTCTTTACTGTTAAATCATTATGTTCTTTAAGAGCTGATGTCTAGGTTTATAGATGTGGACCAGGTTTTAAGAGGCATGAAGCTAGAAATGTTGAAACTGGTTGTGAAATGTTACCTCATCTGCCTGTCACATTAGTGACATCCATGCTGTAACGTGTCAGAAAATGATGTGGTTGTAGACAGCAAAGCCCAGACTCTTTTATTGTAACTCATGCCTATACACTTTTCAATATTTTTTCATGGAACTGTAGTTAATTTACAATGTTGTGTTAGTTTCAGGTGTGCAGCAAAGTGACTCGGTCATAAACCTTACACATTTGAGCATATTGGAGGCAACCAGTTTTGTCAAAGAGCTTTATGATTAACTAGTAATAGGTGAACAGAACACAAAGCAAATGGGGAGAGAGGGTGACTCAAGGAAGACCAAAGTTAAATAGCTGTAAGTACTATGTAACAGTCACCATCTGAACAGCAAAATTGATCGGACCAAAGTGGAGAAAATATGTATATTGTCAAATGAGGTAGGGGGCAGCATATGGAGGAGATGGACAGGTTAAAAAATATTCTTCTCCTCCACTGGAAGAAATCAAAAGAAAAACTTCTAAAACTGAAAACCAAGAAATAACAAAGGAAGCATGTTCTTTAGGAAAATGGCAAAAAATACCAAAAGGAACAGCCCCACAGGATGAAAATGAATGCTCCTGAATCCCTGGGAAACAACAAGCAGGGAACCATTTTTCATGACATGCTTGTGAGTGCAGTTGGATTTTAAATTTATGCACAGGCTCAGCTCTGGTTTAAATTAAATAAAAAGGAAAGATACAGGAGGTGGAGTTTAGTTTAGGGAACCAAAAACCCAAGACCCATCTGAGAAGAAGACCCTCTATCAATGGCTATTTAGATACAACTGTAGACAGCACAGAAATGGCAACCCACTCCAGTATTCTTGCCTAGAGAATCCCGTGGACAGAAGAGCCTGGGGGCTGCTGTCCATAGGGTCGCACAGAGTCGGACACGACTGAAGTGACTTAGTGTGCATGCATGCACATAGCACAGCAAAAGTATTAAGTAATTCAAGAGTAGGAAATTCCTTCCACCAAGTAGAGCCGCTGGATTTCTCTGAAACTGAGCCTGGTCAGCTCACAGTCTCTCTCTTTCTGCCTTGTGGGGAGATAAAAACAATAAGCTAAAATGACAGTCCAAAGACATTTCTTTCACAAGTGTTGAAACTGAATTCAGAGCATAGAAACGCTCTGTTTAAGAACTTGTTTCAAGTTTTAAGATTTTACGAGAAACAATACTTTAGTTGGTGTCAACAAAACTTGTTTGGATGTGTGAGACTTGGGATTTCTCAATAGCTATGCTTTTGCAACATGTGTGATTTGAAGACACAGATGCACACTCACTCGCTCACCCATTCCCAACCTCAGAGATGACTTAAATCAGTCTCTGACTTTTCCTTCATCCTCAAACATGAGACTTCTAAAAAAAAAAAAATGCCAGCACAGCATGACCAGAATCGGTTAGAAAGGAATGTACCTAACAAATCTTACTCCACTTGGTACAAAAATTTCCAAGAGTAACCTTATCTTTGGATTTGAATCCAAAGCTATGTGGCCTCTGACAACAACTTCACTTTGCTAAACTGATATTTCCTCTCTTAGCCATAAAAAGTAACTAATGATGCTCATAACTTCTGGGGCTGCAGAAAGGTTTACATGAGGCCATATAAACGAAGGTCTAGTGCAGTGAGTGTTACTGGATAAACGCTCAGTAAAATCACAGAGATATCCCATTCCACCTGCAAATCATGCCATTCCTTCTTTGGAAATAGCAAAATCTCAGTCTTTTACCATTGTTTAGTAACTATGAGATCCCCTTATGCACCCACTGAAAGTCCTGCTTCTTTAAATGGAAAAATCATTACTTCAGAGGTAAAAGCAGCTCTCTGAGGTATTAGCTTATTTTCCATCTAAATGAAATAGCAGGTTGGAGAGGCAGCAGAGAACCATATAAACTTTCCTTTCTTCTTGGAAACTTCCCAAGGCTGATACAGCCTCCAACAACCCAACCAACATTCCCCTTGGCCTCAGAGAGGACTTAGATGACATAGCCATTTATGTGGAACAAAAAAGCAACTCTCCCCAGCAAGCACCGACCTTCAGCCCTCGCAGGCCTCGTCTTCCTCTTGAACCCTAAGGACGGAAGGGAAGCAGAGACTTTACAGAAGGAAACAAGCCAGTTTTCACCCCAGCCTACCTTTCTCCTCCACAAAAGCAGATGAAATGCACCCCACAAGCAGCCACACCTACCTGAGGGCCAACATTCCCTATTTCCCCCGGAGGTCCATCAATATTGGAACTTCCCTGGAAAGCAAGAGGTAAAGGGAATCGGTTTAGATGTCTCTAGACGTGGGCTGTCCTATACAGAATCCAATAACTAGCCCAATGTGGCTGAAAGTGAAAATCACTCAGTTATGTCCAACTCTTTGCAACCCCATGGACTATAGAGTCCACAGAATTCTCGAGGCCAAAATACTGGAGTGGGTAGCCTTTCCCTCCTCTAAGGGATCTTCCCAACCCAGGGATCGAACCCAGGTCTCCCACATTGCAGGCAGATTCTTTACCAACTGAGCCACCAGGGAAGCCCAAGAATACTGGAGTGGGTAACTATCCCTTCTCCAGTGGATCTTCCTGACCTAGGAATCGAACCGGGGTCTCTTGCATTGCAGGCAAATTCTTTACCAACTGAGCTATGAGGGAGTCCCTCAGTAAGAATACGTAAATTGGGAAAGCATATGAAAGACAGAAATGAAAACATTTTATGCAAAGCTGTTCTTCCAACTGTTATTTATAAAAGATGAGATCCTAAAACAATTTACATATTCCACAGTATGAGGGAAGTGTTATTTATGTTATGGTAGAAATGCTTATGAAATTATGTTTATCAGGAGTTTGTAAGGTAGAAAAAAATGTGCTATCATGTTGTTCTTTTCAAGTATGCTAAATTTTATGAAAAAATAATTTACTCCAAATATGGAGAAAGACAAAATGATGATTCCTCACTTTTTATATTGTTTTAGGGCATTTTTTAATAAGCTCATGGAATCCTCATCTGACTTTCTCACGGGGAGGAATTCTGCCATCAACAAAAGTTCACCAGACTGATGGCTTTCTCGGTTACTGAAACTACTGATTTTTTTCTCTACATTTTACTTTCCTGAATTTCAAAGTATCTCTAGTAAGTGTTACTTTTATAACGAGAATTTTTTAAATAATAAAGTAGGTCGTATGAGGGAAAAGCCTTTACTAAAGCACTCTCACAATTGCTCTAGATATAATATTCTTTCTTAAACTATCATTTTCTCATTTCAATATAATTTTTTTTGCAGCCAGCATAGTAAACGAATTATCTGGGCAGATGCTAGAACCATTGGATAAACAATTGTACAGAAAGAAGAAACACACAGTCTCAGAGTATCACTTCCCAGACTAGTTAATCTTGGAAAGAGGGAAAAGCATGTTCACACTGGATAAATCTGGTGAACATTATCTTAATTAAGTGACAAAATCAATGTACCAATAATGAGACAGCCGGTAAAGAATCCACCTGTAATGCGAGAGACACCGGTTCAATTCCTAGGTCGGGAAGATCTCCTGGAGGAGGGCACAGTAACCCACTCCAGTATTCTTGCCTGGAGAATTCCATGGACAGAGGAGCCTGCTGGGCTATAGTCTATGGGGTTGCAAAGAATCAGACACGACTGAGTGACTAAGCACAGCAATGAGATAAATGACAGTGTCTCTTCTACTGACAAAGAAGGATTCAGGATTAATTAATCTCCTTCCAAAAACGTTTAGCCTGGCGGGCTACAGTCCATGGGGTCATAAAGAGCTGGACAGGACTGAGAACACACACACATTCATAAGAAAACAATTAGGAAAATCCTTATTGAGGGATATTTAGCAAAATAACTGGTCTGGAATGTCAATGTGGTGTAAATAGGCAAATAACTGGGAAACAGTTGTGATTAAGATACCTCAGAGCCAAGACAGCTGAATGCACCATACAATGCTTGGCTGGGTCCCAAACAACAATAAAAACGGCCATAAGGGCATTCTTGGGACAAGTATGGAAATCTGAACAGAGACTATATATTAGAAAATAATTTTGCACCCATATAGACATTTTTTAATGACTCTAAACAGTCATCACAGTGGTGACTCTACTGTGCTTATATAGGAGAACATCCTTGCTCTTGAAAGATACATGCTGAATATTCAGAAGCAAAATGTCACACTTCCAATTGATCCTCAAATGACTCAGCAGAATATACACATATATTATCTATGTATTTGTACAGAGAGACATTAAGCAAATATGGCTCAATAATAGCAATGGGTGTTCACTATGCTATTCTTGAAACTACAACCTTTCTCTGTAGTTTTAAATTTTTTCAAAATAAAAAAATTTGGGAAAAAATTAATGCAAGTTCATCACAGACTATTTCAACAATTCAGAGAATAAAATTAAGAAAAAGAACTGTATAGCTGTTGGGTGTTTATCCTTCTAGGATAAATAGATGTAGATATATTCTATCAATCTGGACACTTTGTTGAATACAGAGTTTTGTAATCTGTTTTTTTCACTTGAGTATTATACTATGGATGTTTTCCTCATTACGAAATAGTCTTCTAAACTATTTTTCACAGCTTAATAATAGCCTAACATGTGAAGGGCCCCACTGTTTATATGAACAACTTGTCACTGGACTTTCAAGCATCGAAGTGATTAAACATCTCTACATTGCACATCCTTGGAGCTAAATCTTGGAGTTGGCCCATCATAAGCTTCTGGATAAATTTCTAGAATTGTGAGGACTGGGTCCAAGTACGCACACACCTTAAGCCACAGCAGACACAGATGTGGCTCCACAATGCTCTCTCAAGCCTTTCTTCTTGCTAAGAAAACCTCAGCTTCGTTTGCTGCAACAACACACCAGGCTCCAAGGGACCAACTTAAGATGGGTCTAAACCGATCTTCACGATCTCACGTCCTCTGGCAGAGACTTGCTTTCTCTGGCTCTCTTAAAACGGGGTGAGGGCAGGTGGTCAATGAGCTATATGGGTCAAATGAGCTATAAAGAGAATATTGCTGGGTGTACTTTGGTGAGGAAAAGCCCCTTTCCTTCTGGCATCTTATGGGCATCTTATGCAAAGGTGAAGACGAAATGCTTTATAGTGTCAAGCCCAAGAGCCACACTGAGGATGGCACTGTGGAAAGAGTCCCTGGTTCCCTGAGGACACCTCTGGGCTTTGATGACATCATTGAGCTGGTGTAACAGACCTGGAGTCACCTACCCCTGGACTATCAAACACATTTATTAGCTAAACACTGCCAGTCAGGCTTTCTGTCACTTGCATATTTAAAAAAAAAAAAAAAAAAAACATGAAAAACAGCAGTCCTGATGGATGGGTGTTATCTGATTGCCTTTCAGAAAAGTCGTATTGGTTTTTGTTTTCCCCAGAAATGTGAAGCCATTACCGGTTTCCCCTTCCTTCCCCAAACACTAGGCATACGGTAGAGTTTCTCTTTCCAGATTACCTTGAATCTGCACTTCATATCAACTCAGAACTAACACCAAGGAAAGAGTGCTCTCTAGAGGGCTCTCTTCTCATAGCACTTCACAGGCTACAACGTCAGCTCAGTTCAGTTCACTAGCTCAGTCGTGTCCTCTTTTCAGCCCCATGGAATGCTGCATGCCAGGCCTCCCTGTCCATCACCAACTCCTGAAATTTGCTCAAACTCATGTCCATCGAGTCAGTGATGCCATCCCACCATCTCATCCTCTGTCATCCCCTTCTCCTCCCAGCTTCAATCATTCCCAGCATCAGGGTCTTTTCCAAGGAGCCAGTTCACATCAGGTGGCCAAAGTATAGGAGTTTCAGCTTCAGCATCAGTCCTTCCAATGAATATTCAGGACTGATTTCCTTTAGGATGGACTGGTTGGATCTCCTTGCAGTCCAAGGGACTCTCAAGAGTCTTCTCCAACATCACAGTTCAAAAGCTTCGGCACTCAGCTTTCTTTATAGTCCAACTCTCACATCCAAACATGACCACTAGAAAAACCATACCTTTGACTAGATGGACCTTTGGTGATAAAGTAATGTCTCTGCTTTTTAATATGCTGTCTAGGTTGGTCGTAACTTTCCTTCCAAGGGGCAACCATCTTTTAATTTCATGGCTGCAGTCACCATCTGCAGTGATTCTGAAGCCCAAGAAAATAAAGTCTGTCACTGTTTCCATTGTTTCCCCATCTATTTGCCACGAAGTGATGGGACCAGATGCCATGATCTTAGTTTTCTGAATGTTGAGCGTTAAGCCAGCTTTTTCACTCTCCTCTTTCACTTTCATCAAGAGGCTTTTTAGTTCCTCTTCACTTTCTGCCATAAGGGTGGTGTCATCTGCATATCTGAGGTTATTGATATTTCTCCCGGCAATCTTGATTCCAGCTTGTTCTTCCTCCAGCCTGGCATTCACATGATGTGCTCTGCATAGAAGTTAAATAAGCAGGGTGACAATATACAGCCTTTACACACTCCTTTCCCAATTTGGAACCAGTCTGTTGTTTCATGTCTGGTTCTAACTGTTGCTTCTTGACCTGCTTACAGATTTCTCAGGAGGCAGGTCAGACGGTCTGGTATTCCCATCACCTGAAGAATTTTCCACAGTTTGTTGTGATCCATGCTGTCAGAGGCTTTAGCATAGTCAATGAAGCAGAAGTAGATATTTTTCTGGAATTCTCTTGCTTTTTCGATGTCCAGCGTATGTTGGCAATTTGATCTCTGGTTCCTCTGACTTTTCTAAATCCAGCTTGAACATCTGGAAGTTCGTGGTTCACATACTGTTGAAGCCTGGCTTGGAGAATTTTGAGCCACCAGCTAGCTGCCTGCTTACCTAGCTCTAGGAGTGACTTCTATTATCCGAATCTATTCAAAGAATATGTAGTTAAGATCCTTCTTTGAGCTCTGCATAGTAAAAAGCATAGGGAACCTAGATGCAGCACGTTAGAGCACTGCATCGGTTGCAGCTCTTGTTTGCACACACAGTTTGGGGATCTGGTGTTCAAGGTTAATAACCCTCAGCTAAAGTCAGCCACGGAGGCCTCTGAAAGCTGGGAGCAGGAGGCCCTCTGCCTGGCTGTGGTGCTGTGATAGACACACACTAGACGGTTTGTACAGGGGCCTGACTTCCTTCTGAGCAGTGAAACAGGAGCAAACCACAGTTTCTATGGATCAGGTCCTTTCACCCACTGACTCCTGGAAATTTGGAAATGATTTCTCTAATAGTCCAACCTTGCCCATGAGGAAACCTCACGGAAACTGGGGCCCACGCGGGTTAAGAGTTGTTTCCCTTCGCTCAACACCATAGCTGGTAGAGTGGCTGGCTATTCACAGGGCTTCTGATCTCCACTCACCAAAGAACATCCTCCCAGCTGGTCCAAAATGACTGCAGTTGACAGGAGCACGAGACGTTCTTGCAGCAAGTCGTGACAGTTTTCTCACATAGCTACATAATAACGATCTTGTTACAAGCTGGATTTTCTTCAGTACCTGGATGTGTATCAAAGGGTTGTGAACCAGTCATATTCCGGGGGGAGACCCACAGCCGTAAGGTTTTGTCAAAGGATGCAAACTGGAGTTCAAATAATAGTGGATCCTCTGTAGTTATATAAGCATTTGCTACGCAGACTTCATTCCTGGAAACTCGGAATGATGAATTGTGAGGATTGGGTTATTTTCATCTTTTTCCAAGTCATGCCTTTTAATGTCTGGGACATGAAAATCTAAAATTAGCTTCCAACAAATTTAGTTGCTTCTGTGATGACTCCTGTCAGGATACTTCTAGTATTTAGAAGCAGACAAGGACCTTATCTTTAAAAATGACTGGTACCTGATACAAATCAATTAACACAAGCAGTAACAGAAAGCAAGCCAGCAGTGTAAAACCCTGAGCATTGTTCAAATTATAAAACTGGAGAATTTTAAAACTGGAAAGATCTTAGGCATCCTTGAGTCTAATGGTTTCATTTTGGAGATGAAGAAACCAAGGACCAGAAATGTAAATAACTTATATTATTAATACTGTGTTAGATAAGATTGGTTAAAAAAAAAAAAAAAAAAACCTAAGAGGCAAGGATATAGGTGGGAGTTCCCGTCTCTGTGGATAATGGAGTCCTACGGGTTTGGTCTCTGGTTTTCTACGTTGATCCAGCCTGAATGCCCAAGTCTTCTGCAGCAGCTAGCATCTGTTCCCATGGGTACCAGTATCCCCAGGCAAACACGAGACTGGCTTACCTGGCGTCCACGCCTTCCTTTTTCTCCCTCAGGGCCTTGGATGGGACTATCAATTCCAGGATCCCCCTGAGAAAATGAAAGTTTCTTAACTCAACTGGACGGGAAAGGCAGGAAAAGAAAGTACAGGAAGAAAGATTGGGGGGGAAAAAGGTACCAAAGTGGTATCTTTTCATTGTCTGGATCTGCTCAATCATCCCAAATACCCAGTGCAACTAAAATTCCAAGCTCTTTAAGAACCCAGATGTTCTGTAAGATGGGTTTTCTCTCAAATCTCTTATTTGTTGCAATACTTAGATAGGCTGAACAGATGCCTCATTAATGAGTAATTCATTGTTCTCTGCTGTTGTGCTCAAGAAAACAGTTCACAGTCCCTGGATGAACGCAGCAGAAATGCCTCAACCACCACTCACATGATCTCCCCTTAGCCCAGGCTCTCCACGCTCTCCACGTTGTCCGGGTGGTCCCATCAAGCCCTTAAATCACATTAAAAGACAAGTGTCACTTTTTAAAATCACCTATTGCCTAAAGGGAGAGGAGAAGGGAGACTTAAATTAAAAGAGCAACTTAGGACTTGAACCTTAAAGCATTCGCTGGCAAAGAGGTGAGAAGGAGACACAGAAAAAAAAACATACTTTCATTGGAAATCTGTGAGACACCTGGCCCTAATGTATATTACCTCATTCAACACTGAAAACTCAAGAATTAACCCATTTGTGTATGGGGAATGTGGACCTCATCTCCCCACCTCCAAATCCCTGGATCTTTCCACAGCTTCCTGATGCTCCTTCGTACACACACATGTAAGAAAAAGAAGAAGGCTTTCTTCATCACAGATGTGCACAGCATTAGCAGAGCAAGTGATCTCATGGAAAAAAAAAAAAAAGGAGGACAAAGAGACAAAAAATGCTTCCAGAGCTCCTAACTGCTGTCGATGGGGAACCAGAGAGGGAGACCCACTTGCTATGAGACTATGACACGATAAGCAAATGGTTGTGTCTCTTAAAATCTGCCGTTAGCGGTACCATCTCTGTGTCCCAGTTCCTACAGAGCCACAGAGTTGGAGAGCCGCTCCACTGCAGGGACCTTCCACAGAGGGTGTTACTTACAGTGATGGACAGGGAGGCCTGGAGTGCTGCAGTCCGTGGGGTCACTAAGAGTCAGACACGACTGAGCGACTGAACTGAGCTGAACTGATGGAGGGTACACACACTCTGAGAATAGTGATGTGTGGCAACCCCTCTGAGATCTGGGTCTCAGACACACAGGAAACAGATATTCTCTGGGCTCTACAAGAAGCCCCCTCCTCAACTCGTCCCTGGCCTGATATAGTGATAAGAAGGAATTCATGACTTCAAATTCCCATCCTGCTGATTAATTTACTAGCAAGGCAAATTTATTTGACTTCTCTAAGACAATCTTTTCTCTTGTAAAAATGATACACCTATCTTATTAGGGCTGTTACAGGGAGTCAATAGAATAATAAATTAAAATGTGAAGTATAAAATCTGGTGTATGGTTCCTATTTTGTTTTGCCCAACATCTAGCTCCTCCTTTTGCTGACCCAAATACTGGCTTCCAGAGTAATCCTCCACATCGATGGCTTTGAACATGTTCTTCCTTGCCTATAAACCTTCCTGCTGAAAGTTTCTAGGCCAGCTGAAACTTAGCCTGGAACACCCTGTGTGTGCCTCTCATAGAGGTCAGAGTGCAGACTGTCTTGACTTCCTGCTTTCCCTGGAATGCCTGAGTTCTGCCTGCCCTCGGCACATTCTCAAAGGCCCACAGGACATCAGTAGGGAGGTCTGGTCTCTTCCCCTTCCTCCTTGCTCACCATCGGGTTTTGCTAATCCTTTAAATTGTCTCCCATCTTTACTTCCTCAGTGAAGGCTTCCTGACTGCACAGGTTGGATCAGATGCCCCTGAAATTTACCTCCTCTTCATACACTTATCTCCGCAGTAATCTTACATCTATTTCCATGATTGTTTCATTCATGTCTGTCTTTCCACATAAAGGCCAGTTCTGAGACACAGAACTCACACCTGAATTACAACAGATGCTCAGGTAATATTTATGATTGATTGGATGAAGAAGGCCACTCTCTTTTAGACTCCTCTCCAAGTCAGTGTGTGCTCCCATTCTTCTTCATCTGCACCTTTCTTACAGATTTTATTTTATCCTATCTTGTGTTAGAGTTCTTCCTCTACAAATCCAATCTCCTGCACCAGTTACCCAGCTCTTTGTTGGTCATAACCATGACTTGTTTACCTTTGAACCGTCTCTGTATCTACCAAAATGCCCTGCAGATAGGAAGCACTTGAAGGGCATTTACTGAGTTGAACAAGATTTGGTAGAAACTGAAGGCTCTCCAGTCTTGGAAGAAGTGTGGTATGCCCCACCTTCTCTGCAATTTTGGTCTACAAACTACAGGTTGGAAATTGAACCTCAGTAAAAAGCCATGCCTTGTAACTCCCCATTTTACTTATCAGGAAACCAATTCATTATTCTAATTCTATGAGGGGTACAAAGAAATAAATAAATTTCACCCCCTTTATCCAATCAGCAGAAGCTGATTATGGTGCTGTGCCCTTCAGGCTGGATTCCATAACTGACTAGTGATGTCTGCCAAAGGCACAGGAAGGGAGAGTGGCGATACTTACATCGGGTATCTGCCTTCCCTTACACAGAGAGGTAACTTCAAGCAGATCGTGCAAACAGTGCTCAAGGGAAGGACGAAGAGAAGGGGGAGACCACCAGACTGACAGGGCCAAGGAGGGCATCACAGGGAGAAAGAAAGAAGATGGAAACTGAAGAAAAGTGATATTCAAATAAGCACTGAAGATGGAAGCAGGGAGGAGACGGCGGAGGAAGAGAGTGGGAGCTTGGGGTTAGCACAATGCAAACTGGTATACGCAGGATAAACAACAAAGTCCTGCAGGATTGTGCAGAGAACACTATGTGTGATAAACCAGAATGGAAAAAATATGAAAAGGAATAAATACATGCGTATAACTGAAGCACTCTGCCGTACAGCAGAAATTATTACAACTTTGCAAATCAATTATACTTCAATAAAGCTTGTAAAAATCTTTTTAAAAGATGGAGGCAGGGAAAGGGCATTCAAGGAGGGGTGCTTGGCGCAGGCTGAGACACAGAGGCAGGGACACAGAAGGAACCTTCAAGAGAGAGTAGGAAGTACAATCCGTCTGGGAAAGACAGGTTCTTGGCCGAGATTACAGAAGGGTGTGGTTGAAAGGCCTTGGATGCGAGATGACATCCCTGGTGACAGGGAGCTACAGCCAGCTGGTGAGACAGGTAATGACGTATGTAATAAACCACGAAAGGTAGGCAACTTGGATTACCTATTCCTCTCACTATCAGCAGAGCCAGGCCTTCAGTAAAGATTCCAAACACTCATCTAATGTCTATTGCCCTTAACTCCCAGTCTAGTATAAAGTCACTAGATGATTCTTTCCCAGAGCTTAAAAATGAGCTGTCAAGGTGAGTTTACGCAGCAGGAATATGAAAAATAGGAGAGAAGGGTATCCTCACACCTTACCCTATTTCCTCGATTCCCTTTTTCTCCTGGTGACCCTGGGACTCCACGATCACCCTAGGAAAAGAAAAAGAAACATACAAAGAATCCTCATTACATTAGTCACACCGGAAACTTTTTCACATGCTTCGACATTCTAGCCAAGAGCAGGAAGTTCTAAATCTGACTCTACGACAGACGAAATATCCTGAAAAATTATACCTTACCTACATCTATGAGCTGATAAAGGAAAAGAGAAATCCTTGGAGTTCCTAATAAAAAGAAAGCAGGAATCTAGGGGAGCAATAGCCACTGGCTTCCCTAAGGACTTCTGATCATTCTGCAAGTATGTGGTGTGAAAACTACATTTATTTTAACGCGCTTCCAGGAGGTAGAGCCACAAGTGCATGGCAGAAGCACTCCACTCAGGCTTCAGCGACTTCTTGCAGACAAAGTTCCATCAAAAATGAGTTTCAGTCAAAAGTCACAACACACGTGAGGAAGAAACCAGCAGAACCAACAGACAACAAATCAGGCTTCGAATGACTATAGATAATCAGAATTACCATAAGTATCTTTAATACATTTAACTAACCAAAAAGAAAGAGTAAAACAGCCACTATATTTTTTTATTTTTAAAAATGATCAAGCAGATTTGAGAGAAAAATCAAACAGAACTTCTTGAAGTGGAAATCAGAATAACCAAAATTAAAAATCCAATTGGCAGGTTAAACTGTATGCTAAACACAAATTACCAAAGGATTGGTGAGCTAGGAACTGAAGAAATTATTCAGATTCCGGCACAGCAAGACAACGAAATAGAAAATATAAAAGATAGACCACGCTATTGAAGATAAAATGGGAAGGTCCACAAATTTTCAATTAGACTTCCAGAAGGAGATCACAGAGAAAATGGGAAAAATAACAACTTCAAAATGATAATCTGCTAAGGCTTTTCCAAAACTTAAAGTGAAAGTGAAGTCACTCAGTCGTGTCTGACTCTTTGCGACCCCGTGGACTGTAGCCCACCAGGCTCCTCCATCCATGGGATTCTCCAGGCAAGAGTGCTGGAGTGGGGTGCCATTGCCTTCTCCAGGGGATCTTGGAGATTGAACCCAGGTCTCCCACATTGCAGGCAGACGCTTTACCCTCTAAGCCACCAGAGAGGTCTCCAAAACTTAAGAGAAGGTACAAATGCTCAGATTCAGAAGCCTAATAAGTCCCAAACAGGATAAGGGAAAAGTAACCCACACCTGGACTGGTCACACGAAGCTGCAGAAACTGGAAACAAACGGAAATCTGGGAAGCAGCCGGTATTTTTAAAGGTTGCTGACAAAGGAACAACCATTATTTGATGGTTAACTTTTTTTTCCCCCACAAGGACCCTTTTAATAAAAGGTACCAATACTCAAATGATTTAATAAATACATATAAGACAAAAGTGAAAAAGGTAAAATAACTATGGTGAGATAAGGTTCATCCAAAAAAACACTCCGTCTTGTCAAGCACCTTGGGAATCTGAGCCAAGGAGACACTGCCATTTTGGTCACCTTTCCACCCAGCCATGGACACTCCCTTTAACCCACCTGTATCCCCAGCTAACTCCAGTATCTCCTCTAGGGAAGGTTCCATGTTAGTCCTGGGCCTTGCTGGGGCCTCGCACACCGACCGAAATGCTAACAGGGGAACAGGTGTGCAATGCGACTCCTGCGAGGAAAGGTATCGCCTGGCTAAGGAGAACTGGGCCGGAGGCAGTCTCCATGGGGTCTGTGCCCTGCCACCACCGACTGTGAAACACCAGCAGGATTGGAAAGATCCCTTGGAGAGCTTAGCGGCATCAGATAAAGGAGAGATACAACTCACGGACAGAAGACAAGCAGCACTGAAAACAGAGCATAGAGCCCTTTCCCTGAAACTAGGTTTTGATAGCAAGACAAAAAAAGCCACTTTCCACTGTACATAAAAGCTTCCCCCACTCAGCTTTGGCTGCCCTGAGTTCCACATCTCCTCAGTCCCTGGGATTCTAACAGCCAGTAGGCACAGCCCAGGGCAGCCACTAGACACCCTCAACAGCTTCTCTTCTCCAAGTTCCACCTGGAGGATGAATTCAGTTTCAAGGTTCCTTTTAAACCTTTTCACTCATGCAAACTTAAAGCTATAGTTTCAGCTCTTAAAAGGTGGGCATCCACCCCATTATTCTGTCCTTCTGTTGGAAAAGAGGCAGAGAAGCTAAAAATGGGGAGCAGTCTTTCCAAAGATGGAAAGTTAAAGGAATGCATTGAAATGAGAAGTCATTTAGGAAGTCATTTAGGAAGATTACTTCCCTGGTGTCTCAGATGGTAAAGCCTCTGTCTACAATGAGGGAGACCCGGGTTCGATCCCTGTGTTGGGAAGATCCCCTGGAGAAGGAAATGGCAACTCCCTCCAGTATTTTGGCCTGGAAAATCCCATGGACAGAGGAGCCTGGTGGGCTACAGTCCATGGGGTCGTAAAGAGTCAGACACGACTAAGTGACTTCACTTTCTTTCACTTTCTTTAGGAAGATTAGTAAAGACCCCAAATAGACTGTCCATGTTTATAATAAATGTCATTCTAATTCAGCCAGACGGAGCCATAACATGTTGTTGTTCAGTGGTTCAGTTGTGTCCAGCTTTTTGCGATTTCAAGGACTGTAGCATGCCAGGCTTCCCTGTCCTTCACCAACTCCCAGAGTTGGCTCAAACTCATGTCCACTGAGTTGGTGATGCTATCCAACCATCTCATCCTGTCACCCCCTTCTCCTCCTGCCCTCAGTCTTTCCCAGCATCAGGGTCTTTTCCAGTGAGTCAGCTCTTCATATCAGGTAGCCAAAGCATTCAGCTTCAGCTTAAGCATCAGTCCTTACAATGAATGTGTGCTCAGTCACTCGGTCCTTTGTCTGAGTCTTTGCAACCCCATGAACTGTAGCCCGCTAGGTTCCTCTGTCCATGGGATTTTTCAGGCAAGAATATTCCAATGAATATTCAGGGTTGATTTCCTTTAGGATTTGGAAAGGAGATCTGGTTAGATCTCCTCGTAGTCCAAGGGACTGTCAAGAGTCTTCTCTAACACCACAGTTCAAAAGTATCAATTCTTTGGTGATCAGCTTTCTTTAGAGTCCCACTCTCACATCCATACATGACCACTGGAAAAGCCATAGCTTTGACTAGATTAGAGCAGTATCATCTGCATATCTGAGGTTGTTAATATTTCTCCCAGCAATCGTGATTTCAATCCTGAAGTTAGCAAATGTCATTCATCTAAACCTTACTACAATCTGACTGCAGTTGACGTTACCTCAGACTAACTTAAACCCACGAGTAGGGGTGCATGTAGGAAAATGAAGGGGAGCTGGGGGAAGGGGGAGGAGTCACACAGCCAGACCCCTGAGACATGGAGTACACTGCTGGTGGGTCTCTGGCGGGGATGGGTGTCTGCAGAGAAACGTCTGCAGCTCAGAGTGCTTTGAACAGTTCCCCCCATTCAAATGAGTCCCACAGTCCTTTAAGTTATTATCTTGATGGACAGAATAAAATATATCCAGATTCTGAATTTTTTTTTTATATCTGAAGTCAGGCCATAGAATTCTTCAGTAGCTTGGGCATCCATTTTCTCTACCACGTCATCAGCAAACAAAAGCCAGAAGCCATGACTTTTCACCACAGTAAAATGGACATAGAGCCATGATTAGGAGCACTGCCCCAGTGGACCGCCACCACAGCCAGAAGGTACATGCAGTCCAGATGCACCACATCACTGCAGGCGTTGGAGAGCTGCAGTTCCAGCAGGAAGACCACCTGGTAAGATCATTTGGTGTACGTGGAGCTGCTCCCTGTACTTGTACCACTCAACATGCAAGGCCAAAATCATGGGCGGCTTTCTGACGCTCATCCTTTGCTGGGCCTCTGCTGCCACCTGTTTCACGACAATATTCCTGTCTTCTCCATAATGTTTCTGTGTTGCTGAAGTCTCTTAGACAGGGAGCAATAGATACATTCTGCTCCACATTGACACAAAGGTCAAGAAAATCTTCATCTTTTGCTACAGACAGTTTCACAGCTCAAGCATCAAGTTTCATGGGTGAGTGTTCCCTGAGAAATCTCATGGACACAAGTGATCCTGGTTTATCACTCTCTGCAGTTCCTTCACACTGCCATTTTTTAATCTCCCATTTAGTTTCTTCTCTTCCTGCGGGATGTCCGCGTTCAGCAAATAATTTAAACATTCATGAGCATCCTGCTGCATGTAGTTGTCTAAGAGATCGCTTTCGTGTCTCAGCCTCGAAACGCACTTCTTTGGTGGGGTCACACTAACCTTCTTCAGGGTGGCAATGCTATGGAAACAGTCTCCCAGACAGGTCAACAAGTTTTCCTCCTTTCTGGGTTAGGCCTTGTGTGCCAGGACATTCTCCTAGAACCTCTGGCAGGAGTTCAAGGCTGCAGCATGGAACCACAGCAGCATGTGTTTCTGAAGTTGACCAGTTCAAAGCATTGTTCATTGATTGGAAACTGCACTGAATCAATGTCTTTTTCCAGAGTAGAGGCATTGGGTGCCCTTTGAGGCACCACTGAAAATATTTGAGAGTGAGGAACACAGGTGTCCTTCTCTGTCAAATCATCACAGAATACTGCAACCATATTATAGGTGGAGGCAATGTTTCAAACAGCCATTAGTCTAAAGGTTGCATTGATCTCACACCACCGTCTTTATAAGGTGAAAACAGGACTGGCCATGGTGGGGTGTTCAAGGGGAGGCCAGGTGTGGTGGTCCTGGCGGTGGGGAGGTGAGCTGGGGTTAAGCTTTCAGCTTGATGGATAACCTCTAAACAGCAAAAGCAAAGGAGAGAAGACAATAGAAGCCCAGGAGAATACAAAATCACATTTCCAAAGTCCGAGAGAAAATAGTTTACCGAAGAACAATCTTTCAAGTACAAGTGTGAAATCATGAGTTTTTTTTTTCCAGATAAAAAACAACCAAGGGAGTTTACAACCGTTGTTAAAGAAAAACTCTAAAAGTTGTACCTTAGGCAAAAGAAGCACCATCTTTCCATGTTCTTTTGAAGGTATCAGTGATAGCAACAGAAATGAGGGTAAAGCCAGATAAGGATCAACCAGATAAAACCATAATTATGACAAAGTCTCATTTAGCAGAAATTAACAAAATAAAAAGACAGAAATAAAATACTGGACATTATGTGAAATGGGAGTTAAGTCTCTAAGACCCTTGTGTTTTGAAGATAATAGCAAATATATAAGCTAACTTTCAACATTGTTAAGCATGCGTCTTTACTTACACTTCCAGACCAATCGTGGCAACCATAGAGACTATTAATGCCACACCAGTGGGGGCAGAGAGGGGCTGGGGACACAGAATGAGAGACTTTGTGTACCTGGTCTCCGTGCAAGCCATCAACACCCTCCTCACCAGGGTTGCCCTGCGGTGCAAAGGAAGATGAGAACGTTAGGCAAAGAGGACCAGGGTTGTTCTGATGCTAATTTCTTTGCTAATATTGTTCTCAGTTGGTACAAGAATCTAGACCTCCAAAAAAAACATTTATATACTGCATTCATGTATTGCTATTGCTAAGTCACTTCAGTCATGTCCGACTCTGTGTGACCTCATAGACAGCAGCCCACCAGGCTTCCCCATCCCTGGTATTCTCCAAGCAAGAACACTGGAGTGGGTTGCCATTTCCTTCTCCAATGCATGGCAGCATTAAAAAGGAGTAATTATTTTCTTCCTGAGGTGGATAGTAGCTCTATATACTGTTTTTCCTGACAGCTCAGCTGTTAAAGAAAAGGAACTCAGATTTTGAATGGACAGAAAGACTTCCTTTTAAGTTTTTACACTGAAACAAGTACTGTAACTCCTTCACAAGACTGAATGAAACATTCCTCACAGGTTGTCTACATGCTAACATTGGTCCTTTTGCCATTGGGTTTCTTTTTTTTTTTTTCATAGTTTTACATTCTTTTATTCTGAAGCTAAGGCACACAAAGAGTCCCTTGGACTGCAAGGAGATCCAACCAGTCCATTCTGAAGGAGATCAGCCCTGGGATTTCTTTGGAAGGAATGATGCTAAAGCTGAGACTCCAGTACTTTGGCCACCTCATGGAAAGAGATGACTCATTGGAAAAGACTCTGATGCTGGGAGGGATTGGGGGGCAGGAGGAGAAG
Organism: Bos mutus; assembly: GCF_027580195.1. NCBI lineage: Eukaryota > Metazoa > Chordata > Mammalia > Artiodactyla > Bovidae > Bos > Bos mutus. The sequence continues at coordinate 148,560,659 of NC_091617.1, read as the reverse complement.
GGGACGACAGAGGATGAGATGGCTGGATGGCATCACTGACTTGATGGACACGAGTCTGAGTGAACTCCGGGAGTTGGTGATGGACAGGGAGGCCTGGCGTGCTGCGATTCATGGGATAGCAGAGTCAGACACGACTGAGCGACTGAACTGAACTGAAGGCACACAAAAGCATCTGAGAATATGCCACTATTTTTTTAGTTTAAAAAGACTGGCAAATATCCCTGAATTAATCTGCATAATGGAAACTTGGATGATTCCAGAAGAAGTAGGAATTAAATGAGTGTGTATACATATGTATGCAGTTTGAAAGACTTAAAAAAAAAAAAAAAAACTTCTTTAGAAAAGAACTGAAACACGGGGGCTAACTCGTGATGAAAGTAAAAACCGGCAGCTGTATTGTGATGGTTCATCAAGCATTCCATCACTTTCAAATTATGGATCCTTCATTTTGCCAAGTATCTCAGTGAATGAAGTTGCTCAGTCGTGTCCGACTCTTTGCAACCCCATGGACTGTAGCCTACCTGGCTCCTCCATCCTTGGGGTTTTCCAGGCAAGAGTACTGGGGTGGGTTGCCATTTCCTTCTCCAGAGGATCTTCCCAACCCAGGGATTGAACCCGGGTCTCCTGCATTGTAGGCAGACACTTTACCATCTAAGCCACCAGGGAAACTCTTTTGAAGAAAATAGTTTATAAAGCATCTTTTGAAGAAAAATATTTGAAGTTCTGCAAGCAGAATAATGAAGAAGGCAATGGCACCCCACTCCAGTACTCTTGCCTGGAAAATCCCGTGGACGGAGGAGCCTGATAGGCTGCAGTCCATGGGGTCACTAAGAGTCGGACAAGACTCAGTGACTTCACTTCACTTTTCACTTTCATGCATTGGAGAAGGAAATGGCAACCCACTCCAGTGTTCTTGCCTGGAAAATCCCAGGGACGGCGGAGCCTGGTGGGCTGCTGTCTATGGGGTCGCACAGAGTCGGACACGACTGAAGCGACTTAGCAGCAGCAGCAGCAGCAGCAAGCAGAATAAGATGCATGTCACATATGTGGGATGGTTGGTTGATTTACTCCTACTGGCCACACAAGGAAATCAAGTTTCAGGCATTTTTTTTAGCAAACATATGGCTGAGTTAGAGAATGAATATGAGCACACGAAACTGCTGGGCTAAAATTACATGCTGTGTTGGGCACAGGCTATAGGGGTGGGTCAGTGGTACCAGGAGACCTGATACCTATCAGCCATTGTTTGACTTTTCACCACTTTGTAACCATTCCCAAGGGTAATGTGGGGAACAGAGGAGGAACCTAATAAATTTTTCTGAATGAATGGACAAGCAAATGGATACTTTGCTTCTGAATACACAGCCATTCCCTACTATGCCAGCTCCTTTGCAGCTGTGTGCTAGCATCTCTCTCCTACTTGACACCGAGCTTGACCATGCCTTGAATTCAGGACCAACTCTTCCAAATAAACATGACAAACAGATGGCTCAATTTTTACAGAATTAGCAAGGCTTAAAAGTTATACAGATCCAGGCCGTGAGCCTGAAATACATGCCTTACAATTAGCCATTCATTAGCGTGGCAGTTTGGCCATTAATGGCATCTGACATATCCCCCCCCTTTTTTTTTTTTTGACATATTCCCTTTTCTGAAAGTTTTAAGTCCCACCTCACTCAAGGAAGGAAAAACAAGTGAATTCATTATCATGTTTCCCAAAGAGTCAGTTCTCCAGTTTTAAAAGAGTAAGGAAGGTCACTCACTTTTTCTCCTGAAAATCCTCTTGCTCCCTAAAGTTAAGAAGAAATAAAAATGACTGAGATTGAATGAGGCTTTTAAACTATTGTTTCACTTAGAGAACCATATGTCCCTAATTTCAAGAAAATGTAATTTTTTAGATCAAAATGAAGGTTCCTCCTCCAGTAACCATAATGGACATTGCAGCCTTCTGATCACTACCACTTCCCTGCACCTGTGATGTGAAGAAAATTGCATCTTGCCACTCCTCACACAGTAAGGGCTGAGCTGGAAACAGTAGTGACCTTCCACTTATAACAGTCACACTTTGTTGCACAAAATTGAGAATACACTGAATAACAAGCATGAGAAGGCTTCCAGGAACAACAGCATAAATTCATTGAAAGAGAAACATTAGAATATGCAGAATATGGTCATTGTGATCAGAAGAACTCTATAGGACTCTGAAGTTGCAGACAAGACTTTCTAGCCTTACTGAAGAAGACTGTCTAATCCTGGAAAGTTAGGAAACATTTAAGGCAATGATGCCCCACCCATCAGCCTTTAATGTTTTAAGGGTCTCAAGCCCCGCCTCCAGCTGCCAGTTCTGTGACTCATCTCCTGAGGGTTCTTTCCTGGAGCCAGAGCGGGTCCACACACAAGGCGGTCCAGAAGTACTGGGGAATTAATGCCCCTTGAGAGCAACCCTCAGCTAATGCCTGATAGCATTTGGGTACATGAATACCCCACCCCCTCACCCTGGAGTGGGATAACACTGAAGTGCACATTTGCTCCACGCCGGCTCCCATGGTTCCCCAGCAGAATTAAGCTCCGTCCACCCACAGTGGTTACTGAACAAGGCAGCCTTTTGAGGCCACCTTCCCTTCCATCTCACTTCTCCGCATCTCATACTCCACTACCAGTGTTTACTTTGGTTCCCTCCCAACAAACTATTTACACTGGATTCCTTTTCTCAGGCTCTACTTCTACTTCTAGGAAACCCTCCCTGTGAGAAGAGTGAAAACATCACAGCTATGTTGAAGAATTAAGATTTTCCTTAAACTCAAGGGATAAAACAGAGACAAGGAAAGAATGCCGCAGCTCAAGGTCACACTCACCTTGGCACCTCGTGTACCCCAGCAACCTTCCTCACCTCGGGGTCCAGAAAGGCCTCGGGGGCCTCTTTCTCCCTGTGGAATAATGACACACATAGAGACAATCCAGCAGCTATCTCAACCACCACCCAATCGGCTCCAGCTAGCGGTAACGGCCATCCGAGTGACTAAAATACAACACGATCCTTACAAGTCCTTTCACATCCTCAAAGACCCAATCGGATCACCTGCAAGGCAATCAGAATGTTCATCCAGCAACTGCCCACACTGATGACTCCAAATTATCTAGATTTTTAATCCGTTCAGTCAAGCCACTTTGGGAAAACTTAAGCACTCAAACAAAACAGAAGGTGTGTTTGAACATTTCCTCCAGGCAGCCAAAACTGGATGAACGTTTCCTTGTGCTCCACAGAGAATAAACCACACTGTTTAACTCTCTCATCTTGGTGAAATCCCGCTCACCCCTAAGGTGTAAACCATGTATCACCTCTCCTCCTGAGAAGCTGTTTCTGCTATACTGTGTCACTATCTGTTTTCCGTGTTATATTCCTGCTGTAATATGAGTTCTTAGAGACAAGGACAACGTCTCATTTCTTTGTCTCTGGGTTTCCAGCCATAAGCATACTGCCTGGCACACAGTATCGTCCAATCAAGACTTGAAGAATGACTTTCTGAATCCTACCAACTAATATGACCTCTTGATCTAATACTGGAGGCAAAGGGGGATGGTAACTATCATGCCTTTTGCCGAACTGATTCAAGGTAAAGTAAAAAGTAGTGTATATCCCATGAGACTTTCATCAAAAGAAGGTCTGCAAATATGAACAGCTGCTGCTGCTAAGTCGCTTCAGTCGTGTCCGAGTCTGTGCGACCCCGTAGAAAGCAGCCTACCATGCTCCTCCGTCCTTGGGATTCTCCAGGCAAGAATGCTGGAGTGGGTTGCCATTTCCTTTTCCAATGCATGAAAGTGAAAAGTGAAAGTGAAGTAGCTCAGTCATGTCTGACTCTTCGTGACCCCATGGACTGCAGCCCATGAGGCTCCTCCATCCGTGGGATTTTCCAGGCAAGAGTACTGGAGTGGGTTGCCATTGCCTTCTCCGTATGAACAGCTAACTTTGACTTAATGAGGCCAGATAACTTCCCTACAAACACTGCCCAGACAGTAGAAGGGAACATGGGAACATGAGAGGTACTCTGGGTCTGAAATGAAAGGACCTGGGTTTGGACCCTAGTGTAATAGAGAAGGAACCTGGTATTCTGTTACCAGTACAGGGCTTTCCAGGTGGCACTAGTGGTAAAGAGCCTACCTGCCAATTCAGGAGGCAGGAGAGATGCAGGTTCTTCCCCGGGTCTGCAAGATCCCCTGGAAGAGGGAGAGGCAGCCCACTTATCATTCTTGCCTGGAGACTCCCATGGGCAGAGGAGCCCAGTGGGTGGGCTACAGTCCATAAAGCTGCAAAGAGTCAGGCCTGAATGAAGTGGCTTAACACACACCCCCATACACACAAGTAAATCACTAAAGGATGTCGCCTATAAATTGGGCATAGCGGCCTCTCTCAGGGAACGCTACCTTCCCATGCCTGTGTGTGCATGCTCAGTCGCGTCTGACTCTGCAATCCCATGGACTGTACCCCGCCAGGCTCCTCTGTCCATGGGATTTCCCAGGCAAGAATACTGGAGTGGGCTTGCCATCTCCTCCTCCAGGGGTCTTCCCAACCCAGGGATCTAACCCAGGTCTCCTGTGTCTCCTGCACAAACCACAAGTGTCAGATTTTTTTTCCCCTTCTCTCTACAAAACTAAAAGGAGGTTTCTTTTAAATCCTGTGCTGTCATGATGATTCCTGGTTCCGCCTAAACTTTTCTCAAACCTTTAGCTAACGAATGCGTTTTTCTTATGGAAATGTTCTTCTTAAGCTATGTTAATGAACTATGTATTTGCCTTGGAATCTGCTTTTCTTCAAGTAGGCTCTGCCTAAGACCCAAAGCTTGAAAGGATAATGTCTCAACAAACCAGTACATCTTACTCATGGAAATGTTCTCTTCAGTTCAGTTCAGTTCAGTTCAGTTCAGTCACTCAGTCGTGTCCGATCCTTTGAGACCCCATGAATCGCAGCACTCCAGGCCTCCCTGTCCATCACCAACACCCAGAGTTCACTCAGACTCATGTCCATCGAGTCAGTGATGCCATCCAGCCATCTCATCCTCTGTCATCCCCTTCTCCTCCTGCCCCCAATCCCTCCCAGCATCACAGTCTTTTCCAATGAGTCAACTCTTCCCATGAGGTAGCCAAAGTACTGGAGTTTCAGCTTTAGCATCATTCCCTCCAAAGAAATCCCAGGACTGATCTCCTTCAGAATGGACTGGTTGGATCTCCTTGCAGTCCAAGGGACTCTCAAGAGTCTTCTCCAACACCACACTTCAAAAGCATCAATTCTTCGGCGCTCAGCTTTCTTCACAGTCCAACTCTCACATCCATACATGACCACAGGAAAAACCATAGCCTTGACTAGACGAACCTTTGTTGGCAAAGTAATGTCTCTGCTTTTGAGTATGCTATCTAGGTTGGTCATAACTCTCCTTCCAAGGAGTAAGTGTCTTTTAATTTCATGGCTGCAGTCACCATCTGCAGTGATTTTGGAGCCCAGAAAAATAAAGTCTGACACTGTTGACACTGTTTCCACTGTTTCCCCATCTATTTCCCATGAAGTGATGGGACCAGATGCCATGATCTTCATTTTCTGAATGTTGAGCTTTAAGCCAACTTTTTCACTCTCCACTTTCACTTTCATCAAGAGGCTTTGTAGTTCCTCTTCACTTTCTGCCATAAGGGTGGTGTCATCTGCATATCTGAGGTTATTGATATTTCTCCCGGAAATCTTGATTCCAGCTTGTGTTTCTTCTAGTCCAGCGTTTCTCATGATGTACTCTGCATATAAGTTAAATAAAGCAGGGTGACAATATACAACCTTGACGTACTCCTTTTCCTATTTGGAACCAGTTTGTTGTTCCATGTCCAGTTCTAACTGTTGCTTCCTGACCTGCATACACATTTCTCAAGAGGCAGGTCAGGTGGTCTGGTATTCCCATCTCTTTCAGAATTTTCCACAGTTTATTGTGATCCACACGGTCAAAGGCTTTGGCATAGTCAATAAAGCAGAAATAAATGTTTTTCTGGAACTCTCTTGCTTTTCCGATGATCCAGCGGATGTTGGCAATTTGATTTCTGGTTCCTCTGCCTTTTCTAAAACCAGCTTGAACATCAGGAAGTTCACGGTTCACGTATTGCTGAAGCCTGGCTTGGAGAATTTTGAGCATTACTTTACTAGCATGTGAGATGAGTGCAATAGTGCAGTAGTTTGAGCATTCTTTGGCATTGCCTTTATTTAGGATTGGAATGAAAACTGACCTTTGCTCATTAGGACCAGGAACTGCTGTCCTTGCATGACTCCACCCCTTCCCCCATTATCCTCTATGCACAACTTAAGGTATAAAAACTACTTTGGAAAATAAAGTGCGGGCCTTGTTCACTGAAACTTGGTCTCCCCATGTCGCGCGCTCTCTGAAATTCTGGCTGAGTCTCCATCTGGAGCGCGGAACCTGCCATGCTTGCTAATTATGCCTGGGCTTCTAAGATCCGACCAGGGAGGGCTCAGTGTCTCCTCTCCTTCAGGAGAACGGAAGGACACCTACAGCCTACGTAAGTGGTGCAAGCTTCTTGTCTTGAAGTTTTATTGGTCTCCAGCGTAAACCAAGCTACTCAGCCTCTTTTCTCCACTAAATTTTCCTACTGAGCTATCCTCATCCTATTACTCTTTATATCTTTGATAAAATATTTAAATAAATAGGTCACTGATGCTGTCCCCGCTTTGAATACCCTGGACCAGCTGGGGCTGGTCCCCGGCAAAAAACACTGTAAGATTCTATTTAATGAGGCACTTAGGGTAGTCAACTTCATAGAGACAGAGTAGAATAGTGGTTGCCAGGAACTGAGCAGAGAGAAGCTGTGGAGTTAGCATTTAATAGGTACAGAGTTCCAGCTTGCAAAATGGAAAGCTTTCTGGAGAAGGATGGTGGGGATGACCGCACAACATGGATGCACTTACCACCACTAAGCTGAACGGTTAAAAATGGTGACGATATAAAGTTGATTTTATGTGTATTTTACCACAATTAAAAATTAGAAAGAAACGTGTGAAGGAAAAGACCCCCCACTCCTATGACTTCTATTTTTATTTTCTGAAGTTCCACTTGATGTACTACATGATTGTGTGTTTTTTTTTCTTTTTTTCAAAATTAGTCCTCAGAAAAGAGTATTCGTAAATTTGAATCTTCCAAAGTCTTTACAAAGTTTCTCATATTTAGAAGACTCTCTCCATTACATTACTTTGAACAGCATTGCATTGGCACCCAGTCAGAGTTAATTTGAGATATTTATGGGGTGTTTATGGAGGTCACCCAGCAGATTAGTTTAAAAAGGAAAAAAAGGGCGGGTGGTAAGGAACTCTAACAGAGATTATGACAATTTAAAATGTTAGCTACCATGAAACCTGGCACTAGTGGTAAAGAACCTGCCTGCCAGTGCAAAAGACGTAAGAGACAAGAGTTTAATCCCTGGGATGGGAAGCTCCCCTGCAGGAGGGCATGGCAACTCACTCCGGTATTCTTGCCTGGAGAATCCTCATGGACAGAGGAGCCTGGAGGGCTACAGTCCCCAGGGTCGCAAGGAGTTAAACATGACTGAAGTACCCGGGCACACCCCTTGAAATAAGACTTGTAACAGTCACTTTTACAAACAATAAATTTGTGATTACACAGTGGAAACCATAAAAATATTCTTAGAATAAAAGTGAGGCAAAGGGTTTTTGAAGCTGAACCTAAAATTTGTAAGGACAGTCTTCAAAAACAGACTTAAAAGTGAACACAATATACTCTAGAAAGCCAGGTGAGAAGCTTCCAAGAAGCAGCTTCAATAATGCTGAAGTAACTGACAGAGAAACTATATGGGAAGAATTTTTAATAAAATGGTTTGATAAAAACATGAGAAGGAGAAAAAGCATAATTTCTAATTTAGAATACTTTTTAACATAATGAAAGACTTTAAAATGTTTATGTGTAACTAAGTTAAATATTATAAGTAGACATTGGTCTCATTCACCTACATATCTATAAGTTCACATTTTCTAACTGGGCAAAAGAATTTTAGGATGTTCTCGTAAGAAAATAACAACTTCCCTGGTGGCTCAGATGGAAAAGCGTCTGCGTACAATGCAGGAGAAAATAGGAATTGTCTTAAAATGGGCATATATGTTAAATTGTTTGGAGAAGAAAATTCAGGCTTACTGAGTTTCTCATTCAGAATTTAGTTCTATCCTGTTTAAAAATTGGTGTTCTATTGCTCACAGCAGTTGCTTTATTAAAGCTAACAATTATAGTCATGACTTAATGGAAAGAATTACATCACTAAAAGCTTTTCAAATGTTGGACTGGTGCAAGTTATTACATGAAAAAATGGAATTAGAAGAAGAAAAAGTATCTTATGTTGCAAATGAAAAGAAAAAATGTATATACAATGTATAGTGTGGTGCCTCTGGCAGGTAGGAAGCTCTCAACAAATGTTACCTGTTTTTGTTACTATGGAAGTAATGTATTTTTTGTGACTTTGGATAATCTGACTAATTTGACATAAACAAAGACTTGATCTGTGCCTAGTAAACCACCATCTCATTATAGGTTGTTCAGTCACTCAGTCCTGTCCAACTCTTTGCTACCACATGGACTGCAGCACGCCAGGCTTCCCTGTCTTTGACTATCTCCTGAAGTTGCTCAAACTCATGTCCACTGAGTAGATGATGCCATCCAACCATCTCATCATCTATCGCCTCCTCTCCTCCTACCCTCCATCTTTCCCAGCATCAAGGTGTTTTCCAATAAGTCAGTTCTTCACATCAGGTGGCCAAAGTATTAGAGTTTCAGCATCAGTTCTTTCAATGAATATTCAGGGTTGATTTTCTTTAGGATTGACTGGTTTGATTTCCATGCTATCCAAGGAATTTTCAAGAGTCTTCTCCAACACCACAGTTTGAAAGCATCAATTCTTCAATGCTCAGCCTTCCTTATGGTCCAACTCTCACACCCATAGTAAATACTGGAAAAAACATAGCTTTGACGTTCATCTTATGGACCTTAGTCAGCAAAGGGATGCCTCTGCTTTGTAATACACTATCTAGGTTTTTCAAAGCTTTTCTTCCAAGGAGCAAGCATCTTTTAATTTCATGGCTGTAGTCACTAGTCCCAGTGATTTTGGAGCCCAAGAAAATAAAGTCAGTCACTCTTTCCATTTTTTTCCCCATCTATTTGCCATGAAGTGATGGGACTGGATGACACAATTGTCACTTTTTGAATGTTGAGTTTTAAGTCAGCTTATTCACTCTCCTCTCATCTTCATCAAGTGGCTCTTTAGTACCTCTTTGATTTCTGCCATTACGGTGGCATATATGACGTTTTTGATACTTCTCCCAGCAACCTTGATTCCAGCTTGAACTTCATCCAGCTCAGCATTTCACGTGATGTACTCTGCATAAAAGTAAAATAAGCAGAGTGACAAAATACAGCCTTGATGTACTCCTTTCCCAGTTTGGAACCAGTCCATTGTTCCAGAGTAACTGTTGTAATCATAGTGGCTGTAGCAGTTTTCATTCCCACCAACAATGCAAGAAAGTTCCCTTTTCTCCACACCCTCTTCATCATTTATTGTTTGTTGACTTTTTGATAATGGCCATTCTTACTGGTGTGAGGTGATATCTCAATGTGTTTTGATTTGCATTGCTCTAATAATAAGCAATGTTGAGCATCTTTTTGTGCATTTATTAGCCATCTGTAGGCCTCCTTCAGAGAAATGTCTGTTTCGGTCTTTTTCCCACTTTTTGATTGGGTTGTTTTTTCCCGGTATTGACTTCTGTGAACTGCTTGTATATTTTGGAAATTAATCCTTTGACAGTTGTTTCATTTGCTATTATTTTCTCCCGTTCTGAGGGTTGTCTTTTCACCTTGTTTATAGTTTTTTTCGCAGTGCAAAAGTTTTTAAGTTTAATTAGGTCCCACTTGTTTATTTTTGTTTTTATTTCCATTTCTCTAGGAGGGGGGATCATAGAGGATCTTGCTGTGATTTATGTCATAGAGTGTCCTGCCTATGTTTTCCTCTAAGAGTTTTATAGTTTCTGGTCTTGAATTTAGGTCTTTAATCCATCTTGAGTTTATCTTTGTGTGTGGTGTTAGGAAGTGTTCTAATTTCATTCTTTTACATGTAGCTGTCCAGTTTTCCCAGCACCACTTATTGAAGAGCCTATCATTGCCCTGTTGTGTATTCTTGCCTCCTCTGTCAAAAATAAGGTACCCATAGATATGTGGGTTTATCTCTGGGCTTTCTATCTTGTTCCAATGGTCTATATTTCTGTTTTTAAGACAGTATACTATCTTGTAGATTTGTAGTATAGTCTGAAGTTAGGAAGGTTGATTCCTCCAGTTCTACTCTTCTTTCTCAAGATTGCTTTGGGTATTCAGGGTCTTATGTGTTTCCATATGAACTGTGAGATTTTTTTTTTATTCTAGTTCTGTGAAAAATGCCATTGGTGATTTGATAGGGATCACATTGAATCTGTAGATTGCATTTGGTAGTATAGTCATTTTCACGATATTGAGTCTTCCAACCCAGGAACATAGAGTATCTCTCCATCTGTTTGTGTCATCTTTGATTTCTTTCATCAGTGTCTTATAGTTTTCTGTGTACAGCTCTTTTGTCTCCTCAGGTGGGTTTATTTCTAGATATTTTATTCTTCTAGGAATGGTGAATGGGATTGACTCCTTAATTTCTCTTTCTGATTTTTCATTGTCAGTGTATAGGAATGCAAGTGGTTTCTGTGTACTGATTTTGTATCCTGCAACTTTGCTAACTTCACTGATTAACTCTAGCAATTTTCTGATACTGTCTTCAGGGTTTTTATGTTTAGTATCATGTCATCTGCCAACAGTGAGATTTTTACTTCTTCTTTTCCAACCTGGATACATTTTATTTCTTTTTCTTCTCTGATTGCCATAGCTAGGACTTCCAAAACTATGTTGAATAATAGTGGTGAGAGTGGACATCCTTGTCTTATTCCTGATCTTAGAGGGAATGTGTCAGTTTTTCACCATTAAGAATAATATTTGCTGTGAGTTTAACATATATGGCCTTTACTATGCGGAGGAAGATTCCTTCTATGCCCATTTTTTTAAGAGTTTTTATCATGAATGGGTACTGGATTTTGTCAAAGGCTTTTTCTGCATCTATAGAGACTATCGTATGGCTTTTATCTTTCAGTTTGTTAATATGATGTATCACATTGATAGCTTGGCATATATTGAAGAATCCTTGCATAACTGGCATAAACCAACTTGATCATGGTGTATGATCTTTTTAATGTGTTGTTGAACTCTGTTGTGAGAATTTTGTTGAGGATTTTTGCATCTATGTTCATCAGTGATATTGGCCTGTAATTTTCTTTTTATGTGTTGTCTTTGTCTGGTTTTGGTATCAAGGTGATATGAGGCCAATGAGTTTGGAAGTGTTCCTTCCTCTGCAATTTTTTAAAGAGTTTTAGAAGAATAGGCATTAGCGCTTCTCTAACTGTTTGACAGGATTCGCCTGTGAAGCCATCTGGTCCTGGGCTTTTGTGTTTGGGGAGATTTTTTATCACAGTTCCGATTTCGGTGCTTGTGAATGGTGTCTTCATAATTTCTATTTTGTCCTGATTCAATCTTGGAAGGTTACACTCTTCTAAGAATCTGTCCATTTCTTCCATCTTATTGGCATGTAGTTGCTCATAACAGTCTCTTATGATTTATTTCTGCATTGTCTGTTGTAACCTCTCCTTTTTCATTTCTAATCTTGTTGATTTGATTCCTCTCTCTTTTTTTCTTGATCAGTCTAGCTAAAGGTTTGTCAATTTTGTTTATCTTCTCAAAGATAACTCTTCTTAATATCATATGCTTTTGTTAGCTCCATGCCACTTCTGTCCTTTATTGTGCCCCTCTTTGCATGAAATGTTCCCTTGGTCTCTCTAATTTTCTTCAAAATCCCTAAACCTCATTACAGGTAAATTTTGAAAATATACAGCATCCACGAGTCTGGCAGACTGCATTTTCCAAAGATGGCCACAAGGAAACCTCCACACTCCTCTGCTCTGTGGCCCTTCACCCCCACATCAAGAGGAGGAGTCTAATCCCCCAACCCCGTCTGGAATCTGGTCTGGATTTAGTGACACCCTCGCAACCAACAGAATGTGGCCAGCAAGATTCAGCCCTGGCTGTTGTATGGCCCCTCCCTGTGAGACTCTGTAGTCTTGCCACTCCACCTCAGCCTGCCCTTCTGCCTCTCAGCCCCTCCAGGGATGGAGAGGAAGCCATCTCAGCATCGGTCCTCCAGTCCCAGGCCTGAGCACAGGCAGCAAGTGAACGAGGGGCAGAGGGAAGCGGGAGAGACCACAGAAACCCAGCAAACAGCAGGAAACAGTTCCTTTTTCAGTTTCCCCACCCAGCATCCCAGAGGGTGACTGCTGTTTTGTACCACCATGGGTGTTCTTGCTGTTGTTGTTGTTGGGGTTGGGGGCAGGGGGAAATAGATATATGAAACAGTTGGCTACTTGTCTTCCTGTAATAGGGAAGAACAAATCTGACTCCACGTTGGATGGGTTTCTTTTACTTTCATTGTAACCAAGCAGGACCCTACTGGGGATGGATCCCTCCCCCATACCCTCTGTTGTAGCTCCTCTCTACAGTACCTAGATAATGGTATTTGAGCATATTTACCGAGTTCTCAAGATGCTAAAACCACCACCAAATGGAAGAAATTAACTACTAGATGATCATGAGCACATAGCCCCTAGACCTACTGGTGCCTAAGGATTGATATTGTTAACCTAACAGCCCTGTTACCTCACTATCAGCCAATCAGAGAATTGTGCAAGAACTGATCACACACGTGGGATGACCCTCCCCTCTCTGGCCTTTTAAACCACTTCGCTGAAACACACCCCCTCAGAGAGTTCAGGTTTGGGGGGACCATCTGCCCATTCTTCCTGCTTAACCTGAAATGAACCTTTCTGTGCTCCAACTTCAATGCAGTGTCTGGCCTTGCTATGCATGGGCACACAGACTTGGGTTCAGTAACATAACCTTCACATTCTGTGGCTTTTGCTGCAAGTTAATCACCAAAGGGATGTTGCCTAGAGCGTAAAGTACACGTAATGGCCCGTCTCAGTTAACCCTGCCTCCCGTTCCTGTGTTAAGCCAAAATACCTTTGTTTAGCTCAAAGGAAACATCCTGACCAGGCCCACCCACGAATGGATGCAGGAAAGAGAAAATTAACACGACCCCTCCAATCTGGCTTGCAACAGTATACACCTCTTTTCCTTCACCTCGTCACTTGCCCCTCTCCGCCCATAAAAAGAAACAGCACTCAAATCTGGGCAAGATGGTTCTGTGGGACACTAATCCACTCTCTCAGTCTGCTGGCTTTCCAAATAAAAGTTGCTCTCTCTTGGCCAAACACCTGTCTCTCAGTGGCTTGACCTGTCTTGAGATGAGCAGTAGGAACTTGGATTCGGAGAGACTTGTACACTTTGAACATGAACTTACAAATTCTGGACACATTCTGAAACCTGTCCGCCTGCAAGTGGTGCTTCTGCTGTTAGGCAGAAGTCTGACCTTAAGTCCAGTCTGACCTGCTTTGCAGGGAAGCAACTTTAAAAGCCATTCAGAGAACTACATGGTTAGAAGTCACCTCTCCAGTGAGAAATGGAAAGAAGACAAGCACTGCTGAGCTATGCTGTCACATGGTGGCTACTGATTGCTTGAAACATGTCTGGTTCCTTTGAGATATGATCTAAGTACAAAACACACACTGGATTTCAAAGGTAAGCTATCTCAACTTTTATGTTAATTACATGCTGATTACACTTAGGGTTTATTGAGTTAAATGTTACTAAAATTAACTTCACCTGGTTTTTTTTTTTAAAGCTTTCTTTAAGGCAGCTACTTAAAATATTTTAATTATATAAGACTATGTATACCACTGGAGAATCCCAGGGACGGGGGAGCCTGGTGGGCTGCCGTCTATGGGGTCGCACAGAGATGGACACAACTGAAGCGACTTAGCAGCAGCAGCAGCAGCAGCATACCACTCACATTATATTCCTAGCTCTTTACTAGAGGGTCTTTATAAAATGTCTTGGTTTTAAGGTGTTAAGACATTAGAGAATGGGGATAAAATCATCACCCATCCTAGACAGAGGCAGGCTTGAAGACGGTATTTGTTTGAAATTAGTATCAATGGCCCTAACATGTTCGTCAGATCTTAAATTATTCTCTTAAGCTTGACCAGGCTCACTGAACCACAAGCCAAACAGAAAAAAAATAAATAACACTTAGATGACCTCTTAAAACATCATAAAAACAGGAAGTAATATTATCACTACTGCTAAGTAAAATAACAAAGTTCACAATTCACGTTTCTGAATGTATTTCTAACATCTGAGACCATGTTTACCAAGACAAAATAAAAAGCAAAGTTGAGCAATTCTCCCACAAACGTAATCAAAGAAATAGATCCACTTACATAGGCCTCAGCATTTTTCTTTACTTTCTGCTTACTTTCCAAGTTCAAGCATTCTAAATGTTAGAATAATAAAGCGACATGCTATTCTAGGTGGAGCGACTAGAACATTAATACCTGTGTACGCCTGTAGTATGAAAAGTTTGGTCCTGGGACCCCTCAGGTCCCCAAGACCTTTTGAGAAAGGGTACTCACAAAGCTAAAACTGTTTTCCCAACTACACTAAAGTATTATGCTTTCCTTTTTCACTCATGTTCTCTCCCAAGTATATAGCAGAGCTTTTAAGAAGTCCACAACCAAGCGACATCGCAACAGACTCGGTACAAAAGCAGTTACAGAGGCGCAGCTGCTGTCTCGTAAGTTAGACATTAAAGACAGTTAAAACTACAAAAAACAACGCGGTCACTAAAGTATTTTATTTTGGAAAATATAGGGTTTTTTCATAAAGGAATGTGTCATTTCTGCAATGGGTTTATTTTTGTTATTTTAAAATAAAATGAATAATTTTAAATTATTTCAGTCTTAACTTCTAATGCGGTAAACTCCAGTCCCCAAGCTGACAATTCTGTCCACAATACACATTGTTATCCATGGTCATCACATGTTAGCGAACTTTTCCTCACCCTAGCATGCATCCAGGGTTATATGCAAACCATCAGTGGTAACTATAACTCCATCACCTTTTTAGCCAGTCAGGACAGAACCTGAGTGATCTTTTTATAAGAATGGCTTTGGTTCTCTTTAATTTATTACTTAAGTGCAATTAAGTATGACTAATATTTGACCCCTTTTACCATATTCTTTTAAGGAGAAAAATAAAATTCAGTACTTACATGACTACCTTCTTCACCAGGATAACCAGGTAACCCATCAGAACCCCTCTCTCCCTGAGGAAAAAAGAAGTCAAAACAAATAACATGGACTTCAAATCCTGCATTTCTCAAATCTACATGAAATAAACATTGTTTCTGATAGACACCCTTGACTCACTGAGTTGACATTTTATTGATAATCTACTAAATGTCAAGCATAATGCACAGAGACATATAGAAACAAATACTCTTGGCCTGTCTTAAAGTGAAACAGCTAGAACTGGACATGGAACAACAGACTGGTTCCAAATAGGGAGAGGAGCACGTCAAGGCTCTATATTGTCCCCCTGCTTGTTTAACTTATATGCAGAGTACATCATGAGAAACGCTGGGCTGGATGAAGCACAAGCTGGAATCAAGATTGCCGGGAGAATATCAATAACCTCAGATATGCAGATGACACCACCCTTTGAAAGTGAAAGAAGAGAGTGAAAAAGTTGGCTTAAAGCTCAACATTCAGAAAACTAAGATCATGGCATCTGGTCCCATCACTTCATGGCAAATAGATGGGGAAACAGTGGAAACAGTGTCAGATTTTATTTTTTGGGGCTCCAAAATCACTGCAGATGGTGACTGCAGCCATGAAATTAAAAGATGCTTGCTCCTTGGAAGAAAAGTTATGACCAACCTAGATGGCATATTTAAAAGCATAGACATTACTTTGCCAACAAAGGTCCATCTAGTCAAAGCTATAGTTTTTCCAGTAGTCATGTATGGATGTGAGAGTTGGACTATAAAGAAAGCTGAGCACTGAAGAACTGATGCTTTTGAACTGTGCTGTTGGAGAAGACTCTTGAGAGTCCCTTGGACTGCAAGGAGATCCAACCAGTCCATCCTAAAGGAGACCAGTCCTGGGTGTTCTTTGGAAGGACTGATGTTGAAGCTGAAACTCCAATACTTTGGCCACCTCATGCGAAGAACTGACTCATTGGAAAAGACCCTGATGCTGGGAAAGATTGAAGGTGGGAGGAGGAGGGGATGACAGAGGATGAAATAGTTGGATGGCATCAGCGACTCGGTGGACATAAGTTTGAGTAAGCTCTAGGAGTTTGTGTTGGACAGGGAAGCCTGGTGTGCAGCACTCCATGGGGTTGCAAAGAGTTGAACACGACTGAGCAACTAAACTGAACTGAACTGAAAGTGAAAACTTGAATACCTGCTTGTCTTTACAGCCTGGTACATCAACCTATTTTTGTTTGTCTAAAACACCTTTTCAAGCCATTCCATCATGAAAATCCAAGCCAAAATAGGTCCAAATTAAATGTTTGAGGGAAACTTTAAAGAGCTTTGAACTGGTTTTACAAAATGTCAATAAGATTTACAGGTGTTATAGCCTCTAAGGTTTAAAGTTTTAAGTTTAAAGGTATTTTTTTTCTGTGATTAGCATATTCTTTATTTTTTTTAATTTTATTTTATTTAACTTTACAATATTGTATTGGTTTTGCCATATATCAAAATGAATCTGCCACAGGTTTAAAGGTATTGAACCATAAAGAAAGTGAACGCCAAAGAATTGATGCTTTTGAACTATGGTGTTGGAGAAGACTTTTTAGAGTCCCTTGGACTGCAAGGATATCAAACCAGTGAATCCTAAAGGAAATCAATCCTGAATATTCACTGGAAGAACTGATGCTGAAGCTGAAGCTCCAATACTTTGGCCACCTGATGTGAAGAGCTGACTCATTGGAAAAGACCCTGATGCTGGGAAAGATTGAAGGTGGGAGGAGAAGGGGACAACAGAGGATGAGATAGTTGGATGGCATCACTGACTCAATGGACATGAGTTTGAATAAGCTCCAGGAGATGATGAAGGACAGGGAAGCCTGGCGTGCTGCAGTCCATGTGGCTGCAGAGTCGGACACAACTGGGCAACTGAACAACAAGAGCACATATAACTTATGAGAAGTGGTTGTTTATTTCTGTATGTCAGCCCTTTAGTCTCTCTTTTATTTTTAGTCTTCTTAGATTTCTAAACACACAAACTATTTCCTCTCAAGGAAGTCTGGCTTACCATTTTATAGCCAGAGATGTTTATTAAGTCTAAAAGACAGTAAATAAAATATGAGAGCCAAAGCCTATTTATAATTAACAAAGATGAAAGTTACACTGCTGCTGCTGCTAAGTCGCTTCAGTCGTGTCCAACTCTGTGCGACCCCATAGACGGCAGCCCACCAGGCTCCCCCGTCCCTGGGATTCTCCAGGCAAGAACACTGGAGTGGGCTGCCACCTCCTTCTCCAATGTATGAACGTGAAAAGTGAAAGTGAAGATGCTCAGTCGTGTCCGACTCTTAGCGACCCCATGGACTGCAGCCCACCAGGTTCCTCCGTCTGTGGGATTTTCCAGGCAAGAGTACTGGAGTGGGGTGCCATTGCCTTCTCCGGAAAGTAATACATCCAAGCACTAACAGACACAGCAGAGAAATCAAGAATTCAGGACACTTCCATCTTTGGTCTCAAAAAGAGTTGTTAAAAAAATAATCAAGAGGTTCCCAAGCTTGATTTTCTGACCTTCCAGTCCTGTATTTAAGAATAATAAGAGGGGGGGAAAAATCTAGTGCTAAGTTGTACACTGTTCAAAATTAAGATTGATCTAAGAAGTCAGTAAGAGCTCATTCCATCTCGTGGAAAACCACTTACGAAAAGAGAATGTAAAAACCTAAGGGTTTGATTCAACCTTCCATGCGAATTTGTGATTATCTACCCATCATGATGCTCTAGTCCTGTGAGAATGGAACCTTGTGCCCGGGTATCTGAGGACCATTTCTAATGAGACAGTCTCCCTTAGAAGTAGTAAGCAGTAATTTTCCTATCACTTAACTACAGAATTAACAGAGAGAGGCAAATCAACCACCAGTAAACCAGTGACTGTATTTATCCTCAGAGCTTACTGGTATAAAATAGAATATTAGATCAGAGGGGAAGAGGCTTTGAATACTGCAAAGAAAACAGATACTGGACAAGTGACAATTTTGTGGACAAGTGAAAACTTCTGTGTGGTGGTAGAACCTGTGAAAGTGTCAAATAAATGTAAGGAGACAGCACCAGTATAGTGGATATGAGCCTTGGAGTCAAGCAGACACAGGGGTTGAAATCCTAAAATGCCTCTTTGTAACTGTGCAACTTCAGGAAAACAGTGTTCCCTCTCTGAGCCCCAATTTTATGCCTGTAAAAGAGGTCTGTTAAAAGGACAGAGTTAGAAAAGGTGTGTTAAAGACCTAACACAGGCCTCGAGTGTAATGGATACAAAGCCTCTCTCCCCTTCCCCCACACACACCCAGCAAGAACTCACCTTTCCCCCTGGGCTCCCACCATCACCTCTGTGCCCGGCCTCTCCAAAGCACTTTGCATACCTATTGCAGCATGTCCTTTCTACAATTGTGTCCTGAAAACAAAATCCATGTCACATACTGGTTTTTTTTTTTTTTTCCAATGCTGTATTAACCTATGGCACATTACACACTAAAGAAACAAAATTCCCTCGAGGTTTTAGGAAAGGATGGTGTTTAAAATAAGGAAAACTTACAAGTTGCTTCAGTAAGATGCTCGGAAGGCTGTGCAGTGTGATGCTCAGAGGTTGATTATACGCAAATCCTCTGCCAAATTCTAGCTCCTGGAGCTCCTCTAATTTATGGACGCCTTCCAGGCCAATAGTCAGGAGTCCAGAGAATCCTTCAAAAGACCAACAGGTGGGCAATTTCCTTGCATGTCTTTCAAATAGTCTGACTTGTTTTGGCCCCAGATCCCCAGATCCCCAGATCCCCAGATCCCCAGATCCCCATCATCATCCCATCCTTCCTATATCCTCATCTGTCTTTTTCTCAAACTGCTTTTCCTCAAATCAAAGCCAGCTCACAGCGTGCCTTCCTAAAGAACTGGTCTGATATCCCAGCAGCTAAAAGGTAAACAGTTAGGACTCTAGAACTAGAAAGGTTCACTCTAGAAAGGTGAACAGTTAGGAACCAGAAAGGACTCTCAGAGCCCTCGTGTAGCCCCTGTTTTTTGTTTCTGTCAACTTAAAAAATATTCGCAACCTAAAAGTTATGTTTTATTCAGTGGGAATTTTTAGAACTTCAAGCCCAGGAGATAGCATCTCAAGTAACCCGGAGAGAACTACTCCAAGCAGGCAAGGGGGGAATCAGGGTTATTTAGAAGTTTTGCAACAAAGGGCAGGTAGTCCTGTTGCAGGGAAGAGCCAATTCTGATTCCACTTTTAGGTCTGTTTCTTTTTCTTTAACCTTTGCTTCCTGTTGCTTTTGTTCACCAAAAAGATACTGTTTATACCTAAGGGCCTGCCTCAGGGAACTCTGCCCCTCTGAGATTTGAAGGTTGCACATGGTACTTAGCTTCTTCTATCCATGCAAGCACTAACTGGCCATTTGGATTTTTCCACAAAACAGAAAACATGTGGAAAAGAACACATTTTAAATTTGACTAAAAAGTACTATAGAATTTCAGAACAAATAATAGCATTAATATTTTAAACATCAAATTGATACACAGACCCACACACATGCCCATTAGCTTTTTGCTATTGTAAACAGGCTACTGTAAAATCTTATGGTTAAAAGTTGTATACATATTCTTAAGTATTCCTTAAAATGAATTCCCAGAAATGGAATTGCAGATCTAGCAGATAGGCAGAATTTGCAGTCCTCTGTTATATACTCCCAATTCCTTTCCAGAGAAGCTGTAACATTTTACACTTCCAGTGGCAATCTATGCATTAAATTCAGTTGAAAGCAAGTTGTCACAGAAATATTCCATTTAAGGCAATACCTACTAAGATACCCATGACATTTTTCACATAACTAGAACAAATAATCCTAAATTTTACATGGAATGACAAAAGACCCTAATTTGTCAAAGCAATCTTGAGAAAAAAAGAACAAAGCTAAAAGTACTATGCTCCCTGATTTCAGACAATACTACAAAGTTGCAGTCATCGAAACAGACACATACTGGCACAAAAACAGACACATAGATCAGCAGAACAGAATAAAGACCCCAGAAATAATCCCACACGCTTACGGTCAATTAATCTATGGCAAGAGAAGAAAGAAAGAAAGAGAAGTTGCTCAGTCGTGTCCAACTCTTCCCTACCCCATGGACTGTAGCCTACCAGGCTTTTAATCCATGGGATTTTCCAGGCAAGAGTACTAGAGTGGGTTCCCATTTCCTTCTCCAGGGGATCTTCCCAACCCAGGGATTGAACCCAGGTCTCCTGCATTGCAGACAGACGCTTTACCATCTGAGCCACCAGGGAAGCCTAGAGAGAGGCGGACTATCTAATGGAGAAAAGACAATTTCTTTAGTAAGTGGTACTGGTAAAACTGAACATGTAAAAGAACTAAATTTGAACATTTTCTCACACTATATACAAAAAACTCAAAATGGATAAAAGACCTAAATAGAGAATCAGAAACCATAAAATTCCTAAAAGAAAACATAAGTAGAACACTCTTTGACGTAAATTGTTGTGTTATTTTTTGGGGGTCTCTCTCCTAAGGCAAAGGAAACAAAAGCAAAAATAAATAGGAGCTAACATGCTTTTGAAGTGTGGTGTTGGAAAAGACTCTTGAGAGTCCCTTGGACTGCAAGGAGATCCAACCAGTCCATTCTGAAGGAGATCAGCCCTGGGTGTTCTTTGGAAGGAATGATGCTAAAGCTGAAACTCCAGTCCTTTGGCCACCTCATGCGAAGAGTTGACTCATTGGAAAAGACTCTGATGCTGGGAGGGATTGGGGGCAGGAGGAAAAGGGGACAACAGAGGATGAGATGGTTGGATGGCATCACCGACTTGATGGACGTGAGTTTGAGTGAACTCCCGGAGATGGTGATGGACAGGGAGGCCTGGCGTGCTGTGATTCATGGGGTCGCAAAGAGTCGGACACGACTGAGCGACTGAACTGAACTGAACTGAACAGCGAAAAAAGCCATCAACAAAATGAAAAAAACAGCCTACAGAATTGGGAGAAGATATTTGCAAATGTTAGGACCAATAAAGAGTTAATATCCAAAATTTATAAACAGCTCATACAATTCAATATCAGAAAAGCAAACAACCCAGTTAAGAAATGGACAGAAGACCTGCATAGACTATTTCCCAAAACATAAGATGACCAACAGGCACATGAAAAGATATTCACATCGCTAATCATCAGAGAAACACATATCAAAACCACAACGAGGTATGACCTCACACCTGTCAGAATTGCTAGTATCAGAAAGTCTACAAACAACAAATGTTGTGAGGATGTGGGGAAAAGGGAATCCTCCTACACTGTTGGTGGGAATGAAAGTTGTTACAGCCACTGTGGAAAACAGTGTGGAGTTTCCTCAGAAAAACTTAAATAGAACTACCATATGATCTAGCAATTCTACATTTTGGTATATATCAAGAGAAAACAAAGACACTAATTCAAAGAGATAAATTCAACCCAATGTTCATGCTACTACTCACAATAGCCAAGATACGGAAGCAACCTACATATTCATGGATAGATAAATGGACAAATAAGATGTGGTTATACACAGCTGATGCTGGGAGGGATTGGGGTCAGGGGGAGAAGGGGATGACAGAGGATGAGATGGCTGGATGGCATCACTGACTCAATGGACGTGAGTCTGAGTGAACTCCGGGAGTTGGTGATGGACAGGGAGGCCTGGCGTGCTGCGATTCATGGGGTCGCAAAGAGTCAGACACGACTGAGAGACTGAACTGAACTGATACACAGCTGACTCTTGAGTAACATGGGTTTGAACTGCATGGGTCCACCTACAATGCAAATTTTTTCAATACTTAAGTACTATAATACTACAATGATGTATAGCTATACATGTACTATAATAATGTATGGCTAGTTGAATCCATGGATTCAACTGTGGATTAAATTGTGCATACAGCAGGCCAACCATAAAGTTATATATGGATTTTCAACTTCAGGGACATTTGGCACCCCTAACCTCCAGGTTGTTCAAGGGTCAACTCTATATATAAGGGTATATTACTCAACCATAAAGAGTGAAATCTTGCCATTTGCAACAACATGGATGGACCTAGAGAGTATTGTACTTGGTGAAGTAAGTCAGACAGAAGACAAATACTTTATGTTATCAATTTATATGTAGAGCATAAAAAATAAAACATACAAGTGAATATAACAAAATAGAAACAGACTCATAGATACAGAGAACAAACTCGTTGTTACCAGTGGGGAGTGGAGTGCAGCAAGACAGGGGTAGCGGATTAAGAAATACAAACTCCCATGTATAAAATAAATAGGCTACAAGAATATATTGTACCGCACAGGGAATAAAGCCAATATTTTACAATAACTCTAAATGGATTGCAATCTACAAAAATATCGAATCACTGTGTTTGGCACCTGAAATAAATACGATAATGTAAACCAACTATATCTAGAGTATACGGATACATGTGTACTTTGGCCACCTGATGCAAAGAACCTATTCATTTGAAAAGACCCTGATGCTGGGAAAGATTGAAGGCAGGAGAAGGGATGACAGAAGGTGAGATGGTTGGATGGCATCACCGACTCGATGGATTTGAGTCTGAGTAAACTCTGGGAGTTGGTGATGGACAGGGAGGCCTGGCGTGCTGCAGTCCATGGGGTGCAAAGAGCTGGACACGACCGAGCTACTGAACTGACTGACATGTACATGTATATTGTGCAGCAGCCCCTGGAGATGACTAAAGAGAAAGAGTCAGGGAGACAGCGGTAGGAAAGGCAGGAGAAGAAGTAAGGCCCAGGATGATTTTAGTTTAGGAAGAAAAGAGACATATGGCTCCCAGAGAGCCTAGAAGAACAGAGACCACCCACTCCACAAGAAGCAGGAGCTGCCCCTGTGACCCTCCAAAGCAGACGCCAGGCTGGTAATTGGTCGGTCCTGTCTCACTCAGAGCGACCCTTAGTAAGTACTGAGGATGTGGAGTCCAGGGTCTCTCAGCCCTGAATAGCCCCCAGTTCATATGAAGAGGGAGACTGCATGTCAGCTTCAAGGGCACTGAGGTCCCACGACCTGGGGTCAGCATCTGGAAATCTGCAAGACTGTGTCAGCCCTGTCGGGGGAACAAGGCCCCACAGGGCAACGCCCTGCACTTACCTTTGCTGCGGAGAAGCTCAGATACTTCCTTCAGTTTCTCTAAATCATCATCCAGTCCATCTGTAAACACTAGCAGGACCTGTTGTTTACAAGAGAGGAGGGAGTTGCAGAAGCAGGGAGAGAGAGAGGAGGAGGGGAGGGAATTGGGGAAAGGCAATAGAAAAGACAGATACTATGAACTGCATGTTTCTTCATTGGGTCTTCTGGTATACCCAGCCTTTCACCATGTTCCCTTTGGTTTTACCCATTCATCTATTTGTGACTTTATTACACATTCACTTATACTGCAATGTCCTCCCCTACATGCTCTCCAGCCCCCAGAAAAGAAGAATTTGAACCAGCTTAATGTATTGACTTAAAAATATATTCCAAAAACTTTTACAATATTCATCTTCATCAATGCAAAACTCCCCAAATTTTAACGCATTTTCTACAAATAAAACGTGCTACTTCTATCCATAGAAAATTAACTTAAAAAGTGAATTCCATTTTTCAAGAAATAAACCCACTGGATACAGGATACAGGATTGAAAGAAAAATTCAATGTAACTTTCAAAGTTAGTGGATGTAATTTGCTAGTACATGTTATATGGGACCTTTTTGCTTCTGTGATTCGTGTAGGTGCACAGTTCTGGGGACCCAGGAAGGGAAGTTTAACTGCTAGGAAGCTTTTAACTGTCACTAAAGGTGGTTCAAGGGGATGGTTAGAAAAATAATGAGCCTTACTGTACATGAGAATGAGTGACCATGGGAACTAGTATCTTTCAAGACGTCTGGAATGAATTTGTGCCATGAAGGAATCTGGAATCACTAGCTGTGGACAACCTGAGGGCAGGGACTTTATCTTTGTATTCCTATCGGCATTCAGCAGAGCCTCCAGGGTTTGGTAAATATTAGCTGATTGAATGAAAACACATCTCTTTTTGGTCTTTACTGAGTAAGAGAACAGAGCTCCTCTGGATAAGCTCTCCAGTGAAGAACGATTTAGTTGGCCTCGGTCACAAAAGTGTTATCCCTCCAACCCTGCCTAATGGCTCCAAAGCAGATTTTCTTAGCATTTTTTACCTTCACATTGGCAGAAGACATACGGATAGCACTCTCTCCCAGGGACTGCAAAAAATGTACATCCATATGGTTGCTCCTGGCAACCTGGTGAATCAAGAACTTCTGAATGGTCTCATCACTGTACTTTTCAAATCCTGAGTCAAAGATGAGCTGGCCCTTTGAGCTGGGAACCAGGTAGCGGAGCATCACGTTAGTCTGGCCTGTAACGTCACAGCTAATATTGGGAAGCACAGCCAGCTCCTGCATCAGCTCTTGCAATAATCCTCGAAGCCTCTGCTGAACTTGCCTCGTGGGAGTGGAGAGATCAATTCCTACAGACAAATCTACACTGCATCCTTTGAAGGTAGAGGAGAAGGAAATCCAATTAGTAACCTATGACTGCACAACCCACCCCAGAAGATTATCAACCAATCTGGTCCTGCAAGGAGAATCTCCAACCAACCCATAGAAGTATAAGTGAAATAATGGTGTGATGAAAGAAATGTGGTGTGAGATATAGGGAAATCTTTCTGGCTTACACGTGAGTTAACTTGAATTTTATCCAACTAAAATAGCCTGTTTGTAGCCAACAAACAGACATTGTACATCAGCTTCAATAATTAGAGAAAAGGAACCAAAAGTAAAGAACATCCATGTTAAAAATAAAGATTAAATGCCTCTCTTCCTGGAATGCCAAAGCTTATTCTCCTTTGATGATAAGACACCGTTCCCAAGTGCCAAGGCCATGCTGATTTGCTGTGTACTTGCTGGACTGTTCCTTTTTTTCTGAAACTTAGAAGAAATATAACCCTGACTTGTTTAATGTTCTTTGTTCTGACAGAATATAAAACTATATTGAAAACTATTTCTCTGGAGAAGTTTCTCAGAGTAATCTAGGAAGTGGGCTTCCAGGCTAGTCCTCAGTTTGGCTCAAAGGAAAAACAAGAAAACAAAACAGAAAAGATTTCTATTCTTATTATTGATTATTTTCATTGACAAATTTTTGTTGTTTACTTTGGGGGATGGCTTGTTACCCAGCAAAAACTAACTGATACATATATACTGTTTCATATAAGACCTGTTTCAAAAGAACCTCTGCACATCCTATTCCTTCCACCTGAGGTATCCTTTCCCATTCCCATCATTCTAATCTGGTTAACTCATACATATCCTTCAAGTTGAAGTTCAAAAGCCCCCTCCCTAAAGCATCTGTGATTCATGACCCCAGGCCCTCGAGTTGAGCTATTAAATGCCCCTGTATATCCACTATTAGTTTACAAGACCTTCTCTCTCTCTGAACAAACATTCGCTCATGGTAGAGACTATGTCTTCTTACTTTCCCAGTGTGTAACACAGAGGCTCATTAAATGTTCCCCAAATGAATGAAGACAAAATATAAAACAGCCTTGAGTCTCTTTCAGCACAAGCTGTTCTATTCCCTTCTGCCCTGGAAGTTTCATTCATCACCCATGCAGATACCTTGTTTCAGAGAAGCATATTAGAAAAGATCAAGACTGATTATCACTCTCAATTTTATGTTTGTCCTACCTGAAAATATTTAAGCCTCCTAGAAGGGTGTAGCTAGAATTGGAAGGCCCACTGATCTTTCAGGCTACACCTCAGTTGAGTTCAGTCACTCAGTCATGTCTGACTCTTTGCGAACCCATGGACTGCAGCATGCCAGGCCTCCCTGTCCATCACCAACTCCCAGAGTTTACTCAAACTCATGTCCACTGAGTCAGTGATCCCATCCAACCATCTCATCTTCTTTCGTCCCATTTTCCTCCTGCCCTCAATCTTTCCCAAGATCAGGGTCTTTTCAAATGAGTCAGTTCTTCACATCAGGTAGCCAAAGTATTGGAGTTTCAGCTTCAGAGCAGTCCTTCCAATGAATATTCAGGAACGATTTCTTTTAGGATGGACTAGTTGGATCTCCTTGCAGTCCAAGGGGCTCTAAAGAGTCTTCTCCAACACCACAGTTCAAAAGCATCAGCTCTTTGGCACTCAGCTTTCTTTATAGTCCAACTCTCACATCATACATGACTACTGGAAAAACCACAGCTTTGGCTACACCTACCCATTCATAATAAGACCATCTACAAAATTTCACTAAGGAGGAAAAGTTAATGGTTACAAACGCATTTGGATTAGAATTTGGGTACAAACTTAAAAATGTAACTTCTCAACCACAAAAGGACTGCTACTTATTAACTATTTCTTGACAACAAGCATGACATCGGATTGTCAAAGCCAGACAGGACATGAAGACGTTCTCTCTTTAGATCAGCATGAACTGCAGTATTTGGCCCAGAATCAGAAAACAAAACTGCAAATTAGGGGAGAAGGAAGTTCCAAGGGAAATAAATAAACATTGGACCCTTCACCGGTTAACATAGACATCAACAGTGGCTTAAGTTTCTCAGGGACCTGGGACCCAGGGCTGACTCATGAGTTTCAATCCCCTAAATGTCACATTCTGTGCGAGCTGTCCAGATGTCTTTCTGGAATTGAAAAGACAGAATGTGCCTTACTCCCATCCTTCCATATAAAACATCTTGGCTTTGTTTTGATTTTTAAGTCTCTAATTGAAGTTTGCCATAAAGAGTTTTCACAGATGTAAATCCCATTTCTATATCAGATCTGAATTCAGAAAAAAAAAAAAAAAGAATTTCTGAGTATGGTATATTATTCTGACATTTCTAATTTACATTTTCCCCAGAAGCATTTTCAGTGGGCTTTACCCTGTGATGCAGGGAGCACTTTCTTTCCCTGTTAACAAAGAGGGTTGACTCTCACCAGAGAACCTCTAAAGTTTGTCTGATTCAGCTTTATAATTCTAGAATCAGTTAGGTTTAGCCATTATTAAAGTACCAGCTAACACAGAACTGGAGATAACTACAAATCCTAATTTATTAAATGGCTCAAAATGACCTGAGAAGACAAGCTGGAATCCTGTACCTCTGCTCTTCTCCAGGATAATCACAGACAATAAAAATGAAACAGAACAAACAACAGCAAAAATAAATAGGACTTTGGTTCCTGAAGAACTGGACTGTTTAAGGACATTCCATAATCCATGCTCATTTTAAAAAGATAATTCTATACATGTGCTCTTTTCAATTGATTTCTTTTCAACATTTACTTATTTGGCAAGGCCAGGTCTCAGTTGTGGCTTGAGAACTCTTAGCTGTGGGATATGGGATCTACTTCCTGACCAGGGATCAAACCCTGGATCCCCTACACTGGGAGTATGGAGTCTTAACCACAGACCACCAGGGAAGTCCCTCAGTTTATTTCTGAATTTACCAAAGGCACTGCAAAGTAGTGGTATTCTTGAGATTTGTTGTTGATCAGTTGCTAAGTCATGTCAGACTCTGCAACTCCATGGACTATTAGCATGCCACAGAGAAGGCAATGGCAACCCACTCCAGTGTTCTTGCCTGGAGAATCCCAGGGATGGGGGAGCCTGGTGGGCTGCCATCTATGGGGTCGTGCAGAGTCAGACACAGCTGAAGAGACTTAGCAACAGCAGCATAGAATGCCAGACTCCCCTGTCCTTTACTGTCTCCCAGAGTTTGCTGACTCATGTCCATTGAGTCAGTGATGTTATCTAACCATCTCATCCTCTGTCATCCCCTTCTCCTTTGTCTTCCATCTTTCCCAGCATCAGGGTCTTTTCTAATGAGTCAGCTGTTCACATCAGATGGCCAAAGTACTGGAGCTTCAGCTTCAGCATCAGTCCTTCCAATGAATATTCAGGGTTGATTTCCTTTAGGATTGATTCTTGAGATAGTAGAATCAAAAATACTCATTTAATACTCTAAAAAATTGGCTCTGGCTTTGACACCAAACTGCTGGGAAGTTCAAACTCTGACACCATTATTTCCCATCTGTGCTTCATAACCTCTCTCTTATTTTTCTCACCTGGAAATTGAGTATCATAAAGAGAGGGCAACAGGTAAGAAGGCTAGGGCTCCCCAACTGGAGGAAATAATCTGTAAGTGGCAGACTTTTTTTCTCTTTCTCTATACAAAATTAAAAGGAGGTTTCTTTTAAATTCTATGTTGTCATAGAATGGTTCTGCCTAAACTTAACTTTCCTCAAACCTTGAGCCAACCAAAGTGTTTTTCTTATGGAAATGTTTTTCTTAAGCTATGTTAATGAATTATGTATTTGCCTTGGAATCTGCCTTTCTTCAAATCTGTTCCACCTAAGACTCAAACCTTGAACCAATAACGGCTCAACAGACCAGTACCTCTTACTCATGGGAATGTTCTCTTAAGCGATGTTAATGAAACTATGCATTTGCTTGGAAATCTGCCTTTCTTTAAGATTCATGTCAATTGTTTTACAACTGGGGATGACGCACCTTCTGCCAATACTATCTCAAAATGCATATTGTGGGAGAGGCGCCTGATGCAATTCTCTCAGTTTTGAGGTGCTTCTTTATCTGATTAGCAACTTGCTAACAGATATATAACTCCTCGCTAAAAACTAGCAAGGGGGC
Source organism: Bos mutus (assembly GCF_027580195.1). Taxonomy (NCBI): domain Eukaryota; kingdom Metazoa; phylum Chordata; class Mammalia; order Artiodactyla; family Bovidae; genus Bos; species Bos mutus. Next base: position 148,531,612 of record NC_091617.1, on the reverse strand, counting down.
ACTTGTACTGCCCTCTTCTGATGTCTATGTCAGGAGCTTCCTCCATCCTTTTTATACTTTAATAAAATTTTATTACACAAATGATTTGAGTGATCAAGCCTCATCTCTCAGATCAAAATCCTCTCCTCCGGAGGTCACGAATCCTGATGTAGCTCACAGCACACAGTCACAACCTTTCAATAATAGCATCTGCCTCACATGGGGTTGATGTGGGATTATTGGGCTTTATGCATCCATTATATATTCTTCCATATAATTCTACACTATATACTGTATTGTACCATACTGTACTTTACTTTGGGCTTCCCGGGTGTCACTAGTGAAAAGAACCCACCTGCCAATGCAGGAGACATAAGAGATGCAAATTCGACCCCTGGATTGGGAAGATACCCTGGAGGAGAGTATGGCAACACACGCCAGTATTCTTGTTTGCATAATCCCATGCTCAGAGGAGCCTGCTGGGCTACAGTCCACAGGGTCTCAAAGAGTCAGACACAACTGAAGCAACTCAGCATGCACACACACACTGTACCATATAACCCCCTACTCAAAGCGTGATTAGAAGACCAGCAGGATCAGCATCACGTGGGAGCTTGTTACAAATGCAGAATCCCACCCCAACCTACTGAATCAGAAACTGCATTTTAACAAGCTCTCCAGGTTATTCAAATCCATGCTAAAGTTTGAGAGGTCCTGTTGTACTCTGTTATACCATACCAAAAGGCAATATAGAACAGCATTTAGTATACAGACTCTAGAACCAGACTGCCTTAAGTTCACATCTCATTTCTGCTATTCACTTAGACTAAACAACCTGATTTTGCTGTGCCTTGGTTTTCTCACTTGTAAAATATTGATAATGTATATTAATTAATTATTAACAGGGTTATGTGGAGATGTCATGTTTTAACCTATGGAAGTCCACAGACCAGGCCCTGTACAAAAACACCATCCACGATGGAATGCTACTCAAAAAGAATGAAATAATGCTATTTGCAGCCATGTGGATGGATCTAGCAATTATCATACCAAGTAAAGTAAGTCAGACAGAAAAAGACAAATACCATCTGATATCACTCTTATGTGAAATCTAAACTATGACACAAAATGAACTTATCTATAAACCAGAACCAGACTCACGGACATAAAGGACAGACTTCTGGTTGCCCACTGGAGAGGATTGGGCAAGGGGTGGATTGGGAGTCGGGGCCTTGCAGATATAAACCAGTATACAGAGAATAGATAAACAAGGTCCTATTATAGCATAGGGAACTAATTCAATATCCTGTGGCAAACCATAAGTGGAAAAGAATATGAAGATATATATATACATATATGTATAACTAAATCACTTTTCTGTGCAGCAAAAATTAACACAACATTGTAAATCAATACTCAATAAAATAAATTAGGGAAAAAAAAAGATTCCCCAGGACAAGGCTATAAGTATTAGTTTTATTAAGATAGCCAACCGGGTCCCTGACGCCTACCGAGGGCTTGTGGATCAATTAACAAGCCCTCTGTCACTCACCTTGCGGAATGCAAACCTGGTAAAGAATTTCCTTCTCCAGATTTTGCAGGGACTCAAATTTTTCTTCATAGTACACTTTGCTCTGGTCGTTGGTGATCTCCAAAAGCTGAGAGAATTCGACTTCACCCACCCCAATGGCAAAAATAATTATGTTTCTGTCCCTCAGGGCCTTGGCTGGTAAAGCTACGTTGTCCCGGGAGACCCCATCAGTGACCACAATCAAATACTGATGGACACTGGGCCTCCCTCCTCTTGAACTCCCAAAAAAAGGCAGAGTAAAGTTCAGAGCTTTCCCAGTGTATGTGCCACCGTTGATTTGCTTAACGTCTGAGATGGCTCTGTGAACGTCCACCTTTGAGGAGTACCGGTTGAGCCTGAATTCTTCCTGGGGGTCTGAGCTGAATTGCAGAAGGCCAATCTGAATCTCATCAGCACCAATATTAGACTGGTTGACCATTCGCTTCATGAATTCCTTCATCTTTTCAAAGTCTTTTGGAGAGATGGATTCTGAACCATCCATCAGGAAGATAATGTCAGCTTTCCTATTCTTACAGGCTGGAGGGGAAAAGGAGAAGGACAGAACATTACTCAGAGTCTGAAACAATTAATTACAAGTCCCCAGGGAGAGTCTGGGGTGACACATATACAACGTGAAAATATTTATAAAGGGGGTGGAAGTGGAAGTCAAGGAAATAAATTTCTGTGACCCACCATAAATCAGTCTCAAAATAAGACACGGCCATATGATAGAGATCTATCATATGAACCAGCTTGGTTTATTCTAGCTCATCCAATACTTTTAGACCTATGAATCCACAGTTCCAGAATGAAGCCTATTCAAATAGATTACACATATATACTCGAGAGAGAGAGTGAGATTGAAGAAAAAAATTCTTACTCTCTAAGGAACAGATGTCTTGTACCACTTCTTGTTGGATGGTCTTCAAGGACTCAAAATCATGCACGAAAAACATTCTGTCTTCAGCAATCTCTTGAAGCTCAGCAATATTAGCATCTCTGACTCCAACTGCATAAATGGTGACTCCATGGCCCCTCAGCGCCTCTGCAGCATCAGCCACCGGGTCCATAGATTGGCCGTCAGTGACAACAATGAGATACCAAGGCACGTTGCTGCGAGCAGAGTCTGCAAAGACCTGGATCATGCTGCCCAGGGCCTCACCCATCTTGGTGCCCCCTCCCTTCTGCTGGATGCTATCAACGGCTACCTCCAGCCCCGCCACACTGGAGTGCTGGCTGAGGGTAAACTGAGGACTGACTTCGTCCGAGTACTGAACGACTCCAAACTGGACTCTGTCGGGTCCAACGTGGAACATCCTTATCACCTCACTCATGAACACCTTCATCGCGAGAAAGTCGTCTGGGTGGGTACTGCCAGACCCGTCAATAAGGAAGTAAATGTCTGCCTTCTCGATGTGCACACAGCCTAGGCAAGAAGAAGCAGCAGCAAGCCGTCAGAATGGCGTGGGAGAGGGCGTGGGACAAGGCTACAGGTCCCGATCCCCCGGCACTCCCTCATTGCTGCCTGAGACTCTGCCTGTGTGTGTTCCTTGGCCAGAAGCATGATCAGCCCATACCCTGGGCAGGCAAGGGAGTGAGTGAGAGTGGCCAGCAGCCCGTGATTGGAAGCGGGTAATGGATAAATATCCCAGCTCCCTTGCCCTGTGGGTGGGACCACTCAGAGGACAGCTCAGCAGTCTCCCTGAGTCTCTGGCAGAACCAAGCCCCAGGTGCCTCCATGCCTCCAGCAATAGCCTGCTCACTAACTCAGCCCATTGCTGGCGGGCTCTCCTTCCTCTCTCCATCCCCACTCCCCTAACAGTGTACCTGAGCTCCACTCCCAGATAAATCACGTGCATCCATAGCTCATATCCTCATCTCAGAGTCTGCTTATGAAGGCATGAGATAAACATTGCTTGACATTTCTCAAATGGGGAAATTGAGAACGAGCTAAAAGTAAAATATCAGCAGATATGTGGCAGGAAAGCTATGACAAACCTAGACAGTGTGTTAAAAAGCAAAGACACCACTTTGCTGACAAAGATCCATATAGTCAAGGTGATGGTCTTTCCAGTAGTCATGTACAGATGTGAGAGCTGGACCATAATGAAGGCAGAGCACCAAAGAACTGATGCTTTCAAACTGTGGTGCTAGAGAACTCTTGAGAGTCCCTTGAACAGAAAGGAGATCAAACCAGTCAATCCTAAAGGAGATCAACCCTGAATATTCATTGGAAGGACCGAAGCTGAAGGTACAATACTTTGGCCACCTGATGCAAAGAGCTGACTCATTGGAAAAGACCCTGATGCTAGGAAAGATTAAAGGCAGAGGGAGAAGAGGGTGACAAAGGATGATATGGTTGGATGACATCACGGATTCAATGGACATGAACTTGGGCAAACTCCAAGAGATGGTGAGGGATGGGAAACCTGGCATGCTGCAGTCCATGGGATCACAAAAAGTTGGACACAACATGGTGAATGAACAACAATTTTAAGCTATGGGTTGTCTCAGTATCCAATATTCCTGCTTCTTATGTGAGTTAAACTTTTTAAATACATGGGCAAGAGAGTGCATTTTAGGAAATTTAGTTAAAGTTAATATAAAACTTTGTGGGTTTTTTTGAAGTATAGTTGATTTACAATGTTGTGTTAGTTTCTACTGTACTGCAGAAAACCTCAAATAGCCAAAGTAATCTTGAGAAAGAAGAATGGAACTTGAGGAATCAACCTGCCTGAAAAACTTGAGGAATCAACCTGCCTGACTTCAGACTACACTACTAAGCTACAGTCATCAAGACAGTATGGTACTGGCACAAAGACAAGAATATAGATAAACGGAACAAAATAGAAAACCCAGAGATAAATCCATGCACCTATGGACACCTTATCTTTGAGAAAGCAGGCAAAAATATACAATGGAGAAAGACAATCTCTTTAACAAGTGGTGCTGGGAAAACTGGTCAGCCACCTGTAAAAGAAAGCAACTAGAACATTTTCTAACACTATACACAAAAATAAACTTTAAATGAATTAAAGATCTAAATGTAAGACCAGAAGCTAAAAAACTCTTAGAGGAAAATATAGGCTGAACATTCTCTGACATAAATCACAACAAGATCATCTGTGACCCACTTCCCAGAGTAATGGAAATGAAAACAAAAATAAGCAAATGGGACCTAATTAAACTTAAAAGCTTTTGCACAATGAAGGAAACTATAAGCAAGGTAAAAAGGCAGCCTTCAAAATGGGGGAAAAAATAGCAAATGAAGCAATTGACAAAGAATGAATCTCCAAAATATAAAAGCAGCTCATGCAGCTCAATACCAGAAAAACAAACAACCCAATCAAAGAGTGGGCAAAGGAACTAAACAGACATTTCTCCAAAGAAGACATACAGATGGCTAATAAACACATGAAAAGATGTTCAACATCACTCATTATTCAGTTCAGTTCAGTTCAGTTCAGTCGCTCAGTCGTGTCTGACTCTTTTCGACCCCATGAATCGCAGCACACCAGGCCTCCCTGTCCATCACCAACTCCCGGAGTTCACCCAGACTCACGTCCGTTGAGTCAGTGATGCCATCCGGCCATCTCATCCTCTGTTATCCCCTTCTCCTCCTGCCCCCAATCCCTCCCAGCATCAGAGTCTTTTCCAATGAGTCAACTTTTCGCATGAGGTGGCCAAAGTACTGGAGTTTCAGCTTTAGCATCATTCCTTCCAAAGAAATCCCAGAGCTGATCTTCAGAAAGGACTGGTTGGCTCTCCTTGCAGTCCAAGGGACTCTCAAGAGTCTTCTCCAACACCACACTTCAAAAGCATCAATTCTTTGGCGCTCAGCCTTCTTCACAGTCCAACTCTCAAATCCATACATTATTATAGAAATGCAAATCAAAACCACAATGAGGTATCATCTCATGTCCGTCAGAATGGCCACCATCAAAAAGTCTACAAACAATAAATCCTGGAGAGGGCATGAAGAAAAGGAAACCCTTTTACACTGTTGATGGGAATGCAAACTAGTACAGCCACTATGGAGAACAGTGTGGAGATTCCTTAAAAAACTTGAAATTGAACTGCCATATGACCCAGCAATGCTACTGCTAGGCGTACACACCAAGGAAATGAGAACCGAAAGACACACGTGTACCTCAATGTTCACTGCAACATTGTTTACAATAGCTAGGACAGGGGAGCAACCTAGATGTCCATCGGCAGAAGAACGGATAAGGAAATTGTGGTACATATACACAATGGAATATTACTCAGCTATAAAAAAGAACACATTTGAGTCACTTCTAATGAGGTCAGCGAAACTGGAGCCTATTATACAGAGTGAAGTAAGTCAGAAAGAGAAACAGCAATATAGTATATTAATGCATATATATGAAATTTAGAAAGACACTAATGACGATCCTATATGCAATGCAGCAAAAGAGACACAGATGTGAAAAACAGACTTTTGGACTCTGTGGGAGAAGGGGAGGGTGAGATGATTTGAGAGAATAGCACTGAAACATGTACATTGCCATATGTGAAATAGATGACCAGTGCAAGTTCAATGCATGAAGCAGGTCACTCAAAGCCGGTGCTCTGGGACAACCCAGAGGCATGGGGTGGGGAGGGAGGTGGGAAGGGGGTTCAGGATGGGGGACACATGTGCACCCATGGGTGATTCATGCCGATGCATGGCAAAAACCACAATATTGTAATTATCCTCCAATTAAACTAAATAAATTAATTTCTTTAAAGAAATGCACAATTTGCCAGAAAAAAATTTTGAAAAAAAATTTTTTAATAAAAAATGCAAGTTGTTTTCAAAGACATTGTTGGTGCATTAGATGGCACCACAAAAGATTGTGTTTTTGTGATCATAAAAATCAATAAGGATTTCTGGACTCAGATTGTTTCCAAAGTGGTTCTCTTTCCACATGAAAGAAAGTGAAACTGGAAATTATAGAAAATGCACTTTCAGATGATTAATGAAGAGACCATGTGGAACTCCAGTCAGCAGGACTCATATTCAAGAAGCCTTGGTCCTACACAAATGTCATGGTCACTTATTAAATTTTAAGCTGAAATTTTAAAATTCAAGAATGCTTGTGTCTTTTTAGAAATAATCTCCTGTTTTAAGTGGCTTAACAGGTGGTTAATTCATACCCTGATCCCTACAGCTCCTACTGTAAAGATACATGTATTTTCATCCAATTCTTTGTTAAAAGGGATGAGGGGTAAGACAGGAGGAGGCAAGAATATCCACTTTTTCATTCACATCTTCTGCTGTTTGGCATCAAAATAAAGATTTTATAAGTCTTGTTTCTGTTTTTTAATGAATTGACTCCATAATCTTTTCTTGGATGGGGGGTAGAGGAGGTGGGTCACTGGAGCAAACAAAGATTTTAAAGAAATCAAATTTTTGGAAAAGGTGTTCCTACCTTCTTGCAAGGCAAAGCCCATCCCAGACACAAAAGCCCTTCTGCCCACAAGCTCAGGACAGAGCTGGTTCTTAATCTTGCTTCCCACAACAGCAAGTTGCAAAAAAGATTCCAGGAGGATGACATGCTTCAAGGGGATATGATGCTATCTTTTCCAGGTCCGTGCTCTCCAAGGCAAGCTGGGAGCCCACTGCATAGATGGTCATCCCTGCCTTGTGGAGGAGGGAAGCTGGTCTGGACACGTTGTCCTGGGAGGAGCCTGCCATGATGACCACGACTACCTGCTGCACACCTTGCTGGGACCGGCTGCCCTTCTCCTGGATGAAAACCTCATTCCTTAAGAAACCCAACGCAACACCAGTCTTAGTCTGTCCTGCTCTTCCCCTGTGAGTTAGTTTGTCCAGATGCTCCAAGATCTTGACTCGATTCTGAAATGCATCCAGAGAAAACTCAAGTCATGGTTCCTCGCTGTAGAAGACCAAGCCAACCCGCACGACATCCGGATGAACACTGAGAGATCTGATGGTGGTCTTTAAGAAACTGACAACTTGCTGGAAATTCGATTGCTGAGCCCTGCTAAAGTCCTCAATGAGGAATACCAAGTCAGCCGGGATAGCAGTCAGACACTCTATAGACAAAAACAGAAACAGGAAGACGGGCTTAGTATGAGAACAGAGGAATAAAGACAACACTCTTTCTGTATACAAAGGCTGTATTATGCTTTGTATTTATACACTGTATATAATATATAATAATATATCTTATACTAACTTATGCTTATTAGAATTTAGTGGAAGCCTTTATGACCATCATTTGGCATGGTCGTCAAAGAACATTATGGGGTTCAAAATTTCCCATGTGAAAATGTGTTCATATCACTTGTCAAATATGTAAATATATGAATATCCACAAGAAAGTGCTTTAAGACCATTTTTCAATTCATCTAAGTCCATTAGAAGCATCTTAGTCTTGCTTGCCTAGTTTTTTCCTTCACTTTTCTGGTTTCAGGAAACCTTGGGTCAAATTATCTTTTGAGAGGCCTGGGCAGTGTTATGACAGTTGAGAGAAAGGAGGGACTGATCACTTCTACTTGCAGGGATGCTCTCGCAATAAGGTAACTTAAGAACTAAAGGATAAAGTTTTGACTGTGGGCATTTCAGGTTGATGGTATAGTGTATCCAAGGACAGAGACAGAGGTGGGAAAGGATGACCCATACGTAGCAAATGGTGAGTAGTTCAGCTTGACTGGTTCAGTTCAGTTACACAATCGTGTCCAACTCTCTGCAACCCCATGAACTGCAGCATGCCACACCTCCCTGTCCATCACCAACTCCTGGAGTTTACCCAAACTCATGTCCATTGAGTCAGTGATGCCATTCAACTATCTCATCCTCTGTCGTCCCCTTCTCCTCCTGCCCTCAATCTTTCCCAGCATAAGAGTCTTTTCAAATGAGTCAGCTCTTTGCCTCAGGTGGCCAAAGTATTGGAGTTTCAGCTTCAACCTCAGTCCTTCCAATGAACACCCAGGACTGATCTGACTTTGGTTAGAATGTATAAATGGGCTTAGCAGGAGATAAGGCTCAGTGGTTCTTAACCAACAGTGGTACCCATCCCCAGGGGACATTTGGAAATAACTGGTGTTGTTTTGCATTGTCATAAGATTCATTCAGGGATGCTACTGGAAGGCACCAGGGATATTAGACTTTCAGCAATATACAGGACAATTCTACATTATGACTTCTATGACCCAAAATGTCATTAGCCTCTCCCTTGAGCATCTTGAATGATGCTAAACCCTAAAGAATGACTTTATTCGATCTCTAGGGGAGAAGACTGAACGCTCCTTTTTCTGGAAAAGGCATAAAGCAAATTGGATTACTGTTCAGAAATATTCACTGCCTACACTTCTATGAGAGGAATATACTGTCTTACTTCACTAATGATGACATAGCCATATGACTTGCTTTTGCCAGTGGAATGTTACTAGATGATAAAGCAGATCCAAAAAATGCTTTTTCAACCGGGTTTTCTCTCTTATACCTCTGTAATTACCATGCAAAGGATATGTGCAGGCTAGCCTAATGATCTCAGTAGGAAAGTGACATCTATGGAGCACAACCAAACGTAGATCAGCCAACCCTCAGCCAAATCCTAATCTGTGAATAAGCCCAGGCAAGATCCACAAAGCCCAACATAGTTGAGCCCAACGAAGATCAGCTGACCTCCAGCAGATCTGTGAATACAAATAATTCTTTTCAGCCATCGACTTTTTGCATGGCTTTTTATGCAGCATCCTTGTGAGCACAGTTAACTAATATAAGGCATGTGCCTGAGGCAAACCCATGCCTCCTTCTCTTCCCCATCCAATGGTCCTACTGTCTACTAACTGAGAAACCTTGAATGCCCCCTTCTCTGCTCTTTCCCCAGACTTTCCTAATATGAGCCCCCCTACCCCCCGCCCCCAGCGGCTCACATACCTAGAGACCAACCCTTACCTACTATAGGCTCCGTTTTGGCTTCCTGCTTGGTCTCGAGCTGCCCAGTGCCTTGGATCACCCCACTCACATCCTGTATCACCTGTCTAACCCCATCTTGCCCTTGCATATCATACACAAGGGGTGGGGTCCCCACCGCCTCTAATTCTCTACTGTCAAAGTCTTGAACACCCACAGACATGACTTGCACGCCTTTCTCCCTCAATGTCTGCACAGCTTCGTGGACCTCATCCTCAGATTTCCCTGAAGTGATGACCATGGCATACTGGGGCATGCCCTGGAGAAACCGGCTTCCCGTTGCTTCCTGTAAGAAGGTCCGATGAAGGTATTGCAGAGCTTTGCCTGTCCTCCTGGAGCCTCCCTGGAGCACAAAGTGTCCATGAATGTGAGTCATCATCTCATCCTGGGTCTGGTAAGTGTTGAGCAAAAACTCAGTGTGACCCTGGCCACCATACTGAGCCAGACCAATCTGGTACTTGTCCCTGCCAGCATCCAGCATGCGCACCACTCCAGAGGTGAAATTCTGCATCCACTGGAAACTGGTCTGCAATGTGTCTTGTGAGGTGTCGGCAAGAAAGACCACATCCGCATAGCGCTGAGTAGATTCTGGAGTTAAGAGAAAGGTCAGAGAGGGGGGATATATCAAATAAACATGTCATGAAAATACAAGGATGGTTTTCTGTGGGGAATAAAAGAGGGAGAGGTATTATTTTTATGTAACACTGTACGTATTGTATTTTTATCACCTCTGTGTAAAACTCTGTCACAAGGTTCTCTCCCTCCGATACCCTACACTGCCTGCTTTTCTGACTACAGTATCTTTCAATTCTTCTTCTTTATTAAATATCTTGCTTACAAACTATTTAACTATAGGATAATGGATGTTTTGAATTCACAAAAGAAAAAAGTTTAATTATAAATTATATTACTCATATCCATAACTTGCACCTAAAGCTAGTTTTTTTAACATTATAATATATTTTTCACTACATATATAACATTTGATAGTTTTACTTTAATACAAGAAACTGTAATAAACAATAGGTCCAAACCTCACCACTAGATAAACTCTGGACTCACCCTTTCTAGGTGGTCTCACCTTCAAATTCCACCAACAGAGTAAAGAATATTATAAAGCATTTTAGTTTTGCTTTTCTCAAAAGGGAAAAGTGGTATTTTGTTGTTTTAATTTGTATCAATATAAGTAATGTCCTCTGTTCTTACTTATTGGCCACGGCCAAAAATGCTTGATACACCTAATTTATGGCACTTTAAAATATGCTTATTGGATAGAACTACATATTACATGCAACTCAGGATATGAGATAATCTCAGTCATATATACATGTATAATAATTAAACTTTAACAACTTGCTCTTCAAAAAAAAATTATTCTTCAACCAACGGAGGAAGCAAGGGAAGCTACTTTATGCTGAGCAGTTACTTTGTGCTAGAGGCTTTTATACATTTGTATCTATTTTAATCCTCATAAATCTCCGGATTGCACAGATGAGGAATCTGAAGTGTATAAAGTAAAGCTGTCTGGGCATGCTCACACAAAAAGCAAGTGGCAAAGACAGGATTTTTAAAAAATGTCTCTGGACTTCAGAACCCACGCTATTTCCTCTGAACAGTATGACAGCATGTTCTTTCCCACCCACAAGAGCTCCATCCTCAAGCCCTGGCTCATTCAGGAAGTCTCCCCAGGAGATCCAGTGATTCCCTCCCGCTCAGTGTATCACGGCTCCCGCTGGAATCAAGCATCCTGGTTGGAATGCTGGCCTTTCCGGTGGCCTCTTACCTTGGATCTTGCCCTCCACGGCCAAGCACGGAGTCTGGAGGATGCTTCCTGAGAAATCCTGCAGGATGTTGTAGTTTTCAGTGTTGAAGAGAAACTTCTCCAGAGGCTCACTGGCTATGGTTTGCAGCTCCTGGACATCCTGGATGTTGACCCCTACCATATACACCACAACCCCATCTCGTTTCAACCTGTCAGCTGCCTCCTGGACTTCATCATTGGACTCCCCGTCTGTCACCAGGATCACTATCTGGGGAACCCCATTCCTGCCCGGCTGCCAGCTGCCTCGGTCAAGTAGTTGGTCCTGATGAACTCCAGGGCACTCCCTGTGTTTGTGCCCCCTGTCCGATAGGGCAGGTTTCGAATCCGCTTCAGGACCGCACTCTTCAGGGGATGCTGGTTCGGCCGAAAGCCCGGGTAGACTCTGTCATTATACTGCGCAAGTCCCACTCGGACCTGGCCGCTGCTGATGTCCAGCCCCGAGACAATGGAGTGAAGGAAGCTCTTCACCTTCTGGAAGCTCTGGGGCCCCATGCTGGTTGAGCTGTCTACGAGGAAGACAATGTCTGCCAGGACTGCCTCTCTGCAAACTGCAAGAGACGACAAAAGGCGTAGGGTCTGCAGTCTTCACTCAGAAATGCTTCAAACCAAAGGAGCTAGTGCGCAGAAAGAGGGAGAAGTGGCAGGAGCCTACCGGGGGTGCTCCTCAGACCCCCTATGTGACCGTGTGCTCAAAGAAGTGACAACATCCCTCGGACCTCCCCTTCCCTCCTCTCATCATGTTCTGAGGTTTCTGTCCTGCCTCCATCTTGAAATTCACTTGGACAATCTCAGGAACCACATTACAGAGAAAAACACTTTGTGTAAATGCTGCTCGGCATGCTAAAAAAGGGGCTGTCCTCTTCCCAGGGGGAGTAAACCTCGTCTCTAGGAGTGTACTGGCCCCAACTGGTCAAAAAGCTGAATACAGCCCCTGTTCTGTGACACATCTCGTTGCCGCTCCACCGCCTAGGAGCCCTGTGACCTGACTATCACTCACCTCTTGGAGACTCAATTGTCTTCTCTGCAGCACTGATGCCTTTATACTGGCTCTCCTCTCACAGGGGTTGTTTTGAGGATAAAAGAGGATAAGCTCCGGTAGTAGACAATGTCAGTGCTCTTCCCAGGTCCTGTCGGGTTTCTTTCTTTTTTAAAAAATGTATTTTATTGAAGTATAGTTGATTCACAATGCTGTATTAGTTTCCACTATACTGTTCTATATAGTAGGACTTTATTCATTCACCGACTCAATGGATATGTGGAGAAGGAAATGGCAACCCACTCCAGTACTCTTGCCTAGAGAATCCCATGGACGGAGGAGCCTGGTGGGCTGCCATCTATGGGGTTGCAGAGTCGGACACAACTGAAGTGACTTAGCAGCAGCAGCAGCAGCAACGGACACTCCGGGAGTTGGTGATGGACAGGGAGGCCTGGTGTGCTGCAGTCCATGGGGTCACAAAGAATCGGACATGACTGAGCGACTGAACTGATTGATATAATGGTTTGCATCTGCTAATCCCAAACTCCCAATCATCCCTCCCCAACGCCCTCTTCCCCCAGCAACCACAAGTTGTTCTCAGTGTTTTTGAGTCTGTTTCTGTTCTGCAGATCAGTTCGTTCGTGTCATGTTTTAGATTTCACATATAAATGACATCAAATGGCATTTGCCTTTCTCTGGCTTACTTCACTTAGCAGGATAATCTCGAGGTCCACCCACGTTGGTCCAAATGGCATTCAGTTCAGTTCAGTCGCTCAGTCGTGTCCGACTCTTTGTGACCCCATGAATCGCAGCACACCAGGCCTCCCTGTCCATCACCAACTCCCAGTTTCACTCACACTCACGTCCATCGAGTCGGTGATGCCATCCAACCATCTCATCCTCTGTCGTCCCCTTCTCTTCCTGCCCCCAGTCCCTCCCAGCATCAGAGTCTTTTCCAATGAGTCAACTCTTCACATGAGGTGGCCAAAGTACTGGAATTTCAGCTTTAGCATCATTCCTTCCAAAGAACACCCAGGACTGATCTCCTCTAGAATGGACTGGTTGGATCTCCTTGCAGTCCAAGGCACTCTCAAGAGTCTTCTCCAACACCACAGTTCAAAAGCATCAATTCTCCAGCGCTCAGCCTTCTTCACAGTCCAACTCTCACATCCATACATGTTTCACTCTTTTTTATGGCTAATAGCACTGCATAGCACCACATCTTCTTTATGCCATCTATCTGTAGATGGTCATTTAGGCTCCTTCCGTGTCTTGGCTGTTGTAAACAGTGCTGCTCTGAACTTAGAGGTGCGTGTATCTTGAATCCCCTTTTATCATTTCTGTACACAGCCCTGTGGAGGACTTCTCTTCAGCTACTGGAGTTTTTTAGCCCAAAGTATGTGAAGGCTTACCTCCTTGCCTTGGGTCAAGACAACCCTGATGGATTAAGCACTGTGATAAGCACTTTAATTACATAATTTTCTTTAATGCTTTCAACTACTAACTGAATTAGGTACGATCATTTTAAGGAAAAATTTTTTTAATTCAGAGAAATAAAGTAACTTGATTAAGATGGCCCAGAAAGTAGAGACCTGGGATTTAAAACCAGATCTTTCTTTTCACTCAATTCACCGTCTTAACCAGCACATAACACACTGGCAGCAATTTAAGCAACCTTCCTGGATCCGCTGGCCCTCTCCCCTCCTCTGCCTTCATCCAGGCAATATGGGTAAGTTAATCTAGGAATAATATCATTCTAGGAACAAACTTTTGTCTTCAAAAACAAACTTACAGTTGTCTATATATAGAACCATCATAAGGCTCACAAGATATAAAAAAAGTTGAAAGGTCTTTAGTCAATGATTGGAAAAGAGCATAAAGTGTAGACGGTTTCGTGAAATTCTACTATTAAAATTAAACATGCAAAATACCCAGAGAAAATTTGATGTTTAAAGAATACATGTTCCCCAGTGTTCACTGCAGCACTACTTACAATACCCAAGACAAAGAAGCAACCTAAATGTCTATCAACAGATGAATGGATAAAGAAGGTACATAATGGGTTTCCCAGGTGGTGTTACTGGTAGAGAATCTGCCTGCAGATGCAGGATAAATATTACTCAGTCAAAAAAAAGAATGGAATAATGTCATTTGCAGCAAAATGGATAGACCTACAGATTACCATACTAAGGGAAATAAATCAGAGAGAGAAAGACAAATATCATATGATATCACTTTGTGGAATCTTTAAAAAAAATTATACAAATGAACTGATATACAAAACAGAAACAGACTCATAGACTTAGAGAACAAATTTATGGTTACCAAAGAAGGGGACGGGGGAGGGATAAATTAGGAGTTTGGGATTCGCAGATTATGTGTATGTATATATATCTGAAACCCTTTGCTATATACCAGAAGCTAACACCAAAAAAATCAAATATATTTCAATAAAAATCAACTGATTAATTCAACATGCACACATATTGGAAGAGATAAGAGGGAGGGATGAACACGGCATAAAACTTTGGAGTTTCCTGACTTCTAGATCAGAAATAAAGGGGGGAAGCCTTTGCACCTGGAGAAGTGTGGCCCACAGGTGCCGCTGCGCTTGCCAAAGTGTCGCAGATGTCCTGGCGCAGCTTCGGGGCGAGCCGGCGCAGGCCTGCGCAGTCGGGATCACGGCTGACAAACGTCCCGCGGGCCGGCTGGCGATCTCCCGGAGCTCGGCGGGACGCGCGGCCCGACGCCCCCCGCGTGGAGCCGGACGCCGCGCTCCTCAAGGCGCCGGCGGCCCCCCGCACGCGGTCCCCCGCCGGCCGCCGATGACCACCTCGCCCCACCCCCATCCCCCGGCTCGCGCGGCTCCCGGCAGCTCCCTGTAAGTGGTGCTGAGCAGGAACCGCAGGGCCTGATCAATTGCGGGCCCCAGGAGTGAAGGGCAGCTTCTGGATGTGTCTCAGCACCTAGTCTTTGCGGGCATAGGGGGACAGCAGGAACTCGGACTGAGGCTCGTAGCGGTACCAGGCCAGCCCCACGTGGACCACCTCCCTGCTAACACCGAAGCTGTGGACCATGGTGTTCAAGAAGCTCCGCACGCTGTGCATGTTCTTGGGGTGGACGCTGGGGTCCACCAGAAACACGAGGTCCCCTGCAGAGGCTTCCCCGCACGCTGCAGAAGAGAGGCCTCTCACGATAAGATACCGTGAAACGGAAGGCTGCTGTGAATGGCTGGGAATACATCTCCCCCGCCTCCCTCTTCCTTGCCTTTACACCAAACAGCTCTGTGTTACCAGCTGATGTGCACCTGGCCCAACGCACCGTCATCTTCCTTGGCTTCAGGACCACTGGCTACCTTTGTTCCCCTGCCACCCTCTGTTTAATTCCAGCAGACGTTTGACCCTTCCATTAGACCCCTGACCACGGCCCTTCATTGAACCCTTGTGAAGTGAAAGTCGCTCAGTCCTGTCCGAATCTTTGCAACCCCATGGACTATACAGTCCATGGAATTCTCCAGGCCAGAATACTGGAGTGGGTAGCCTTTCCCTCCTCCAGGGGATCTTCCCAACCCAGGGATGGAACTCAGGTCTCCCCCATTGCAGGCGGATTCTTTACCAGCTGAGCCACTAGGGAACTCCTAAAGCTCATAAAGGAAACCAGCTTTCTAGGAGTACGGGGTGCTGCTGGAATCCCCCACCTACATCCCCTTTGCCAGCTGGCACACTGGTTTCCCAGCTGCTTCAAGGGCTTCTATCACCTGCTCCCAGCTGAGACTTTGTGCAGAGACCTGCCCCTGGCTGAAGGCAGCAGCCGTATCTGGAGACGCCTGGGAAGTTATATCGGGCCACCCCCACCCAGTGGCCAATGTTTGATCACGTGGGGATACAAGCATCTGGGCTCCTGGCCTTAACTGAAACCATTCATGGTGCCATTTATGCCCTGGCAGTGCCCTGCTGAGGCCACAGTCTGATTTTATGGGGGGCTGTCTCCTTGCTTGGCTGCTTCTCCCCGATTGCCTATCTCACTCCTCTTACTCCTTTACAGGTTGGTCTTAAAGAGCCCTGCCTCAAAAGAACACGTTTGCCCAATCCCTCTCCCCAGCTCTGCTTCTAGAGAAGCTGCCCTGAGCCATCAGCTTTTCACCTTTGACTTCTGACACTCTCTGGTGGTTTCGTCCCTAAGTCGTGTCCGATACTTGTGACCCCATAAACTGAAAGGCCTACCAGGCTCCTCTGTCCATGGGATTCTCCAGGCAAGAATCCTGCAGTGGGTTTCCATGCCCTTCTCCAGACACTCTCTGGGCACCACTTAAACTGAACCCATTTGACACGTGGCGTTATCACAGGTATGACTCACATTTGCCCTTTGGCTCCCTAAACTCAGAGCTGCCTCCTGCAGCTGCTTCTTCCATACCCAGCTCTAACTCTGGGAACCACAGCCCCCATGGTGAAAACAAATTTATCAAAGGGGAAAGGTGAGAGAGAGATAAACTAGAAGCTTGGGATTGATAGAGATACACTTTCATTGTTGTCGTTCAGTCACCCAGTCGTGTCCAACTCTGCGACCCCATGGACTGCAGCACACCAGGCCTCCCTGTCCCTCACCATCTCCCGGAGTTTGCCCAAGTTCATGTTCATTGCATCAGTAATGCTGTCCAGTCACCTCAACTCTGATGTCCTCTTCTCCTTCTGGCCTCAGTCTTTCCCAGAACCAGGGACTTTTCCAATGAGTTGTCTGTTCACATCAAATAACCAAAATACTGGAGCTGCAGCTTCAGCATCAGTCCTTCCAGTGAATATTCAGGATACTCTGCTACATGTAAAATATATAACAAGGGCCTGCTGTACACCACAGGGAACTATATTCAATATCTTATGATGAACTATAATAGAAAATAATCTAAGAAGAATATATATATGCCGGGGACCAGCCCCTGCTGATCCAGGGTATTCGAAGGAGAGACAGCTTCAGCGACCTATTCAAATGTTAATTAGAGATATAAAGAGTAATAGAATGAGGATAGCTCAGTAGGAAAATTCAGTGGAGAAAAGAAGCTGAGTAGCTTGGTTTACACAGAAAATCAATATAACCCGTGACACCAGGTTAGCTCTGACCACGGAGGCTGCAGGCGCCCTCTCGAATAGCGGAAGGTGCCCCACCTTAGACACCTTCTCGAGTGGGTCTTAGAAGCCCAGGCAAATAAGTGGTCACAGAGGATTTCTGCGCTCCAGATGGAGACTCAGCTGGAAGTTAAGGAGAAAAATGACATGGGGAGACCAAGCTTTGGCAGGCAAGGCCCATAGCTTTATTTTCAACAGGGGTTTTTATACCCTAAGTTACACATAGAGGATAATAGGGGATGCAAAGTCAGCAGTCTTTGATCCTTATCAAAAACCAGGGTTTCTATCCTGCAAATTTATCGTATTCAAATGGTTTAGGTGATTTACATCATCTTCTGGCCAGAAGGCCTATTAACATTTTATGACTCTTGACAAAGACTTATTTTCTCTAAGAGTAATTATTTTAAGGTTTGGCGCCATCTTCCGAAGGTGTTAGATAAAATTGCATTCCTATAGGGCGGATGTGTAACGGGTTTACAACAAAGGAAAGAATTTATTACCTTAAGGGTCTAAAGTTGCTAACACTAAGGCCACTACTTATCTTTTCTACATACCAACTATATTAATTAACACACATTCAAGGATACAATACAGGGGATGTGGAAACTTGGCAACAAGCATTGGCTCATCAATGAAATCTTTTACTAGTTTTATTCTGACAGTTTCTAACTCTCTGAGAAACTCTAAGCTATTTGAATATCTTAAGCTTCTCTTGCCTCTCGAGGCTGGGAGACTGTAAACAATCGTATGCATAGCTGTAGGAGTCCAGGTAAACTTGTCAGGCGAGTTAGAGAGCTATCTGAGGGGTTTGGATTTAAACACTCCTAATTGCCCAGGAACTTTATTAATTGGAGCTGTAAGTTAACTCTTTGACAGAGAGAGTGAGATGGTGGTGGGGGACAGCCCCCAGTAAAGTCAGAGGTGAGAGCACAAAGCAGTAAAGTAGGCAGACTGGTTTTTTGAGGGGTAGATGCTCGAGAACATCCGGGGGACTCCTGCGGCTTGATCCCGCCTTTGCGTGTGCCAAGCCTCCTTCCTCATGACCTTTGTCACGAGTGGAATGCCTCACTGGCTCCCGGCATATATATATATATACATATATATGAATAACTGTATCACTTTGCTGTATGCCAGAAACTAACACAACACTATAAATCAACTCTAGTTCAATTTTTTAAAGAATACTATTACCTCCATCATGTTTTTTTCACCTAGTTTTTACTCTATATTGGAGTATGTTTGATTAACAGTGTGTGTTAGTTAGTAACAGAGTGTGTTAGTTTCCAGTGTACAGCAAAGTGACTCAGTTATACATATGCATATATCTGCTCTTTTTCTAATTCTTTTCCCATGTACATTATTATAGAATACCAAGAGAGTTCCCTGCTGCTATACAGTAGGTCCTTGTTAGTTATCTGTTTTAAATACAGCAGTGTGTACATGTCAGTCCCAAACCCCTTAACTGTCCTTCCCTCCTCCCACACTTGCCCCCAAAAGTTTCTCTGGTCAGTGAGTCTGTTTCTGTTTTGTAAAGAAGTTTTTTCTTTTTGATTCTGTATGTAAGCAATATCATAATATTTGTCTTTCTCTGTCTGACTTCAGTTCAGTCAGTCAGTCAGTCAGTTCAGTCACTCAGTCGTGTCCGACTCTTTGTGACCCATGAATCGCAGCACACCAGGCCTCCCTGTCCATCACCAACTCCCAGAGTTCACTCACACTCACGTCCATCGAGTCAGTGATGCCATCCAGCCATCTCATCCTCTGTCGTCCCCTTCTCCTCCTGCCCCCAATCCCTCCCAGCATCAGGGTCTTTTCCAATGAGTTAAGTCTTCGCATGAGGTGGCCAAAGTACTGGACTTTCAGTTTCAGCATCAGTCCTTCCAATGAAAACCCAGGACTGATTACCTTCAGAATGGACTGGTTGGATCTCCTTGCAGTCCAAGGGACTCTCAAGAGTCTTCCCCAACACCACAGTTCAAAAGCATCAATTCTTCGGTGCTCAGCTTTCTTCACAGTCCAACTCTCACATCCATACAAGACCACTGGAAAAACCATAGCCTTGACTGGATGGACCTTTGTTGGCAAAGTAATGTTTCTGCTTTTGAATATGCTATCTAGGTTGGTCATAACTTTCCTTCCAAGGAGTAAGCGCCTTTTAATTTCATGGCTGCAGTCACCATCTGCAGTGATTTTGGAGCCCAGAAATCAAAGTCTGACACTGTTTCCACTGTTTCCCCATCTATTTGCCATGAAGTGATGGGGTCGCAAAGAGTCGGACCTGACTGAGTGACTGAACTGAACTGAACTGATGGGACCAGATCCCATGATCTTACTTTTCTGAATGTTGAGCTGTAAGCCAACTTTTTCACTCTCCACTTTCACTTTTATCAAGAGGCTTTTTAGTTCCTCTTCACTTTCTGCCATAAGGGTGGTATCATCTGCATATCGGAGGTTCTTGACATTTCTCCCAGCAATCTTGATTCCAGCTTGTGCTTCTTCCAGCCCTGCATTTCTCATGATGTACTCTGCATAGAGGTTAAATAAGCAGGGTGACAATATACAGCCTTGACGTACTCCTTTTCCTATTTGGAACCAGTGTGTTCCATGTCCAGTTCTAACTGTTGCTTCCTGACCTGCACACAGGTTTCTCAAGAGTCTGACTTCACTCAGTATAATAATCTCCAGGTCCATCCATGTTGCTGCAAATGACGATTTCATTCCGTTTTCTGGCTAAGTAATATTTCACGGTATGCACGGAGCACGTCCTCTTCATGCATTCATCTGTGGATGGACGTTCTGATAGTTACCGTGCCCTGGCTGTTGTAACTAGCGCCACAGTGACCACTGGCATGCGTGTGTCGTTTCAAATGTTGTTTTTCTCTGATACGTGCCCAGGAGTGGGATTGCTGGATCATATGGTCGCTGTTTTTTAGTTTTTTTATGGATCCTGCATAGTGTTCTCCACTGTAACACTGTAAATCAACTATACTTCATCTTAAAAAAATGCTGTTCCCTCCATCAGATTTCTTTTTCCTCTTTTTTCTTTTTCTTTTTTTCTTCTTCTTTTCTTCTATAGTACATCCGCACGGAATCGTGTTCTTTTATCCTGGTTTATAATGCAACATTCGTTTGTGTGTTTATTCAATTAATCACAGTCTCCCCAACTAGACTGTGGGCTCCATGAAGGCAGATACCATACATTGTGCTTGTTGGTCCACCACTCGAGTGATAGAGGAGCCACCCAAAAAACGTTCAAAGAAGGAAATGCTTGGGAAAGAGGGAGGGAGCAGACATCACTTACAGAGATGCAACTATGGAACGTGAATGAAACCAAATCAGGGAAACAGAAATTTCTGGAGCTAGAATAACCCTGTAGGATCATGCAATGCCATACTGCAGCCACCAGGTATGTGTGGCTGTTTGGCACTTGAAAAGTACCTACTGTGACTCAGAAACGGAATTTTAAATTTTACTGAATTTTAGTTTAAATAATCACACGAGGCTAGTAGTGCAAGTATAATTAATTCAATTCATCCATCTTACAGATAAGGGAAATAAGACCTAGAAACGCAAGTAACTTGTGTAAATCTGTTCAAGGAACCAGTTTAGAAACCAGGTCCCCTGACACCCAGTCCATACCCTGGACTGCCTTAAAGAAGATTAAACTTAAAGCCCATGTTACAGAAGGGCAAAACCCACAAGAGAAGTTAGGCAGAAAAGGGCTGGAGATGCTTGGTGTACTTCAGGAACAACAAATTCATCTGTCACCTCTAGAGTCCTGAGTCTTACCTCTGGGAAGTTTCCTAATCATGATCAAGTGAAGTCAGAATTATTGAAAAGGAAAATAGTAAATGAGCTTGGGGTTCTTTAAGCTTCCTTCCCTTTGACCCGCCAAACTACAATCCTCTTGAGAGGTGAGGGTTCAGTGAGAGCTCCAGGGACGGCTACCTGGTTTGTCCCCCTAAAAGGTTTTACAGAAGAGATCAAACACAGGCCAGGAAGTGTTTCCCTGATCTTTCCAACCAGGAGAAACCTCATGGCTATAGAATATCTTTCAAGCAAAGAAGTGTTGGTTTCATCACATTGCAATTTGAGAGACTTATTACATTTTCATACATTTTTACTTTTTGACCTACTCAATCTTCATCACTTTTAAGGTCTTTGAAGCAGAGAAAATTCATTATCTCAGCCTCTGCTCACACTGAGAGGAGTCAGAGTCCAGGGGAAGTTTGAGAGCTCCACGTTTTTCCCCAACAAATAACAGCCTGTATAATTGTTTTTGAATATTTAAAACTCAATATTGTCTCAGTGGTAGCTTCAGGGTACTCAAACAATCTTCTCTTGATGATTCATCTGGAAAAGTCCCCAAAGTTAAAATGACTGCAAAAAAAATTACAGAGGTGTCCTCAGAACTCAGGAAAACTACCAATCTTATGACAATAAAAATGATATGGACCTAACAGAAGCAGAAGATATTAAGAAGAGGTGGCAAGAATACACAGAAGAACTGTACAAAAAAAGACCTTCACGACCCAGAATTACGATGGTGTGGTCACTCACCTAGAGCCAGACATCCTGGAATGTGAAGTCAAGTGGGCCTTAGGAAGCATCTCTATGAACAAAGCTAGTTGAGGTGAGAGAATTCCAGCTGAACTATTTCAAATCCTAAAAGATGATGCTGTGAAAGTGCTGCACTCAATATGCCAGCAAATTTGGAAAACTCAGCAGTGGCCACAGGACTGGAAAATGTCAGTTTTCATTCCAATCCTTAAGAAAGGCAATGCCAAAGAATGCTCAAACTACTGCACAATTGCACTTATCTCACACGCAAGTAAAGTAATGCTCAAGATTCTCCAAGCCAAGCTTCAGCAATATGTGAACCATGAACTTCCAGATGTTCAAGCTGGTTTTAGAAAAGGCAGAGGAACCAGAGGTCAAATTGCCAACATCTGCTAGATCATGGAAAAAGCAAGAGAGTTCCAGAAAAACATTTACTTCTGCTTTATTGACTATGCCAAGCCTTTGACTGTGTGGATTACAATAAACTGTGGAAAATTCTGAAAGATATGGGAATACCAGACCACCTTATCTTCCTCTTGAGAAATCTGTATGCAGGTCCGTTTAGTCATGGCTATGGTTTTTCCAGTAGTCATGTATGGATGTGAGAATTGGACTGTAAAGAAAGCTGAGCACGGAAGAATTGATGCTTTTGAACTGTGGTGTTTGAGAAGACCCTTGAGAGTCCCTTGGACTGCAAGGAGATCCAGCCAGTCCATCCTAACCAACCAGTCCATCCTAAAGGAGATCAGTCCTGGGTGTTCACTGGAAGGACTGATGCAGAAGCTGAAACTCCAATACTTTGGCCACCTCATGTGAAGAGCTGAGTTGTTCGAAAAGACCCTGATACTAGGGAGGATTGAAGGCGGGAGAAGGGGATGACAGAGGATGAGATGGTTGGATGGCAAAGCTCTGGGAGTTGGTGATAGACAGGGAGGCCTGGTGTGCTGCAGTCCATGGGGTCGCAAAAAGATGGACACGACTGAGCAACTGAGCTGAACTGAATGTGGAAAAGCACAGCCAAAGGAGACAAAGCAAAATGCAGAGTCAACAGAACAGGTCCATTTTCACAAAATCATCTGAGAGCTTAATCACTCATTCAGAAGAGTAGCACTTTTAATATCTTTTTTTGCCGTTTGAGGTTAAGCTTTGAAAAAAATCAAAGGCCCATTTACTAAAAACGTGGGAATTTTCAAGTTCTCTTTAAAAGAATCATTTCCCTTTCATTAAATATGAAACTCCTGTGATATTTTCTTTTAATATTGTCACTACCCCTCTATTCCTGGCAAGGTCTTCATTTTTGGCTTAAAGATGCATTACCAATTCTCTGTGACTTGATGAAGCCAAAACCAGCTGCAAGGAAGATGATTCCCCAAAACATCTTCCAAGTCTCCATTTCAGACATGTATCTAGAGAGAAAAAGATACCTCTGAATTAAAATTATGTATTCATACAGTTAAAAATGAGTGCATATCATATTGTATATTCATTATACTTCAATACGGGTTATTCTTTCATATGTATACCTGTGGCTGATTCATGTTGAGGTTTGACAGAAAACAACAAAATTCTGTAAAGTGATTATCCTTCAATTAAAAAATAAATTAATTAAAAAAAAAAAAAAAAACAGAAACAGACACAACTATGTCTTTCCCCAGACCAACAGAAGTGTTATAAAACTGAAGAAGGACATGTTACCACGTTTTTTTTTTTTTGATTATGCAAGGAAAATGGTCTTGCTGACCCATTTCTGGAAGATTCTGTAAACAGTATGTACTGCAGACTTCAACTGTTTAAAGTTGTCCAGATATGGCTATAAATGAGGAAGCATACAGGCATAGGGTAGAACCACTGTTCCGCACACTAAAGTCATTTGGTGGAACAGAAACATTTCTGGATGAGTTTGCCTGTATTTTTATACAAGCATTGAATGACCTGGTAAACACTGTGGCATAAGGAAATACTCAAGTATCTCAGAAGGACATCTGTCTGATAAAACCAAGCTATCCTGAGAATATTTAATGAGTTCCCAGAAGAAGCAAAACCACCAGACTTCTCTACCCTAAACTTGGATCTATTTTCAAAGGTTCCCACGGTAATTATCCACTTCCAATACCATTTCTAATTTTTGACTCTGAGATGCTCCATATGTTTAAAAATAAGAACAACACAGCAATCACCTTGAATGAATGACACGCTCCACCTGGAACAGGGAACACCTCATCTTTATGGCTGACCTCACAGCCGTTCCCTACAGAGTGCAGTGGGGTTAAAAGTGAGGATTCTTGGAGACAGGCGGCCTAGGTTTGAATCCCAGATCCTCTACTTCATGGTTGATCTTGGGCAAGTTGTTTCTCTTCTCAGTTTCCCCATTTGTAAAATGGGGGCATAATAGCATCTGCCTCAATCAAATGAGTTCATTATTGTAAAAGAGTTTGTGCCTGGAACATAAAACCACTCTTTAAGTTCTCATTAAATAAGTCTTCTTGGAAATCTGTTATGTAAAAGTGAAAATGTATTCCCACTCATTTGCAACTCAGAATCTGTGGAGGTAGAGGATTACTAGCACTTTGCATTGTATATTAATAAGGCAGTTATTTTGTTGTGCTTATTTTAATTTATATCTTTTATTTGGCTTAATTTTCACTTTCAATCGATTGTTCCTTGGTAAGTTATTGTGCTAATCTCTATGTTTGTCATCTGAAATCTAGGAAAGAACCAGCTAAGCAGAACTTACTCTGCTCGTTTTGCTGGTGGAAATGAAAAAAATCAGGTCGCAGAAAGGCTTAAGTAGTGTTCCAGGGATGCATAGCCATGCAGTCAGGTTTTGTCCCCAGTAACGTGACTCCAGGTCCAGCACATTGCTGTATCTCAGACATCTGTTTCGAACCCTTCAAAGAAGACCTCCAAAGTCCAGACTGTCACTCAGCTCCCTAGAGTCCACCTTCAAGTAAAATGAAGATCTAAAGCAATTTACCTTGGGGTAATAATGTGACCTCAAGCCCTCTTTAAACTTATCAAGGAATTTAAGCAAAAAAATCTCATATCGTCTAAATCACTTTGCAGTCTCAAGCCCTGTAAGCAAAATATGTGTAGAAATGATATCATGATGCCCGGAAATAGCAGCCACCCAATGGCTGAGTTCTCTCTGCAGAAGGTGTAAATGTAGCCACCCTGCTTCTCTAAGACACGTTTCTACCGTGCATGCTTCATTTTCTCCTTGAGAGTGACTCAAGGCTGTGAGATAACCACACCTGTTTATTATTTCACACCAACAGAAAATACTGGGAGAAGTCTTGACTTCAAAGGATGCCCATGGCCCTTGATTCTGGTTTCAGCTTGACCTCTGACTCTGTGGACTTGAGCAAGCCAGTTCACCTCTCAAGGTTGACGTGATGACTCTAGGGGGGCTTGGCAGTGAATTGTTGTTGTTGTTTAGTCGCTAACTCATGTTCAACTCTTTGTGACCCCCATGGACTGCAACACGCCAGGCTTCCCTGTCCTTCACCATCTCCCAGAGCTTGCTCAAACTCATGTCCTGTGAGTTGGTGATGCCATCCAACCATCTCATCTTCTGTCACCCCCTTCGTCTCCTTCCCTCAGTCTTTCCCATCATCAAGCACTGACTTCGGACACCTATAATATTGCCAACTATATTACAAGCCTTCCTTAGGGCAATAATCCAGTGATTTTCCAATGAATAGGTGTGATATAATTGGATTTCTCTGTTCCTCAGTTTGCACATCAACCTCCCATTAACGAATCTGTAAGGAGACTTACAAGTAATTTGAGAAAAGATACTTCAAGAATAACTTTCTATTCCCCAACAAACTTTCATCTAATAACAAATAAATGAGAGGATGACTCTTAAAGAATAGACTGCTCTAATGGATTAAGGACAGTGTTAGGTTAAAGAGATTGAGTTTTATAGAGCCAGGAAGAATGATCCAAAATAAACTCATGCATTATGATTAGATAATTGCTATCATTACAGTAAGATACCATACATCATTTTTTTTAGTTCTTAGGTTATAAGGCTAGGTGAAATATAAAACCTTGGAGTAGAATATCTACATTTTTATATTTCTTTATGTCCTAATTATTAGCGTTAATGCAATTAATCATAAGAAATGAGAAGTATTTTTAGTTAGTTGTAAACCAAGCACTTGTAAACAAAGGGCTTCCCTGGTGGCTCAGATGGTAAAGAATCCACCTGCAATGTGGGAGACCTGGGTTTGATCCCTGGCTTGGGAAGATCCCCTGGAGGAGGGCATGGCTACCCACTCCAGTATTCTTGCCTGGAGAATCCCCATGGACAAGGAGCCTGGCGGGCTACAGTCCATGGGGTCACAAAGAGTCGGACATGACTGAGCAACTAGGAACAAACAAAGCCCTAGGGCTGTTTATGGAAATCTAGTGGGAAACTCAAAATTCATAAGCATTTTACAGCTGTGCATGTGTGTGTGTGCTGTGTCAATGAGGAGAAAAATGTTTGTAGATTGACTTAATGTCTACATTATATATACTATTTCATGAGGATGTTTATATCTAATTTAAGCTGAAGGGGGTGAGACATGCAGGGCTCATTGTGGAGGCCAAAACTGGAAGTCATTAAATGAGTTGTAATTAGGCAGGAATAGCATAGGATACTGATTCTAGAAATAATTCTAGTGGGTTTGGGTAGAGAGAGAATTCTCTCAAACTCTGTTGCTCAAATAGTTACCTGAAAGGTCTACTTTTAAAGATTACTTCCTTCAGTTAAATTACTTTGCAACCACCATAGTAATAATTGATTCAGGGAAGAATCATCAAGAGATTTTAACACCACTGGGTAAAAGTGTGTTAGGAACAGGATTTTAACAGTTTCAAAGTATCTTCTGACAAATTACTTATAAATTACTGAGGACAAAGAAAAGTACAATGGAGAAATATGGACAAAGCTTAACCTGGTTATCAGAATTAATATCAATGATAACAGGATAAACTAATATCACATCCCTTTCATGGATCACAGCCTTGTCATGGTGAAGGGATTTGAGTAATTCAATGAAGATATGAGCCATACTGCACAGGGCCACCCAAGATGGACGGGCCATAGTGAAGAGTTCTACCAAAATGTGGTCCACTGGAGGAGGAAATGGCAACCCATTCCAGGACTCTTACATGAGAAACCCATGAACAGTATAAAAAGAGAAGACGACCTGATACCAGAAGAAGAGTACCCCACCTTGGAAGTTGTCCAATACGCTACTGGGGGAAAGCTGAGGGCCATTACTGATAGAGCCAGAAAGAAGGAAGAAGCTGGACCAAAGCAGAAATGATGCTCAGTTGTGGATCTGTCTGGTGGTGAAAGTAAAGTCCAATGCTGTAAGGAACAATATGGCAAAGGAACCTGGAATGTTAGGTTCATGAATCAAGGTAAGTTAGATGTGGTCAAGCAGGGGATGGCAAGATTGTACATTGACATCTTAGGAATCAGTGAACTAAAATGGGTGGGAATGGGCAAATTTAATTCGATGACCATTATATCTACTACTCTAGGCAAGAATCCCTTAGAAGAAATGGAATAACCTTCACAGTTAACAAAATAGTTCAATATGCAGTACTTGGGTGCAATCTGAAAAACAACAGAATGATCTTGGTTCATTTTCAAGACAAACCATTCAACATCACAGTAATCCAAGTCTATGCCCCAACTACTAATGCTGAAGAAGCTGAAGCTGAATGGTTCAATGAAAACCTACAACATCTTCTACAACTAATACCAAAAAAGATGTCTTTTTCATCATAGGGGATTGGAATGCAAAAGTAGGAAGTCAAGAGATACATGGAATTAAAGGCGAGTTTGTCCTTGGAGTACAAAATGAAGCAGGGCAAAGGCTAACAGAATTTTGTCACGAGAACACGCTGGTCATAGTAAACACCCTTTTCCAACAACCCAAGAGATAGCTCTACACATATGCATCTACATCAGATGGCCAAGATAAAAATCAGATTGGTTATGTTTTTTACAGCTGAAGATGGAGAAGCTCTATACAGACAGCAAAAACAAGACTGGGAGTTGACTGTGGCTCAGACCATGAGCTCCTTATTGCAAAATTCAGCTTAAATTGAAGAAAGTAGGGAAAACCATTAGGCCATTCAGGTATGACCTAAATCAAATCCCTTATGATTATACAGTAGAGGTGATGAATAGATTCAAGGGATTATATCTGATAGAGTACCTGAAGTACTATAGATGGAGGTTCATTACATTGTACAGGAGGTGGTGACCAAAACCATTCCCAAGAAAAAGAAATGGAAGAAGGCAAAGTGGTTGTCTGAAGAAGTTTTTACAAATAACTGAGGATAGAAGAGAAGTGAAAGGAAAGGGAGAAGAAGAAAGACATACCCAACTGAAGGCAGAATCCCAGAGAATAGCAACGAGAGATAAGAAGCCCTTCTGAAATGTGCAATGCAAAGGCATAGAGGAGAACAATGGAATGGGAAAGATCTCTTCAAGAAAATTGGAGATATCAAGGCAACATTTCATACAAGGAAGAACACAGTAAAAGACAAAAATGGTTAAGGACCTAACAGAAGCAGAAGAGATTAAGAAGAGGTGGCAAGAATAAGCAGAACTATGAAAAGCAGTGTTAATGACTCCCATAACTCACCTAGAACCAGACATCCTGGAGTGTGAAGTCAAGAGGGCCTTAGGAAGCATCACTACAAACTAAGCTAGTGGAGGTAATGGAATTCCAGTTGAGCTCTTCAAAATTCTAAAAGATGGTGCTGTTAAAGTGCTGCACTCAATATGCCAGCAAACTTGGAAAACTCAGCAGTGGCCACAGAATTGGAAAAGGTCAGTTTTTGTTCTAATCCCAAAGAAGGTCAATGCCAAAGAATGTTCTACTGCTGCTGCTGCTGCTGCTGCTGTGTCATTTCAGTCATGTCTGACTCTGTGAAACCCCATAGATGGCAGCCCACCAGGCTCCCCCGTTCCTGGGATTCTCCAAGCAAGAACACTGGAGTGGGTTGCCATTTCCTTCTCCAATGCATGAAAGTGAAAAGTGAAAGAGAAGTCGCTCAGTCATGTCCGGCTCTTCGTGACCCCATGGACTGCAGCCTACCAGGCTCCTCCACCCATGGGATTTTCCAGGCAAGAGTACTGGAGTGGGGTGCCATTGCCTGTTCTAACTACTGCACAACTGCACTCATTTCACATGCTAACAGGGCTTCCCAGGGCACCAGTAGTAAAGAACCTGCCTACCAATGTAGTGGCATGGGATCAGTCCCTGGGTCAGGAAGATCCCCTGGAGGAGGGCATGGCAACCCACTCCAGTATTCTTGACTGGAGAATCCCATGGTCAGAGGAGCCTGGCGGGCTGCAGTCCATGGGATCACACAGAATCAGACACGACTGAAGCAACGTAGCACAGCACAAGCTAGCTGTGTGGATCACAACAAACTGTGGAAAATTCTTAAAAAGATGGGAGTACTAGACCACCTTACCTGTATTCAGACATAGAACAACTGACATGGTCTAGCAAGATGTACTCTGCATATAAGCTAAATAATCAGGGTGACAGTACACAGCTTTGTCATACTCGTTTCCCAAGAAAGGAATATGACAAGGCTGCATATTTTCATTCTGCTTATTTAACTTACATGCAAAGTACATCGTGTGAAATGCAGGGCTGGATGAAGCACAAGCTCGAATCAAGATTCCTGGGAGAAATATCAACAACCTCAGATATGCAGATAATACCACTCTAATGGCCAAAACTGAAGAGGAACTAAAGAGCTCTCTCCTCTCAAAGAGGAGAGTGAGAAAGCAGGCTTGAAACTCAACATTAAGAAAACTAGGATCATGGCATCTGGTCCTATCACTTCATGGCAAATAGAAGGGGGAAAAGCGGAAGCACAAACAGATTTTCTCTTTTCGGGCTCCAAAATCACTGCAGATGGTGACTGCAGCCATGAAACTAAAAGATACTTGCTCCTTGGAAGGAAAACTATTACCAACCTAGACAGCATATTCAAAAGCAGAGACATTACTTTGCCAGCAAAGGTCCATCTAGTCAAAGCTTTGGTTTTTCCAGTGGTCATGTATGGATGTGAGAGTTGGACTATAAAGAAAGCTGAGTGCCAAAGAATTGATGCTTTTGAACTGTGGTGTTGGAGAAGACTCTTGAGAGTCCCTGGGACTGCAAAGAGATCCAACCAGTCCATCCTAAAGGAGATCAGTCCTGGGTGTTCATTGGAAGGACTGATGTAGAAGCTGAAACTCCAATCCTTTGGCCACCTGATAAGAAGAACTGACTCATTTGAAAAGACCCTGATGCTGGGAAAGATTGAAGGTGGGAGGAGAAGGGGATGACAGAGGATGAGATGGCTGGATGGCATCACCGACTCGATGGATATGAGTTTGAGCAAGCTCCGGGAGTTGGTGATGGATAGGGAAGCCTGGCGTGCTGCAGTCCATGGGATCGCAAAGAGTCAGACATGACTGAGCGACTGAACTGAACAGTGCTTTATACAAAAGTGTCCTTCAAGGTTTCTGTTCTTCCTCCATGGACCACTCAGCAGTAAAACGAAAAGATACCATCTTTAATGTTCTATGCCAGGGGCTGTCAAACTTGAGCATTGCATCAGAATCACCCAGAGAATCTGTCAAAACCCAGCTCTGAAGCCCACCTCCAGTGGTTCTGATTCAGCAGGTCCAAGGTGGGACCTGAGAATTTGAATGCTGAGCTAGTCCAAGGAAGCACACTTTAAAAATCATTCTTCTGTGTATTTAGCATGCAGCAGTTCCCACTCAGACAGATTGCTCTGTTTACCTTCAACAGCATCTCTAGCTCCACATGGAGAAAATCAAGTGTCTATTATCAACCACGTGGGGAAAGGGAAGAGATGATCAGTTAAAGAATGTTTTCTTTGTGTACACATGACCAAGAGGTAAGCAGAAGCTTCAATATATTTGGATGAAAGACCCAGCGTGAATGTGCAAGATTAATTAAACACATTTTTCTGATTTTCTTTTTGATTATACTTTATTCTCTGAAATCCAGTGACATGTTCCCTTTTTATTTTTTATTATTCCCAGTTACTTAAGCAGGATTATTTTAAGCACTATAGTTTTGGTTTTCTCACAAGGCAGCCCTGCTGTGTACCACATCTGGGCAACAGGAAGTTGCAGAAGACAAACAATTGGGGAACATGAACAGATTCTTCTGTACACATCACATTAGGATCCACACAGCATGTTTGACAGTCAAAAGAACACTAAAGGTTAGCCTTTAACCATCACATAAACATTAACATTTGCTTCCGTGCCCATTCACAAATCTTTTAACAGCCTGGATAAATATCCAACTTTGTTGTAGAAAATTCGAGAGAGACTCCACCAAACATTTCAATGACAATGTGTCATTAGACTCAGAAAAAAAATTAAAATAAAATGCAGAACTATAGAGCATTCCTCCAGGGAGGGATAAGGATTACAACCCTGGAGTTCCGCAGAGCACAGCACATCACAATACACGGAGCTGATGGCCGCGGTACTTCCACCAGCTGTAATCATTACTAGGTTGGAACACAATGAATTTGTGAAGTGTTCAAAGTCTGGGGACAGAACACAATCTCAGCTGTTGGAAAGTTTTAAACCATCACCCTCTGCACATCCCGATCCATCTAGTTTCCCATGATGCCTGGTTCATACCTCAATTACGCATTTATTCTATTGCTTGTTATTCACCTGATATTTATATCCCCCACCAAGCTGGGAACACACAGAAGGCAGAGCCTCGGTCTGGGAATTCTTCGCAGTGCTGGGAACGTTGAAGCCAACTAATAAATCTTTCTTCTTTTATGATCACTATATAAAAGATGGAACAAACTGCCTAAATAATTCAATTCAAAGAAAAAAGAATATTTATTCAAAATCCTTTAAGTTGTGTGTGGCTTAAAACCTCCATCACCCCAGCACTTCATGAACTTAGACTCATTAGAGAAACAGGAGTAACCACCCTGTCTTTCTGAAGCATTTCATTCAGGATGGACGCCTACAATCCATGAGGCAGATGGAGCATCTCCAAAGACTTGGGCGGGCCAGGGCACTCCGACGCTTGGTGCTGCCTGACACCAGGGAACAGAAAGAGCAGGCCATCACAGTGAATAAGGACAAGATCCAAAGGCCCCTGGCCACTGTCCAGACTGACATCATTACGGTCCTTTAGTGCTTTCATATCCTTTAAGAAGAAGATTGCTCCAGAAACTGCAGAAGGAAGTATAATGAGGAGCAGTAAAAACTGCACAGAACTTGATTTTGAATTTTCTAGTTCAGGCCTCAGCCCCGCTACATTCTTATTACATGGCTTCCTGTAGTCTCTTAAACTCTCTGAGGTTCAGTTCTGTCAGCATAAAATAAAAGCCACTTGCTATCACCACTTGGCCAGGTTATGGTGAGGTCAGCATATGCTAATGGGGGACGAAGGATTTTGTAAAAAGCCATACAACTTGAGAAGTTACCATCACCTTTGTATGGCAGTAATATTTGGAACAAAATCCCCTAAATTTACTCCTTTCTAATTGACAGAATCAAACCTCAACGTTTTTCATTCCGAGAGAGATGCTTTCCTTGAATCAGGGGGCTGTGACTACTGTTTGTTTTATTAAGCCTCTGAAATAACCATGCTACCGTTCCAGGTGAATTTGAGGTTCTTGCTTCCTCCAGAAAGAATCTGGAGATGAGGTCAGAAGTGGATTTATCTAGAGAGAAACACTCCACAGGCAAGAGGGTGGGCCATCTGAGAGGGAGAGAGCAGCCTTGAAACATGGCATGGTTGAATCCTCCTACTCATTAGCTCATTTCATAGGCTAATGAGTGGGAGGGTCATTCCAATTATTTTCAGGAAGGGATGGGGATTTTCCAGGATTTGAGCAACACCCACTTTTTCACCTTTTATGGTTGGTCTCAGAACTGTCAAAATGCTGGTGAGTGTGTCATTTAGCTAATGCATTACAATGAACGCATAACGAGGCTCAAGGTCTACTGAAGTCAAATCTTCCAACCAGTTTTTGTCATGTCCTATGGCAGTTCCATTCCTTTGAAGGTTGTGCCCTGCCCCTTCTCTCCTGTTTCATCACGATGAAAGTGAGAATTGGGATTGTCACAAACTTTTTAAAGCAGTGAGAGAAGACTCCATAAATCACAGGAGTCAGGTACCAAGTGTGACAGAACGCTGGTGGCAGTGTGGTCACCTAGTTGAGAAAAACTCTTTTAAACCAGCGGTCAGGCTTCCCTGGTGGCTCAGGCAGCAAAGTGTCTGCCTGCAATGCAGGAGACCTGGTTTGATCCCTGGGTAGCGAAGATCCCCTGGGGAAGGAAATGGCAACCCACTCCAGCATTCTTGCCTGGAGAATCCCATGGACAGAGGAGCCTGGTGGGCTACAGTCCATAGGGTCACAAAGAGTCGGACACAACCAAGTGACTTAACCCAATCCCAAGTACTCTTTGAGTTAACGTTTTGCCTGCAGGACTTCAGCTTAAAATCACTAGGTGACCTTAAATTATTCTTCGTATCTTTTTTGAATATCTTCAATAGTGTATAATAAAATTTTTAAAGACAAACTGAAAAAAAAAACCCCACTAAATGCAGCAACACCATCCTACCGAGCCTCAGAAAGATAAAGACACTACTTTACAGATCATGGGATGCATTGGCTAGGCTACAAAACTCTCTAAATGTCACCTGATTATATTCTGCGGATTCCAAACGTGTCACTTACTCCTTCCCTCTTCTGAGAAATCTGCACACCATTCCTCAGCCTCAATACATGTGCACGCATGTACACACACCCATGCATACACATACACCCGGCGGTCTCTTATTCATCTTCCAAAACCCAACTCAAATGTCACCTCCCTGACTCGAGCCTGCTAGCAAATTGTTCCCTGTTCTGTGTGCCCTCTGAAACATGCACATGTATTTCAATTAAAAAAAAAATAGCTGGGATTTGTGAAGACTGTGTCTTCATCACTTACATACACTCAGCACTGAGAACAGTTCCCGTTTTGGCTCTCTCTTTTCTTGCTTCCTTTTCCCTTTCTCCCTTCATTTCTCCCGAGTTCATGCAACTGCAGCGTGGGAGCACAGCCCTGACCCAAGGGGTCTTCATTAACTCCTTTCCCGTGTGCCCACCCCGAATCCAATCTGTCAGGAAACCCTCTCAGCTCCACCTCTAAAGCTCCCCCTCTAGAACTGATCCTATCTCTCCAGCATAGAGCAAATAGCCTAGGTCAAGCTGATGTCGTCTTTCTTGCCTGATTCCTACAACCTTCATGGGCGTCCCTGCTTTTAACCTGTCTCCCTGCAGTCAATTAAATCCAGGGCAATCCTTTGAAAGCCTAAGTCAACTCTGCTCAGATCCTTCCAACAGCTCCTTGTTTCACTCAGAGTAAAAAGACACAGCAGGCTATTTGGGGTCCTGTGTGATCTGCCCACGGTTTTCTCTATGACTCATGTCTTAGCTTGTTCATTCCGTTCTGATCATTGTGGCCACCTGACTGCTCTTCAAACGAGCCAGTTACTCTCCCCATCCAGGGTCTCTGCACAAGCTGCTTCCTCTGTCTGGAACATGTCTCCCCATATATCCACGTGGCCAATTCCCCAGCCTCCCTCAAATCTTTGCCAACGTCACCTTCTCAAAAAGCTCCAACCCCAGTCATTCTATTTAAAACTGCTACCCACCTCATCTCTCAGCACCCCCAATCCCCCACCCTATCCTGCATCTCCTCTTCACCTTCTAACACGCCCTACAATATTTATCCTGGCTTTTATTAATTACCTGTTGTCACACCCCTGAGTTCAGCTAGAATAGAAGCACCATGAGGCAACTTTCTTTATCCATGATGGATCCCCAGCACCTGGCACACAGGAGGTGTTCAACCTACTCAAATACTTGTTGCATGAGTACATTTGCTCAGTGACATTCTGTTCTTAAGAGAGAATGTTCTGTACCAGGATTCAGAGGCACTCAGGAAGATTGCTGCCTCCTAGGGCGTTGTTTTTCATAAATGGAGGACCAAGCCACCCGGGTTCACTTTTACATTTTAATGACAACTATATTTTTAATTCACCTGTGTTAAAAATACAGTCAGAACGAACAGCATAAAACTAAACATTTGGCAGATTCATAGAATAAGGAAAACCAGATCATAGGCACCGTATTTGAAGGGAACTTGGTGTAAGATCTCTGAGAACTGGAGACAGAGCTGGTCCGGACTGCAACCCATGCCCAAGGTGAGGATGGAGGCAGTGGGAACGGTGAATCTTTCAAAACTCACAACCAGAAAAACTCACTTAGATGGTGAGTTGCTCAAACATAAAAACAAGATTATGTTAGAATATTTGGACAAAACGATTCCCTATATGATCTTTTTTTAAAGAGTCTTCAGGTTCAGGATATTTGAGGTCAAAATATCAGTAGACAGTATTTATCATTTCACTTCCTAGTGACTCTGTAATATGCCACACCTGCTGTTTCTGCAAAAAGGTGGACAGGGCCTTGTCACTCCTGGCCAGCTGCAGAATAAACCCATCCACAGACCTTTCAGTACCCATTCTTATGAGTCAGAAATGACCAGAGAGAATTCTGTGATGGCCTAGGGGCTACGCACTCAGGGCCTGAAACTAAAACAGCATCATCGTATATTTTGTATTCTCTGGGCTTGGTTCTTAGCCTTTGAATATCCCTACAAAGAGAATTAAAAGGCAATAGATTTTTCCCCTATAGATCTTGTGGAATAACTCTCAACCAATATTCTTTCACCCCACACCTAATAGTTATCACCATCCCTATGCTTGCTCAGTGAATTTAAATTTAGAAATTTCATCCCCAGTTGTCTAAGAATTTCACACAAAATCGCATCCTGATCAATTTCACACGAACTTTTCTTGAAGTGCTTTATACAAACAAACATTTTCCTGAACTCTAGGGAGCAAATGATATGCTTGCTGAAGTATTTAGAGAGAAGTGTATGGATGTCTATAATTTACTTAAAAATTCATTTTAAAAAGGTAGATTAATGGGTGAATAGAGGGATGGATATGCAGTTAAATAACTGTATTAAAATGTTAATGGTGAATCTGGGTGACGTGTATACATGGATTCTCTGTGAATTTTAAAAATTTTGTTATATGTTTGAAGTTTTTCATTGAAAAATCTAAATAATCACTATAAAAAGGAATGACATAACACTATCTGCAGCAACATGGATGAACCTCATACAGAATTATTGTACTAAGTGAAGGAAACCAGACAGAGGAAGACAAGTATCATACGATATCGCTTATATGTGGAAACAAACAAAAAGGAATCAAATGAACTTATTTACAAAACAGAAAGAGACTCAGAGACATAGAAAACAAGGGTGAAGGGTGGAAGAGGGATAAGTTAGGAGGTTGGGATTAACACACACTCTACTTCCAAATAACTCACAGACCAAGTAGATTATAATAGAGATGGAAATATGGAGAACTGACAGTGAAAATACAATGTGTCAAAACTTGTCAAATGTAGACGAAGAAGCAGCAGTTTCATCAGACTCTTCAGTCTAAATACTTTTATCAGGAAAGAGTAAAAGGCAGAGCAGGAGGATCAGCCCCGCACACAGGTGGGTGGATGCAAAGCCAGCTCAGCATGACTGTCTTAGCAGGAGGATCAGCCTCGCACACACGAGGGTGGATGCAAAGCCTGCTCAGCATGACTGTCTTAGCAGGAGGATCAGCCTCGCACACATGAGGGTGGATGCAAAGCCAGCTCAGCATGACTGTCTTTCATCAGAATATTTCTGGACATGAATATTAGTTTTCTCCTGTTGATTTATAACGTTTAAATTTAACTGACTTTTGGCCGGCTTACGGGATTCAGAGCTTGGACATGTCTTGTGCTGTGCTGTGCATCCGTTATTTGGTAAAGGTTTAACTATTCCCCTCATATGCAGAAGTCAATAGTGCTATTTAACAAAACATTCCCAGCTCGTCTCAGTTGTTATGAAGCGTCCGTGGTAATGTATTGCTACGTGTCTAATCATCACATGACTCAGCGCCTCCTTGCAGTGTTAGGTGGCATCAGCATGAAGTACATTTTTGTTGGGTTAACCCACTGAGATTTTGACTCCTTTTGTTACTGCAGGATGATAAACTGATCCTGATTTGTGGCTATGGGATGATGCTGTTAGAATCTTGGCAGTGAAAAGAATAGCAATCCATGTTATACGTTAGCAAGATACTTAATAAAGCTATCACCTGCCATTAAAAAGCATACACGCTGCTATATATTAAATAGATGAATGACAAAGACCTACTATTTAGTACAATATTTTGTAATAACCTATAAGTGAACAGAATCAGGAAAAGAATATTTATTTATTTACTTCTGAATCACTGTGCAGTACACCTGAAGCTAACATGATACTGTAAATCCACTATACTTGAATTTTTAAAAACTCTAATCATTTAAACTACTTATCAAAATTGTATATCAGGTTATATGAACCCTGGCAAGCTAGACAGAAAAAAAAAAAAACTCCTGTTTCTAGCTTAAAATTCTCCCATACACCCCAGGAATG
Source organism: Bos mutus (assembly GCF_027580195.1). Classification (NCBI taxonomy): domain Eukaryota; kingdom Metazoa; phylum Chordata; class Mammalia; order Artiodactyla; family Bovidae; genus Bos; species Bos mutus. The sequence goes on along the minus strand of NC_091617.1, from coordinate 148,494,024 downwards.
CTCTCAGGTAAAAAATGCTCATTTTTTAAACTGAGTTTTCTATTTCTACTAAGCTTGTTTGTTCATTCAGTCTTTAAGGTTTTCTTCTTCCTTTCTTCTTACCATTTTAACATTAATCTTCATTTTTAAAGTCTCCCAAAGATTTGCACCAATGAAATAATTCATTGAATTCACATGAGTCTGCCTAAGTCAGGTTCCCCCGTCCACACAGATGGTAAATTTCAGGTACAATTTCAAAATATTTCACATCTCCCTGCTTAATAAAAGTTCAGAGAGTTACAGACCCCTTGGTAACATAGTCTTCATTTTAGAGGCTGCTCTTTCTATGTATGTCTAGCAAACACTCTTGGTCTTTTCCTCTATGTCTTTATCCCCATCTCACTTTCTTTCCTGTTCTTTGCCATCTGAGGTTCCCCGCTTTCTGTTTCTCCTCTGTCTGTCTATGCATCTCTCTCCCTTTCTGGAAATGAAAGAAAAGCAGTGCATTTGCAAAAATAAATGGAATAGCTAGAGTTCTCACTTATATAAAACTCTCCCTGGGAAGAAGAATTTCCTCTTACCTGGCAAAACCTTTCAGGCTGGCCCTTTCAATTTCTCCTGCTTGCCTTCATTCCTTGAGAAGCTGCTTAAGCCTCCGGAATTCCCTTGAGTGCAGGAAGGCTCCAGGACACAAAGACCCGTCGGCTTTTCCAGTGTTTAGTCATTTCCCTGGGGGAGACGAAGGGGAGGGAGGGGAGGAGCAAAGTGTGTTTGCGGAGACTGACAGATCACTTGTGCTCCTGCTCACCATTGAATAAAATGGTCCTTTATGCTGTCAACACTGGTCTCAAAAATGAATACAAAACCTTGCCAGGGAGAGCATTCTCAAAAAAAAAAAAGTAATAATAATAAAGCAAGGGCTTCCCTGGTGGCTCCGTGGTAAAAAATCTGCCCGCCAATGCAGGAGACACGGGTTCCATCCCTGGGCTGGAAAGATCCTACATGCCGCGGAGCGACTAAGCCCGTCCACCACAACTTTTGAACCTGTGCTCTAGAGCCAGGAACTGCAACCACCGAGCCCTCTCACCACAATTACTGAAGCCCGCGTGCCCTAGAGACCCTGTTCCAGAGCAAGAGAAACCACCACCGTGAGAAGCCCTCACGTCTCCACTAGAGTGTAGCCCCGGCTCACAGCAGAGAGAGGAAAGTCGTGCAGCATCAAAGACCCAGGACAGCCAAAAATAAAATGTTTTAAAAAGTAATAATAAAGCACGATGATATAAATGAAACTAGCCTTTTCAATTTTAATTGAAATTTCCTAGAAGAAAAACTTATCATAATTACTCCTATTTCATTGATTTAGTCTCTACCTTAAGTCTCTAGACTATAAGCTTCTTGAAAGCAGGGAGTGCTTATAATTAATCTTTGTGTCATTCATATCCCCTTCCAAAGAGTCTTATACATGTTAGGTCTCAAAGCAGCATGTGAAACGATGGATGGATGGATGAACTCGTGAACCTAACAATGACAAAGACTCCCCACACTGACAGGCTTTATGCAGTCAGGGTAGAACTCAAGTGTCTATTCTTCCTGGATGCTCTAAACTAGCCCACACCAACCACGTGCTGCTTTGAGACCTAGGAGTCAGAGGAAATATACAAACATTTATAGACGTGTATTTATGAGTGGGTGTAAAAATCAAGCTGCTATAACATGAGACCTAACAATAATATAGCCTAAAGAACAAAAACGATCATTTCCCTCTCAAATAGTTCAGTCCTAGGTGGGCACTCCAGGTCAGTAAGCGGCTCTGCTCCCACACTCGATCAGGGAGGTGGCTAATGCAGACAGCCCAAGTTGAACATGTAGCATCTGAGGCTTCTGTAAGTAGCAACAGGGTAGCAAGTAGGAAGAGTGAATGAGCTAAGCCCAGAGAGTATCTCCTGAACAAAGTGAAGCACAAGTTGTCCATATGCCTTCTGCTGGGCAGAGCTGAGTCTCACAGCTATACCCTGCAGCCAGGAGAGTTTGAGATTTGATTCTCACTAGGCAACCAGGTGCCCAGCTCAACTCCATCGGAGGATGGATGGGGGAGGAATGTCAGCTACCATCCCTGTCACATTTGCACACATATGCATCACCATTATCTCAAAATCTGAAGACCCAACTTGGAATCAAGTGTTGTTTATTTTCAGGCATAAGTGATGGAGGAAATGACGTCAAATGAGGTTTCCTGCAGGGGGAAAAAAAAAACAAAAACGGTCAAGAGAAGGACCATCTATCATTAACAGAGTTGAATTCAAGCTTCTGTGTTTTCCTAGGTTTATTAAATGTGACATGAAATCTAGAGTGCCTTCTGTACAGAAGATAACCTCCAAAGTGATAGGCTAGTTCCCTCTTCACCAATGGCCCCTTAATCATTCCTGGCGTGAGGACAACAGGGGCAAAGTCACATAGGGGCACACCAAACATTCTGATTCCCGCAGGAAAACAAAAATTGTGCAGAATTCTTCAGCAAAAAAAAAAAAACAGTGATGTTTGGACATTTATTGCCAATCTGTGCTTTCAGCCTCCCATTCCCTACTTTGCTCAGAAGTCATCCACGTTCTCCCCTCTAACTCACCCACCTCATAGCACCCACTTCTTCTAATCTCCTAAAACAGCACCTTAGGCCCCAAGATGACTGAAGGCTCAGGATCTTGAACTCTCTCCAACCCTGACCCTGGTTAGGCAGCAAAATCCGTATTTCCTCTGTTGCTTCAGAGCACCCTCTGCTTTGCTCTGCTCTGGTTCCTCTCTTTGACCTTCAAACCACCTTCCCCCTTGTCCTGTGCATTTCTCTCCCACAGTGGGGAAGTTTGCCACCTTCGTTTCTGAGACATGGACTTGGGTGTAGGCAACTTATTTGGAAAGTGAGCCAAGGAAATAAGCATGGGGGTATGGAAAGTAAGACCTGAGGAATAAAGCCAAAATGTATGTCTTCAGGAGGGCTACCTCTGCAGACAACTGGGTCCAGTCCCTCTGGGCACCCTCTGAGAAACTCAGTTCAGTTCAGTTCAGGCACTCAGTAGTGTCTGACTCTTTGCGACCCCAAGGACTGCAGCACACCAGGCCTCCCTGTCCATCACCAACTCCCGGAGTTTACTCAAAACTCATGTCCATCAAGTCGGTGATGCCATCCAGCCATCTCATCCTCTGTCGTCCCCTTCTCCTCCCGCCTTCAATCTTTCCCAGCATCAGGGTCTTTTCCAATGAGTCAGTTCTTTGTATCAGGTGGCCCAAGTATTGGAGTTTCAGCTTCAACATCAGTCCTTCCAATGAATATTCAGGACAGATTTCCTTTAGGATGGACTGGTTGGATCTCCTTGCAGTCCAGGGAAACTCAGAATGACCCTCAAATCTGTTTCAGGGAAAGGCAGTTGCCTTTATCACCACATGTCGCCCTTTAGGGGTGGAGGTCTGCCCTTGGGGGCAGGACGAGGAGGTCCTTCTCCGCCCCCCCACCCCTTCCCCATGAGGGAGAAAGTTCTCAAGTGTGGACTGAGAAGCTGTGCGCATGCGTGCTCAGGAACTGTCCACCTGCCACAGGTGAGCTCCGAGATGCACAAAAGGGACAGGCTCACAGCACTGACAGCATCTTCTCAGCTTCTTCAAAGCGAAATCTCCTCACTTAAAAGCTCAGACTTCCCTGCCACTGACTGTTCTCGCCATGAATGGAACCAGATTCCTCAAATCAAACTTCACAACACTGTCTCTTTGTCCTTGTAAACATTTATGCCAACACTCACTACTGAGCTCCTCATAGAGTACTGGGTTGCTTTCTTTCCATGACATTTCCATCACTAAATTGTGAGCTCATCAAGGATAGAAATTCTATCTTCTTTGTAATGATTCAGCTCAGTTCAGTTCAGTCGCTCAGTTGTGTCCGACTCTTTGTGACCCCATGGACCACAGCACGCCAGGCCTTCCTGTCCATCACCGACTCCTGGAGTTTACCCAGACTCATGTCCATTTAGTCAGTGTTGCCATCCAACCATCTCATCCTCTGTTGTCTCCTTCTCCTCCTGCCTTCAATTTACAGTAAAATGTCAACAAATATTTGCAGAGTGAATAAATGGCAAATAATCTCCTCAACAATATACCTCCACTCACTCCTTGATGTTTGACTACAAAAGCTACGCTGTTATTTAAAGAGAGACCCTGATTAAGTGTATTTAGTGAGACTAAAACACCTCATTCTTGCCTGAAGGATCTATGTTCTTTTTAACACAGAAAAACGGCCTCAATTTTCAATCCAGTTGCAGAGCTTCTGATAATGGTTTTGCACACCACATTCCCCATTTATCTTAACTTGGTCATTCCCAAGGAAACACGACCCTGAATTCTCAGCTCAGCTCAGATCTGGTGTCAACATCTTTACACATGGCCCTGCTTTGAGTCAGCAAAACTGTTTTGTTGAAATTCCTAAACCCTGTCTCCCCTGCCCCAAATACTATAACCCACCTGTGTCTTCCTTTGTCTGGCGAGGCACCACAGCATCCCTCTAGTGTTTTGTCCCCTCGCTCAGCAAAATAACCTAAATTTGTAGGACGACAACTGTGTCCTTGGTGGTCTTTATCAAATGGACTTATAACCTAGGTCAGTATGTATGTAGCATAGATTTTCCAATTGAATTATAGTCAATTAACAATATTATGGTAGTTTCAGATGGACAGCAAAGCAATTCAGTGACACATATGTTTTTTCAGATTCTCTTCCATTACAGGTGATTACAAGATGTTAACTACATTTCCCTGTGCTACACGGTAGGTCCTTGTTGTTTATCATAGTGATGTGTATATGTTAGTCCCAAGCTCCTAATCTATCCCACCCCCCACTTTCCCATTTAATAATCATAACTTTGTTTTCTATATATGAGTCTGTCTGTCTTGCAGCTAAATTCACTTGTATTATTTTTAGATGCCACATTTAAGTGGCATATATCTTTTATTTATCTTTCTCTGACATTTCACTCAACATGATAATTTCTAGGTCCATCCATGTTCCTACAAATGGCAATATGTCATTATATTTTATGGCTAATATTCCGTTGTCTTCTTTATCTTCTTTATCTATGTTACCTTCTTTATCTATTCACCTGCCAGCGGACGCCTAGGTTGCTTCCATGCCTTTTCTATTATAAACAGTGCTGTTATGATCATCAGATGCATGCATCTTTTTGAACTCAAGTTTTCTTCTTTTCCATGCATACACTCAGGAATGGGGTCATTGGAATGTACAGTAGTTCTATTTTTAACTTTTTGAGGAACCTTTTTCCATAGTGGTTGGACCAGTTTACATTCCCATCAACAGTGTAGAAGGGTTCCCTTTTCTCCACACCCTCTCAGGTATTTATTATTTGTAGATTTTTTTGACAATGGCCATTCTGACTGGGGAGAGGCGGTACCTTATTATAGTTTTGATTTACATTTCTATAATAATTAGTGATGCTGAGCATCTTTTCATGTGTCTGTTGGCCATCTGTATGTCTTCTTTGGAGGAATGTTTATTTAGATCTTCTGCATATTTTTTGATTAGCTTGTTCTTTTGGTATTAAGTTGTATGAGATGTTTGTTTGTTTGTTTGTTTGTTTGTTTTGGAAATTAAGCCCTCAACAGTAGCATCATTTGCAAATATTTTCTCCCAGTCCATAGGCTATCTTTTCATTTTGTTTATGGTTTCCTTTGTTGTACAAAAACTTATAAGTTAAACTGTGGTGTTGGAGAAGACTCTTGAGAGTCCCTTGGACTGCAAGGAGATCCAACCAATCCATTCTAAAGGAGATCAGTCCTGGGTGTTCTTTGGAAGGACTGATGCTAAAGCTGAAACTCCAGTACTTTGGTCACCTCATGCGAAGAGCTGACTCATTGGAAAAGCCCCTGATGCTGGGAGGGATAGGGGGCAGGAGGAGAAAGGGACAACAGAGGATGAGATGGCTGGATGGCATCACCGACTCAATGGACAAGAGTTTAGGTGAACTCCAGGAGTTGGTGATGGACAGGGAGGCCTGGCGTGCTGCAATTCATGGGGTCACAAAGAGTCGGACACGACTGAGTGACTGAACTGAGGTCCCACTTGTTTATTTCTGCTTTTATTTCTTTCGCCTTGGGAAACTAAAAAAAAAAAAAAAAGTTGCTGCAATTTATGCCAGATAATGTTTTGCCTGTGTTCTCTTCTAGAAGTTTTATTGTGCCATCCTTACACGTAGGTCTTTAAACCATTTTCAATGTATTTTTGTGTAATATAAGAGACAGTGTTCTAACTTCATTGATTTACATGCACTGTCCGTCTTTCCCAGAATCACTTGTAGCCCAGATTAACTTATCAAGATTGCTACTGAGAACCATGAAAGGACTTAGAGATCGACCCCGAGAAGATGGCAGGAAAACTTCAGTTAGGAGCTCAGTCACAATTTTTTTAAAGACCTAGAGGCTTCAAGGGTGTATGGGGCTTTGGGGAAGGGAAAGGCAGACCTGAACGTGGAGGAGAAGGGGTAAAGGGAGCCACGCTCACAATGAGGGACAGCTGCCAGCCTGAACCTGGAGGAGAAGGGGTAAAGGGAGCCACGCTCACAATGAGGAACAGCTGCCAGCCTGACATGGCAACCACCTTCCTGACACGAAACATCCATTCCACCCTCAGCCCCAGTGAGAACTGGGCCACAGAACACAGTCCTCATGCAACAAGTGGTCAGGGAAGAAGCATGTGACCCAACTCTGGCCAATAACAATCCTCCCTTGGGTTTTTTTCCTAACATCTCTGGTTGTGAAGCTTTAAAGATATAATGCTGAAGTTGCCTATTGCCGTGGTTTCTGTTTTGAGAGACAGTCAGCCTCCAAAACACAGAAGAAGGCAGAGATGAATTCCAGAGAACATTCAAGGACCTTCCATTTCCACTTTCTTGCTCTTCTTTTCTACCTTTCATTAAGTCAGTGCATTACCTAATTTGCCTAAACTAGCTCAATTTTGAATTTTGGTAATTTGCAACTCAGAATCATCACTGTGACTTCTGCATAAACTCCACTTGAGACTATTTCCCAGGAGCCTATGTTATACTTTCTTATATGAGCTCTGTTCTATCTCTACAGATGCGAGCCTGAACTTTTTTTTGTCAGGCAATGAACACCATGTAATACAACATCTTCTCCTATTTTCTTCTGCTACCAGAAATCCAAAGCCAAATACAACATCCAGCTGCACATTCACAGAATTTAACCCTGGAAAGGATCTTGTGGATCATCTAGTCAAACCTTATTACTCTGCAAAGAAAACTTGAGATCCAAAAAGGTGATGTAATTTGCTCAAGAGACACAAAAACAATGAATGACCATTTTCTTAGGTAACTGATTTCATCTCTCACTCTACTTTCATTATATTCTTCCTGATCTTTTATTTGAAAACTGCTTCAAGTTAGTGTCTCCATTTCCATTTTCATTGATGGGAACGCAGATGGCAGAAGATAAGGGATGAGCCCAGGAAAGTAGGGAGGGAAAGGGTCAGAGATAATGAGATTTAACCAAGGAATTGATATCATTCAGACACTACAAAGGGCTTCCCTGGTGGCTCAGATGGTAAAGAATCCACCTGCAATGTAGGAAACCTGGGTTTGATCCCTGGGTTGGGAAGATCCCCTGGAGAAAGGAAGGCTACCCACTCCAGTATTCTGGCCTGGAGAATCCCCTTGGACAGAGGAGACGGGTGGACTACAGTCCATGGTGTCACAGAGTCGGGCATGACTTAGCAACTGAACAACAAGGTTAAGATTTAGACTTGGTCCCATGCTCAGGAGTTCCTAAAACATTTCAGTGCTCTAAAAACTTAAAGATATTTACTCATGCTTACTAGAACAAGTAAAGCAATGTGTGACAGTATATTCAAACAGAACTGTAAAATAGAGGCAGTGGCAGAATCTTGGCTGTAAGCCACCCCTCCCACATACTTCCTGGATGAGGAATCATGAGAAGGCAAAATATGCAATAAATGTAATCTGTGGTCATCTCTGTGGGGTCTTTCAGAGGTAAGATGCAATGAAAAAAGAGGAGCCGCTGTCAGTTCCATGAGCCAATATGATACTGAAGAGCATGTGCTTCTTAGGGGACAAAGCATCTTCCACTGGTAACAGCAGACTCCTCTCCCTCTCAAACTCCTCTTGGTCTGGAAGCTGGAAGAGGTACTTAGGACCAGAGTCTTGCTCCCCACCCCCAGCCCCTGTAAATGGAAACATGAAAAACCTTCATTTGGGGCCAGACAGGAAGGCATCAGAGACTTTGAAACTATCTCCTGATCTGCCCTGCCTCTCCTGTGGGGGCTGCTGGGTGGAGCCTCTGCTTCCCATCAACCATCCTGCACTTCCCCATGGCCTCACCAAGTGTTGTGAATTGACCTGGGGAAGGGCTCTCAACTCTTCCAAAGGAAGGCCCCACCAGCATCTTGGAAGCTGCAATATAAAGATGCTGCAAATAATACTGATACAGTAAAACCAAGAGCCATATTGCTACATCCTAAGAAACCATTGTAGAGAGAAAATGGGACTAAGTAAAGGATAATACGGGTACTCAGAAAGAGGAAAGTCTAGGAGCCAAGGGCAGGAGAACTCCTTGGCAGTCCAGTGGTTAAGAACCCACACTTCCAAGAGAAGAAGATGGTGGAGAAGCAGGTGGACATGGAGTACATCTCTCTCCATGGATACATCAGGAATACACCTTCAGACACAGAAGTGCATGCAGAACACCAGCTGAGAGCGGACAGGAGTACCTGACCAGCAGGAAAGAATGTGTAGAACCACGGAAAACTCGAGATCAAGCCCTGAGCCTTTGGAGTGGAAGCACTGACTCCAAGACCCTAGACCACCAGAGCACTAACCCTAGAGAGTATCACATAGTGAGAACTCACACAAAGGAAACCACTTGAATACAAGACCGGCATCACCCAAACACCAGTAGCACCCTGTGCAGGACGCCTCATCTAAACAACAAACAAAACAAAAATACAAACCCAATCATCAGCAGGCAGGACCACCACCTCACTCAGCCCATCAGAGGAAAAACAAACAAACAAACAGCAATAACAACAAAAACTCAGCATAAATCTCGCCCTATCTGAAGCTTACACAAACCACTGGACCAATCTTAGGAGGGCAGAAACTAAAAGAAAGAAAGAATTCAACTGTGAAGCCTGGGAAAAGGAGACCTCAAACACAATAAGTTAAAAAATAATAATAAAGAAAAAGATGAGAAATACTGCACAAATGAAGGAACAAACTAGAAAAACAGAAATCCAAATAAACGAAGAGGAAATAGGCAAACTACCTGAAAAAGAATACAAAATAACAATAGTAAAGATAATCAAAAACCTTGAAAACAAAATGGAGAAAATGCTAGAGTCAATGAACAAAGGCCTCGAAAAAATAAAGAATAAGCATACGGGGACAAGCAACACAAATACTGGTATTAAAAATACTCTAGAAGGAATCAATAGCAGAATATCTGAAGCAGAAGGATGAATCAGTGAGCCAGAAGATAAAAGGGTAGAAATAACTTCTGAAGAGCAGAATAAAGTAAAAAGAATGAAAAGAACTGAGGATAGTCTCAGACACCTCTGGGACAATACCAAACGCACCAACAATGGAATTATAGGCATCCCAGAAGAAGAGAAAAAGAAAGGGTATGAGAAAACTTTTGAAGAGATTATAGTTAAAAATTTCCCCAACATGGAAAAGGAAATAATCAAGTCTAAGAGGCGCAAAGAGTCCCATACAGGATAAACCCAAGGAGAAACATGCCAAGACACATACTAATCAAACTAACAAAGACCAAACACAAATAAAGAATATTAGAAGCAGCAAGGGAGAAGCAACAAGTAACATATAAAGGAAACCCCATATATTTAACAGCTGATCTTTCAGCAGAAACTCTGCAGGCCAGAAGGGAATGACAGGGTATATTTAAAGTACTGAAAGGGAAAAATCTATGACCAAGATTGCTGTACCCAGCAAGGACCTCATTCAAAATTGATGGAGAAATCAAAAGCTTTTTAGACAAGCAAAAGTTAAGAGAATTCAGTAGCACCGAACCAGACTTGCAACAAATGTGGAAGGGACTTATATAGTAGAGAAATACAAGAGAAGAAAAAAGACCCACAAAATCAACCCTAAACAATTAAGAAAATGGCAATAGAAACATATATATCAATAATTACTTTAAATGTAAATGGATTAAATGCTCCAACCAAAAGACATAGACTGGCTGAATGGATACAAAAACAAGATCCATATATATGTCATCTATAAGAAACCCACTTCAGACCTAAAGACACATATAGACTGAAAGTGAGAAGATGGAAAAATATATTCCATGCAAATGGGAAGCAAAAGAAACCTGGAGTAGCAATCCTCATATCAGACAAAATAGACCTTAAGTAATATTACAAGAGATAAGGAAGGACACTACATAATGATCAAGAGATCAATCCAAGAGGAAGACATAGCAACTGTAAATATCTATGCACCCTACATAGGAGCACCTCAATAATAAGACAAACACTAACAGATGTAAAAGGAGAAATTGACAGTAACACAATAATAGTAGGACGCTTTAACACCCCACTCACACCAATGGACAGATCATCAAATCAGAAAATTAATAAGGAAACACAAGTCTTAAATGATACATATATTAGATGAGACAGAGCTGATTGATATCTTCAGGACATTCCATCCAAATATAGAAGAATACAGCTTCTCAAGTGGACATGGAACATTCTCCAAGATAGACCACATCTTGGGTCACAAATCAAACCTCAGGAAGTTTAAGAAAATTGAAATCATATCAAGCATCTTCTCCAACCACAGTGCTATGAGACTAGATGTCAATCACAAGAAAAAAACTGTAAGAAACACAAACACACAGAGATTAAACAACACGTTTCTAAATAACCAACAGGTTACTGAGGAAATCAAAAGGGAAGTCAAAAAATTTCTAGAAACAAATGACAATGAAAATGTGACAACTCAAAACCTATGGGATGCAGCAAAAGCAGTCCTAAGAGGGAAGTTTATAGCAATATAATCCTACCTCAAGAAACAAGAAAAACATCAAATAGACAACCTAACTTTACACCTAAAACAACTGGGGGAAAAAAGAACAACAAAAAAACACCAAAATTAGTAGAACCTAATGATCAGAGCAGAAATAAATGAAAAAGAAATGAAACAAACAACAGTAAAGATTAATAGAACTAAAAACTCATTCTTTGAGAAGATAAACAAAATTGACATTTAGCCAAACTCATCAAGAAAAAAAAAAAGAGAGAAGAATCAAATCAAAAAAATTAGAAATGAAAAAGGAGAGGTTACAACAGACAGTGCAGAAATACAAAGGATTATAAGAGACTATTATGAAAAACTGAAGAACTGTTGACTGTTGGTCAGGAAGCAACAGTTAGAACTGGACATGGAACAACAGACGGGTTCCAAATAGGAAAAGGAGTACGTTAAGGCTGTATATTGTCACCCTGTTTATTTAACTTATATGCAGAGTACATCATGAGAAACGCTGGGCTGGAAGAAGCACAAGCTGGAATCAAGATTGCTGGGAGAAATATCAATAACCTCAGATATGCAGATGACACCACCCTTATGGCAGAAAGTGAAGAGGAACTCAAAAGCCTCTTGATGAAAGTGAAAGTGGAGAGTGAAAAAGTTGGCTTAAAGCTCAACATTCAGAAAACTCAGATCATGGCATCCGGTCCCATCACTTCATGGGAAATATATGGGGAAACAGTGGAAACAGTGTCAGACTTTATTTTTCTGGGCTCCAAAATCACTGCAGATGGTGATTTCAGCCATGAAATTAAAAGACACTTACTCCTTGGAAGGAAAGTTATGACCAACCTAGATAGCATATTCAAAAGCAGAGACATTACTTTGCCAACAAAGGTTCGTCTAGTCAAGGCTATGGTTTTTCCTGTGGTCATGTATGGATGTGAGAGTTGGACTGTGAAGAAGGCTGAGCGCCGAAGAATTGATGCTTTTGAACTGTGGTATTGGAGAAGACTCTTGAGAGTCCCTTGGACTGCAAGGAGATCCAACCAGTCCATTCTAAAGGAGATCAGCCCTGGGATTTCTTTGGAAGGAATGATGCTAAAGCTGAAATTCCAGTACTTTGGCCACCTCATGCAAAAGTTGACTCATTGGAAAAGACTCTGATGCTGGGAGGGATTGGGGGCAGGAGGAGAAGGGGACGACAGAGGATGAGATGGCTGGATGGCATCACTGACTCGATGGACATGAGTCTCAGTGAACTCCGGGAGTTGGTGTTGGACAGGGAGGCCTGGCGTGCTGCGATTCATGGGGTCGCAAAGAGTCGGACACGACTGAGTGACTGATCTGATCTGATCTGATCTGATATGATTATGAAAAACTATATGGCAATAATATGGATAATCTGAAAGAAATAGACAGATTCTTAGAAAAGTTCAATCTTCCAAGACTGAATGAGGAAGGAATAGAAATTACAAAAACCCAATTACAAGCACTGAAATTGAAGCTGTGATCAAAAATCTCCCAAAAAACAAAAGCACAGGACCAGATGGCTTCACAGGAGAATTCTATCAAACATTTAGAGAATAGCTAATGCCTATCCTTCTAAAACTCTTTCAAAAAACTTCAGAGGAAGGAACACTTCCAAACTCATCCAACGAGGGCACCAACATCCTGATACCAAAACCAGACAAAGACAACACACAAAAAAGAAAACTACAGGCCAAAATCACTGATGAACATAGATGCAAAAATCCTCAACAAAATTTTAGCAAACAGAATTCAGCAACACATCAAAATGCTCATACACCATGATCAAGTTGGGTTTATTCCAAGATGCAAGGATTCCTCAATATACACAAATCAATAAATGTGATAGACCATATTAACAAACTGAAAGATAAAAACCATATGATAATCTCAGTAGATGCAGAAAAAGCCTTTGACAAAATTCAACACCCATTTATTTTAAAAACTCTTCAAAAAATGGGCATAGAAGGAATCTACCTGAACATAGTAAAGGCCATATATGATAAGCCTCAGCAAACATTCTCAATGGGGAAAAACTGAAAGCATTCCCCCTAAGATCGAGAACAAGACAAGGGTTTCCACTTTCACCACTATTATTCAACATAGTTCTAGAAGTCCTAGCTACAGCAATCAGAGAAGAAAAATAAATTAAAGGAATCCAGATTGGAAAAGAAGTAAAGCTCTCATTGTTTGCAGATGACATGACACTGTACATATAAAACCCTCAAGATAGTATCAGAAAACTACTAGAGCTAATCAGTGAATTTAGCAAAGTTTCAGGATATAAATCAATACACAGAAATCACTTGCATTTCTATATACTAACAATGAAAATTCAGAAAGAGAAATTAAGGAATCAATCCCATTCACCATTGCAATAAAAAGAATTAAATACCTAGGAATAAACTTACCTAAGGAGACAGAAGAGCTATACAAAGAAAATTATAAGACACTAATGAGAGAAATGAAAGACAACATAAACATATGGAGAGATGTTCCATGTTCCTGGGTAGAAAGAATCAATATTGTGAAAATGACTCTATTACCAAACACAATCTACAGATTCAATGTGATCCCTATCAAAGTACCAATGGCATTTTTCACAGAACTAGAACAAAAAATTTCACAGTTCATACGGAAACACAAAAGACACTGAAGAGCCAAAGCAGCCTTGAGAAGGAAGAATGGAGCTGGAGGAAACAACCTTCCAGACTTCAGACTATACCACAAAGCTACAGTATTCAAGACAGTATGGTACTGGCACAAAAACAGAAATATAGACCAATGGAACAAGATAGAAAGCCCAGAGATAAACCCATGCACCTATGGGTACCTTATTTTTGACAAAGGAGGCAAGAATATACAATGGGGCAAAGACAGCCTCTTCAATAAATGGAGATGGGAAAACTGGACAGCTACATGTAAAAGAATGAAATTAGATCACTTCCTAACACCTACACAAAGATAAACTCAGGATGGATTAAAGACCTAAATGTAAGACCAGAAACTATAAAACTCTTAGAAGAAAACAGGCAGAACACTCAGTGACATAATTCAAAGCAAGATCTTCTATGACCCACCTCCTAGAGTAATGGAAATATAAACAAAAGTAAACAAATGGGACCTAAACTTAAAGTTTTTGCATAGCAAAGGAAAGTATAAGCAAGGTGAAAAGACAATCCTCAGAATGAGAGAAAATAATAGCAAATGAAACAACTGACAAAGGATTAATTTCCAAAATATAAAACAAGCTCATACAACGCAATGCCAGAAAAACAAACAACCCAATCAAAAAGTGGGGAAAAGATCTAAACAGATATTTCTCCAGAGAAGACATATAGATGACTAACAAACACATGAAAAGATACTCAGCATCGCTCATTATTAGAGGAATGCAAATCAAAACTATAATGAGATATCACCTCACACTGGTCAGAATGGCCATCATCAAAAAGGCTACAGGCAATAAATGCTGGAAAGTGTGTAGAGAAAAGGAAAACTCTTGTGCTGTTTGTGGGAATGTAAATTGATACAACCACTATGCAAGACGGTATGGAGATTCCTTAAAAAAATTAGGAATAAAAGCACCACATGACCCAACAATCCCACTCCTAGGCATATACCCATAGAAGGCAATGGCACCCCACTCCAGTACTCTTGCCTGGAAAATCCCATGGACGGAGGAGCCTGGTGGGCTGCAGTCCATGGGGTCGCTAAGAGTCAGACACGACTGAGCAACTTCACTTTCAGTTTTCACTTTCATGCATTGGAGAAGGAAATGGCAACCCACTCCAGTGTTCTTGCCTGGAGAATCCCAGGGATGGGGGAACCTGGTGGGCTGCCATCTATGGGGTCGCACAGAGTCGGACATGACTGAAGCGACTTAGCAGCAGCAGCAGGCATATACCCTGAGGAAAGCAAAATCAAAAAAGACACATCTATCCCATTGTTCATTGCAGCAATATTTACAATGGCTAGAACATTGGAGCAACCTAAATGTCCATTGACAGATGAATGGATAAAGAAGTTTTGGTTTATATATACAATGGAATATTACTTAGCCGTAAAAGGAACACCTTTGAGTCAGTTCTTATGAGGTGGATGAACCTAGAACCTATTTTACAGAGTGAAGTAACTCAGAAAGAGAAAGATAAATATCGTATTCTAATGCATATATACAGAATCTTGAAAAATGGTACTGAAGGATTTATTTACAGGGCAGCAGTGGAGAAACAGACATAGAGAATAGACTTATGGACATGGGGAGAGGGGAGGAGAGGGTGAGATGCATAGAAAGAGTAACATGGAAACTTACATTACCATGTGTAAAATAGATAGCCAATGGGAATTTGCTGTATGTCTCAGGAAACCCAAACATGGGCTCTGTATCAACCTAGAGGGGTGGGATGGGGCGGAAGATGGGAGAGAGGTTCAAAAGGAAGGGGATATATGTATACCGATGGCTGGTTCATGTTGAGGTTTGACATAAAGCAACAAAATTCTGTCAAGCAATTATCCTTCAATAAAAAAATTAATTAAAAAAAACTATCTCCCTCCATCCTCACCCCCAAACTGGATCCCCAGAGAGGTGAAGATCCCCAGTCATCACCACTAAATGCTAGCTGAGCATCCACAGTGGGAGCGACATTCATTCCTCTGGACTCTTGGAATCCAAGGCTAATCTCAAAAGCTATGTCCTTTGGAAATACAAAATTGATGTGCCCATGACAAACAGCATACAAGAAAGGCTGAGAAATCAAACATATATGAACAACAACAACGAAAAAATAGCTTACATCTGCACAGCCAAAACTGGAGCTTTTTGGTCATTCATATGATATCAACATTTTCAAAACTGTACCCAGAATGTTGAGTAATTTTGTTACACAATTTCATCCAGTTTCAGGAAAACACGTCTAAATCCATTCTGCAAGAAAGAGAATTGGCTTTGGGTCTTCACCTGCCAAAGTCACGTTTAATGCTTAATTAGATAGAATTTGTGGAAGGAAAAATAGCATTCCTTACTCCAAGACAATCGCTCAAGCTTCATGTAATGACTAGTTAATTACAACACGATCAAGAGGTCCATGGTCAGGGGATCAGTGATCTCAAGAGCAGCCGTAAAGTCAGTGTCCAGTGACAAGCATGGTGTACAGTTTTAAGTGATAAACAACGTTGTCTGTAATAAATACTCCCACAAACTTTGTTCCTTGTAACACAAACTAATGGTCTCAAAGTTACTAGTCAATGGTCTTCCCAAGGTTTTTATTAAATAAACCTTTGACTATTACAGGAAAGTCTGTCTTGTAGAAATCTGACTTGACCTGAAAATCAACTTTCTGGCGACAAGATACAGGTTAAAAATAAGTTCAACCACACTTTTTTTTTTTTTTTGCAACTGGTGTATAAGCATTTTCTAACCTTCCTAATCTATATAAAGCAGTGTTTTGCCTTCTCAAAAGCACTTGCACTGGCAATTTACTATTCTTTCCAATGTACTGCTATGGAAATTATTAAATTTAACTTTAGTCCAAGCTGATTCAAAGATATTCATTCTTACATCAGCCAGAGAGAGTACAGTTGAGTTTTCCCATATCCTGGATGTGATGCATTTAAATTCTTTAAAACTTTCCCACAGTCTGGCATGTGGATTGTAGTTTTCAACTGTACTACCCTAGGAGAAGTGGCTGACCCTAATGTTGAGTAGCATTTAATCAAAAGGTCACATACTAGAGATGGCTGCAGCCAGGGCTTCAGCTGTCTCTATTTCCAACTAACAGCAGATACAGTGACTGTTGGGAATAGAATTTCTCTTGTAAAATCCATGATGTTCTAGATGCATGGATTTGCCAGAAACACTCAAAACATTCCCATTACTGTATAAACAGAGTATAAGAATTTAACAAGCCTAGTGTACTTTGGGACTATTCCCCTGAGTATTGCTTCTGAAACAGTCTATGTACAAGTCCTGATTTAGAAGGATTCTTGGTCCCCTTGCTCACCTAAATAGTGAACCAAAGCCTGCCCCTGGAATACAGTCACATTGGCCGGAGGAGAGCCATTCTTTTGTGCAAGGTGTGATGAGGAGTTTCAACAAGACAAATAACCAGCCCTTTCTGTCCTGACAAACAAGAGACCTGTAAACTAACTGTAACCCTAAGAATTGATGCTTTTGAACTGTAGTGTTGGGGAAGATTTTTGAGAGTCCCTTGGACTGCAAGGAGGTCCAACCAGTCCATCCTAAAGAAGATCAGTCCTGGGTGTTCATTGGAAGGAGTGATGTTGAAGCTGAAACTCCAATACTTTGGCCACCCGATGCGAAGAACTGACTCATTTGAAAGGACCCTGATGCTGGGAAAGATTAAGGGTGGGAGGAGAAGGGGATAACGGAGGATAAGATGGTTGGATGGCATTACCGACTCAATGGACATGAGTTTGGGTAGATTCTTGGAGTTGGTGATGGACAAGGAGGCTTGGCGTGCTGCAGTCCATGGGGTCGCAAAGAGTACGACACGACTGAGAGACTGAACTGAACCCTCTGCCTGTTTTTGCCTGTTTAAGTATAAATGTCTAACTAGGTACATTAAGTCTGAGACTGGCTATCATCTAACATAATGGCAAAGACCTATATTTAAATGTGCAGCTCTAGCTTCTACAGATTGGATATTATAGATATTATTGTGTTCATATGTGCACACATGCTCCATCACTCAGTCGTGTCCAGCTGTTTGCGACTCATGGACTACCAGGCTCCTCTGTCCATGGGATTTCCCAGCCAAGAATACTGGAGTGGGTAGCCAGTTCCTTTTCCCGGGGACCTTCCCAGATCGGGAATTGAACCCATATCTCCTGCACTAACTGGCAGATTCTTTACCACCAGAAAAGCCCGCAGATATTAACCAAAAACTAAAATAAAATAAAGACAAAGAGCCTAATAATTGTGAACAACCACATCATCATAGGTCAGGGTGTAGTCCTGAGGCATCTACCTTTATTCATGGGCTTCCCTGGAGGCTCAGACAGTAAAGAATCTATCTGCAAAGCAGGAGATATGTGTTAATTTTTCTCTGCTTAGTTATAACAGGAATTTAAGTGGCTCAGGTGTTAAGAATGTGCCTACAATTCGGGAGGCCTGGGTTCAGTCCCTGGATTGGGAAGATCCCCTGGAGAAGGAAATGGCTACCCACTCCAGTATTCTTGCCTGGAGAATCCCATGGACAGAGGAGCCTGGCGGGCTACAGCCCATGAGGTTGCAGAGTCGGACACGACTGAGCAACTGACACTTTCATTTTAACTTTCCATAGTAAGAAGGTACCTCAAATAATAAACACAGAACAAAAAAACAGAGATCAAGTGACAAAGAGGCGAGAAAGGAGGAAAATAAACTTCCAGTTGAGTAAAGGAACAGCAGCTGAGCAGAGAACTTGGCTTTGAGCTTCCAAACAGGGAATAATTGTTTGGCTGGTCCAGAACGGTACCTTAAAGCAATCCTGGTCCACCCGGGGGAGGGAGGGGCACCCAAACAGAATGACACTTGACAGCCTCTCCGTGTTTCTAACCTTCATCCTGAACTGTTCACGTCAACATTGCTCTTATGTCTCTGACTGGTTTCCCGTTTACTGCTTCTTCAGACTTAAAAATGCCCACTGTGTTTTGCTGAGAGCAAATTTGAAGGTTATCATAAGCTTTGAATAGATAATAAGCACATTCAAAGTTTTATTCAATTCATTAATGCAGAAACTAGCAGGAAGACTAACCCTAACCCAACAGGCGTTGAGAAATTTCTGGAATAAATTTCCAGAAATTTGAAATAGGACTGCTAAGCCAGAGACAAGGTTAATTAACATGCTACATGGCAATAAAACCTTAATCTTTGGGGTTATTTTCTCCAGTGGACAAGGAAAAAAATATATGTGCTTTCAAAGTTTAATACAACTTAATCTCTAAAACTTTTCAGAGTTGTGAAACAAATGGGATCAAATTTTGAATAGCAAGTCGAAGCTCTCTTCCCTGGGACTCAAATGACCCTGAGGCAGGCTTATTAGAAAATCCCCTAATACGGCATTAAAATGCCAGATAATCATACAAATGGCAAAAAGCGCATGAAAAAGATGTTCAGCATTACTAATAACGAGAGAAACGCAAATCAAAACTACAGTGAGGTATCACCTCACCAGTCAGAATGGCCATCGTTATGAAGTCTACAAACAATAGACGCTGGGTGTAGATGAAAGGGCACCCTCCTCCACTGTCAGCTGGAATGTAAGTTGGTGGTGCAGCCACTATGCAAAACAGTATAGGGTTTCATCACAAAGCTAAAAATGGAGTTGCCATACGATACAGCAATCCCACTCCTGGGGGTATACCCAGCATGTGTGCACGCTCAATCCTTAAGTTGTGTCCGATTCTTTTGCGACCCCATGAACTGTAACCCTCCAGGCTCCTCTGTCCATGGGATTCTTCAGGCAAGAATACTGCAGTGGGTTGCCATTTCCTTCTCCAGGGGATCTTCCTGACCCAGGGGCTGAACTCAAGTCTCCTCATTGGCAGAAAGATTCTTTATCACTGAGCCCCTTGGGAAGTTCCATATATCCAGACAAAACTGTAATTCAAGAAGATACACGCACCCCTATGTTCAAAGCAGCATTATTCACAATAAGAAACTGTACTCAATATCCTGTGATAAACCATAATGGAAAAGAATGTTTTGAAACCAGAATGTATTTTTATGTATACGTGAATCACTTTTCTGTACAGCAGAATTAACACCGCACTGTAAATCAGCTATCGTGCCCAGTTGTATCCAGTGCTTTCCAATCCCACGGAGTGCAGCCCGCCAGGCTCCTCTGTCCATGGAGTTCTCCAGGCAAGAACATTGGAGTGGGTTGCCACGCCCTTCTCCGGGGGATCTTCCCCACCCAGGGATCAAACTTGCCTCTTGGGTCTCCTGCACTGGCAGGCAGATTCTTTACCAGTGCTCCACCTGGGAAGCTGTCAGGTAATAGTCTTTTTAGGGGCTTCCCTGCTGGCTCAGTGGTAAAGAATCCGCCTGCCAATGCAGGAGACGCAGGAGACTCAGGTTCAATCCCTGGGTCAGAAAGATCCCCTGGAGGAGGAAATGGCAACCCACTCCAGTAGTCTTGCCTGGAGAAACCCATGGACAAAGGAGCCTGGTGGACGACAGTCCATGGGGTCACAAAGTCAGACACAACTTAGCAACTCAACAACGACAATCATCTTTTTACTTTATTCCCAACTTTTGGATAATTTTCCTGAACAGTTTCCTGTTTTAAAACTTTAATAAACAAGTGAACTGCTTTCCCTCTAACTGCTCTGCTGAGAATAACCCCCAGAAACAACTCCCCCCAACACACACACGCATCATTGTCATCCCTTGCCACTGGGGCACATTCAGGAGGCTTGCGCTGGCCAAACTGGTGGTCCTTATATATTGCTTAACTTTCTTTGGTCAGAGTAGAATGCCAGATCCTGGGGGAAGCAAGAATTGTCCAGACCCAGCACACCCAAGGACCTCAAACATTAGTGTTCATAAAATCCTCTAAGAAATCCTGATGCCGTAAGTTTGGAGTGGGGTTCAGATATCTTTAACCATCAGCCTCAGGTGATTCCTGCTTTTCTACCTCTTCTCCATAAGCTCTCTCAGCTTGACTTCCATCCACTCCTGATTTGCTTACTTCACATGGTTCCGGGAATTTGCAATAGGAAAGGCGATTTATCCTCCTCCAGGGGATCTTCTGACCCAGGGATGGAACCTGCGTCTCTTATGTCTCCTGCGTTGGCAGAAGGGCTCTTATGCCTCCTATGTTGGCAGAAGGGCTCTTATGTCTCCTGCGTTGGCAGATGGGCTCTTTACCACTGGCGCCACCTGGGAAGCCCTATAAACATGCTTGCTGTCGGTCTGTCCTTCCCCACTTCCCCCCTGGTGGGAGCAATCGGTGCTAAGATACTGATGCCTTTCCCTTCCCCGAGGCAATCTCAGCAACTAAGTGAAAATCCTGTTTCAGCACAGCTGAGGCTTCAGCTGGGTGTCTGAGGAAGAAGCAACAGAGGCCATTACCTGGGTTGGAGAAGGGAAGCAGAAAAGGCCTGGGGTATGAGGCCCGGCGTGCCCACTGGGCCCCAGGAGATGGGGGCTGGTACTGAGGCCTGAGCAGGGCGAATCTGCAGCCTGGGCCAGCCCAGAGGGTGCCTGTCTGGTCTGCGGGGTGCAGGTGGGGGAACCAGCCAGGGGGTGGCCACCACTGCGGAACCAGAGGGCTACGGCTCAGCTGGGGGCACCTTGCACTCAGAAGCCCCCCCTGCTCCAAGCAGAGGGCTCTTATTTGACCCTACGGAGATGAGAAGAGAATCCTGGTGATGCCTGAGGTTGAATTTCCCACTGGACAGGTAGAGGCAGAAGAAGGTAAGTGCTTGGAAAACCTCATCACATTGGAAGAAAAAGACACAGGGAGGAGATTTAGTCTAGTCCTGGGGAGCAGGGACTCTTCAGCCTGGAGCTCTGGATTTAAATCCTGACCCTGCCTCTTACCAACTGTATGACTCTGGCCAATTTCTTTCTCAATTTAAAAAAATGCTATTGAAGTATAGTTGATTTACAATGCTATGTTAATTTCTGCTGTACAGAAAAGTGATTTAGTGATGTGTATGTGTTAGTGGCTCAGTCACGTCCAGCTCTTTGTGATCCCGTGAACTGTAGCCCAACAGGTTCCATTGTCCATGAATTCTCCAGGAAAGAGTACTGGAGCGAGGAGCCATTCACTTCTCCAGAAGATCTTCTCGATGCAGGGATTGAACCTGGGACTCCCACATTGCGGGCAGATTCTTTACTATCTTGAGTCACCAGGGGAGCCCATATATATATGGGCTCTATATTTAGCCCTCTATATTTAGCTGTTTTGATATTTCTTTATTTCACAATTTATCTGTGCAGCTGAATTTATATTTTAACCTTATATGTTGCATGCACACACATACACACACACACACACGCACACACACACACGTTTTAAGGTATTAACAGAAAATCTAAAAATGAAAAAGAAACCCTAAAGGAAAATAAAGTTTTTTGCAGTAGTCATGTATGGATGTGAGAGTCTCACACTTTAAAGTCTCACACTTTAAAGAAAGCTGAGCACTGAAGAACTGATGCTTTTGAACTGTGGTGTTGGAAAAGACTCTTGAGAGTCCCTTGGACTGCAAGGAGATCCAACCAGTCCATCCTAAAGGAGATCAGGCCTGGGTGTTCATTGGAAGGACTGATGTTGAAGATGAAACTCCAATCCTTTAGCCACCTTATGCAAAGAACTGACTCATCTGAAAAGACCTTGATTCTGGGAAAGATTGAAGGTGCAAGGAAAGGGGACGACAGAGGATGAGATGGTTGGATGGCATCACTGACTCGATGGACATGAATTTGAGTAAACTCCAGGAGTTGGTGATGGACAGGAAAGCCTGACATGCTGCAGTCCATGGGGTCACAAAGAGTCAGACGTGACTGAGTGATTGAACTGAACTGAACTAAGTTTGTGTATAATCTGGGTTAAACACATGAGCTCTGGGTTCCTGGCTCCACCATGACCCAGCTGTTTGTTGGACCTTGACTGGTTACCTTCACTCTCGTTGGCTTTACAAGTTCCTCAGCTGTAAAAATGGGATAATTACCATACCCAAATCAAGGCACTAATTAAGGATTAAATGAATTAATACCTGTAAAGCAGCACTCAGTAAACTCAGCCCTAACATAACAATATTGAGCAGCTTTGCTGCTGTTGTTGTTCAGTTGGTCAGTTGTGTCTAACTCTTTGTAACCCCGTGGTCTGCAGCACGCCAGGCTTCCCTGTCCTTCACCACCTCCCAGAGTGTGCTGAAACTCATGTCCATGGAGTCGATGATGCCATCCAGCCATCTCATCCTCTGTTGTCCCCTTGTCCTCCTGCTTTCCATCTTTTCCAGCATCGGGGGCTTTTCAAATGAGTTGGCGCTCCACATCAGGTGGCCAAAGTATTAGAGCTTCAGTTTCAGCATCAGTCCTTCCAATGAATATTCAGGATTGATTTTCTTTAGGATGGACTGGTTGCATCTCCTTGCGGTCCAAGGGACTCTCAAGAGTCTTCTCCAACACCACAGTTCAAAAGCATCAATTCTTCTGCGCTCAGCCTTTTTTACCTATCAGCTCTCACACCCGTACATTACTACTGGAAAAACCATAACTTTGACTATACAAAACTTTGTTGGCAGAAGAATGTCTCTGCTTTTTAATATGCTATCTAGGTTGGTCATAGATTTTCTTCCAGGGAGAAAATGTCTTTTAATTTCATGGCTGCAGTCACCATCCACAGTAATTTTGGAGCCCAGAAAGATAAAGTCTCACACTGTTTCCATTGTTTCCCCATCCATTTGCCATGAAGTGATGGGAACAGATGCCATGATTTTGTTTTCTAAATTTTGAGTTTTAAGCCAGTCTTTACACTCTCCTTTTTCACCTTCATCTAGAGGCTCATTAGTTTCTCTTCACTTTCTGCCATAGGGTGGTATTATATGCATTCCTGAAGTTATTGGTATTTCGCCCACAATCTTGATTCCGGCTTGTGCTTCATCCAGCCCGGCATTTTGCATGATGTACTCTGCACAGGAAAAAGACAACGGCAGCTCACTCCAGTATTCTTGCCTGGGAAATCCCATGGACGGAGGAGCCTGGTAGGCTGCAGTCCATGGGGTCCCTAAGATTCAGACACAACTGAGTGACTTCACTTTCACTTTTCACTTTCATGCATTGGAGAAGGAAATGGCAACCCACTCCAGTGTTCTTGCCTGGAGAATCCCAGGGACGGGGGAGCCTGGTGGGCTGCCATCTATGGGGTCACACAGAGTTGGACACAACTGAAGTAACTTAGCAGCAGCAGCTCTGCACAGAAGTTAAATAAGCAGGGTGACAACATACAGCCTTGACGTACTCCTTTCCCGATTTGGTACCAGTCTGTTTTTCCATGTCCAGTTCTAACTGTTTCTTCTTGATCTGCATACAGATTTCTCCAGAGGCAGGTCAGGTGGTCTGGTATTCCCATCTCTTTCAGAATTTTTCAGAGTTTGTTGTGATCCACACAGTCAAAGGCTTTGGCATAGCCTATAAAGCAGAAGTACATGTTTTTCTGGAACTCTCTTGCTTTCTCAATGATCCAGCAGATGTTGGCAATTTGATCTCTTGTTCCTCTGCCTTTTCTAAATCCAGCCTGAACATCTGGAAGTTCACAGTTCACCTACTGTTGAAGCCTGGCTTGAAGAATTTTGAGCATTACTTTTCTAGCATATGAGATGAGTGCAATTGTGTGGTAGTTTGAACATTCTTTGGCATTGCCTTTCTTTGGGATTGGAATAAAAATTGACCTTTTCCAGTCCTGTGGCCACTGCTAAGTTTTCCAAATTTCCTGGCATATTGACTGTGGCACTTTTACAGCATCATCTTTTAGGACTTGAAATAGCTCAGCTGGAATTCCATCACCTCCACTAGCTTTGTTCATAGTGATGCTTCCTAAGGTCCACTTGGCTTCACATTCCAGGATGTCTGGCTCTAGGTGAGTGGTCACACCATTGTGATTAACTGGGTCATGAAGATCTTTTTTGTACAGTTCTTCTGTGTATTCTTGCCACCTCTTCTTAATATCTTCTGCTTCTGTTAGGTCCGTACCATTTCTGTCCTTTATTGTGCCCATTTTTGCATGAAATGTTCCCTTGGTATCTCTAATTTTCTTGAAGAGATCTATAGTCTTTCCCATTCTATTGTTTTCCTCTATTTCTTTGCATTGATCACTGAGGAAGGCTTTCTTATCTCTCCTTGCTATTCTTTGGAAGTCTGCATTCAAATGGGTATATCTTTCCTTTTCTCCTTTGCCTTTAGCCTCTCTTCTTGTTATATTCAGTTCAGTTCAGTTCAGTCGCTCAGTCATGTCCGACTCTTTGCAACCCCATGAATCGTAGCACGCCAGGCCTCCCTGTCCATCACCAACTCCCAGAGTTCACTCAGACTCACGTCCATTGAGTCAGTGATGCCATCGAGCCATCTCATCCTCTGTCATCCCCTTCTCCTTCTGCCCCTAATCCCTCCCACCATCAGAGTCTTTTCCAATGAGTCATCTCTTCGCATGAGGTGTCGAAAGTACTGGAGTTTCAGCTTTAGCATCATTCCTTCCAAAGAAATCCCAGGGTTGATCTCCTTCAGAATGGACTGGTTGGATCTCCTTGCAGTCCAAGGGACTCTCAAGAGTCTTCTCCAACACCACAGTTCAAAAGCATCAATTCTTCAGTGCTCAGCCTTCTTCACAGTCCAACTCTCACATCCATACATGATCACTGGAAAACCATAGCCTTGAGTAGTTGGACCTTTGTTGGCAAAGTAATGTCTCTGCTTTTGAATATGCTATCTAGGTTGGTCATAACTTTCCTTCCAAGGAGTAAGTGTCTTTTAATTTCATGGCTGCAATCACCATCTGCAGTGATTTTGGAGCCCAAAAAAATAAAGTCTGACACTGTTTCCCCTGTTTCCCCATCTTGCTATATTACTCAGCTATAAAAAAGAACACATTTGAGTCAGTTCTAATGAGGTGGACGAAAGTGAGCCTATTATATAGAGTGAATTAAGTCAGAAGGAGAAACACCAATATAGTATATTAATGCATATATATGGAATTTAGAAAGACAGTAATGAAGATCCTATATGCAAGGCAGCAAAAGAGACTCAGATGTAAAGAACAGACTTGTGGACTCTGTGGGAGAAGGGGAGGGTAGGATGATTTGAGAGAATAGCATTGAAACATGTATATTACCATATGTAAAATAGATGACCAGTATAAGTTTGATGCATGAAGCAGGGCACTCAAAGCTGGTGCACTGGGACAACCCAGGGGATGGGGTGGGGAGGGAGGTGGGAGGGGTTTCACGATGGGGACACATGTGCACCCATGGCTGATTCATGTCAAAGTGGCAGAGACCACGGCAGTATTGTGAAGTTACTATCCTCCAGTTAAAATAAATACATGAGCCTCTTTAAAAAGGCCAAAGCTTTCAATTATTTACAAATTCATATAGTTGATACAGTTCATTAAATATATTCTAACCATACTTGATATACAAAATTATATATATCTTAATTTTTTATAAATATTAGATATATATCCAATATTATGCCCTAATTTCACATATATCTTAATCATATATTTTAATAAATAATACATATTGACATGCATCTAATTTTAAATATATTTTAGCCATATATATTATATATCCTTATATATGTACAAATCATATGTATATTTTAATCACATATATGTTATTTTACGTGTGTCTGAGCCACCAGGGAAGCCTTTTATATGTGTGTGTGCATGCTAAGTCCCTTAAGTTGTGTCCAACTCTTTGCGCCCCTATGGTCCGTAGCCCACCAGACTCCTCTGCCCACAGGAATTCTTCTCCAGGCAAGGATACTGGAGTGAGTTGCCATGCCCTCCTCCAGGAGGTCTTCCTGACCCAGGGATTGAACCTGCATCTCTTATGTCTCCCACATTGACAGGTTCTTTACCACTAGCGCCACCTGGGAAGCCCTTATACGTATTCATATATACAATTATATATCTTCTAATTTTAAACTTCAATATTGCATATGCATGTGTGTGTGTGTCGACAGATGAAGACACATACATTAGGATGTATGTAATAACCTCAGATATGCAGATGACACCACCCTTATGGCAGAAAGTGAAGAAGAACTAAAGAGCCTCTTGATGAAAGTGAAAGAAGAGAGTGAAAAAGTTGGCTTAAACCTCAACATTCAGAAAATTAAGATCGTGGCATCTGGTCCCATCACTTCATGGCAAATAGATGGGGAAACAGTGGAAACACTGGCTGACTTTATTTTTCTGGGCTCCAAAATCACTGCAGATGGTGATTGCAGCCATGAAATTAGAAGACGCTTACTCCTTGGAAGGAAAGTTATGACCAACCTAGACAGCATATTGAAAAGCAGAGACATTGCTTTGCCAACAAAGGTCTGTCTAGTCAAGGCTATGGTTTTTCCAGTGGTCATGTATGGATGTGAGAGTTGGACTATAAAGAAAGCTGAGCACTGAAGAATCGATGCTTTTGAACTGTGGTGTTGGAGAAGACTCTTGAGAGTCCCTTGTACAGCAAGGAGATCCAACCAGTCCATTCTGAAGGAGATCAGTCCTGGATGTTCACTGGAAGGACTGATGTTGAAGCTGCAACTCCAATATTTGGCCACCTGATATGAAGAGCTGACTCACTGGAAAAGACCCTGATGCTGGGAAAGATTGAGGGCAGGAGAAGAAGGGGACAGAGGATGAGATGATTGGATGGCATCACCGACTTGATGGACATGGGTTTGGGTGGACTCCCGGAATTGGTGATGGTAGGCCGGCCTGGCGTGCTGCAGTTCATAGGGTCGCAAAGAGTCGGACACAACTGAGCAACTGAATTGAACTGAAAAGACATATACATTAGGATATATGTAAAATTATGACATACTATTGAAGTTACCTGCGCACAGTCAGGGCAGATGGAATACAGTCTGGCCGGGAAGGAAAACCAGGACTGATGCTGTTTGCGCCGCAGGCCCATGTGGGTTTCTGAGAGCACAGCACCACCGCCTGTCTCCCTGTGGAACTACAGGTGAGTATCGGAAGATCGCCCTAGGAAGGGCGTGTGCTGAGGCTGCTGCTGCCGAGTCGCTTCAGTCGTGCCCGACTCTGTGCGACCCCATAGACAGCAGCCCACCAGGCTCCTCCGTCCCTGGGACTCTCTAGGCAAGAACACTGGAGTGGGTTGCCATTTCCTTCTCTAGTGCACGAAAGTGAAAAGTGAAAGTGAAGTCGCTCAGTCATGTCCGACTCTTAGCGACCCCATGGACTGCAGCCCACCAGGCTCCTCCATCCATGGGATTTTCCAGGCAAGAGTACTGGAGTGGGGTGCCATTGCCTTCTCCAAGGAAGGGCATGTGAGCCCTTTTTTATTTATTACTGAGTGCCTGCTATGAACCTGGCACCGGGAGACGCTGAGAGCATGATTTCCACTGACGATTTCCAGTCTGAAGCCTCCTTGAGTCCTCTGGGCCCCCAGGCAAAGAACATCAGCATGAGAAACAGGCCGAAACTGAGGACTGGCACTGGGGAGTCCCACAGAGCCAGGACAGCGATGCTCAGGCCTAGATGGTTGCTGCTAGAAGAGAATACGGGACTAGTGTTTTTTTCCCCAAGAGAAGCCAGAAATTCAAATGTTGGTGTGCTGTTCAGTCTCGAAGTCGTGTCCGACTCTTTGTGACCCCGTGGACTGCAGCACGCCAGGCCTCCCTGTCCATCACCAACTCCCAGTTTGCCCAAGTTCATCTCCATTGCATCTGTAATGCTGGCCGACCATCTCATCCTCTGCTGCCCTCTTCTCCTTCTGCTTTCAATCTTTCCCAGCATCAGGGACTTTTCCAGTGAGTCAGCTGTTCACATCAGTTCAGTTCAGTTCAGTCACTCAGTCATGTCCGACTCTTTGCAACCCCATGAACTGCAGCTCACCAGGCCTCCCTGTCCATCACCGACTCCCGGAGTCCACCCAAACCCATGTCCATCGAGTGGATGATGCCATCTATCCATCTCATCCTCTGTCATCCCCTTCTGCTCTAAATCTTTTCCAGCATCAGGGTCTTTTCCAATGAGTCAGCTCTTCGCATCAGGTGGCCAAATATTGGAGTTGCAGCTTCAACATCAATCCTTCCAATGAACACCCAGGACTGATCTCCTTTAGGATGGACTGGTTGGATCTCCTTGCAGTCCAAGGGATTCCCAAGGGTCTTCTCCAACACCACAGTTTAAAGGCATCAATTCTTGGTGCTCAGCTTTCTTCAGTCCATTCTCACATCCATACATGACCACTGGAAAAACCATAGCCTTGACTAGACGGACCTTTGCTGGCAAAGTAATGTCTCTGCTTTTTAATATGCTGTCTAGGTTGGTCATAACTTTCCTTCCAGGGAGTAAGCGTCTTTTAATTTCATGGCTGCAATCACTATCTACATTGATTTTGGAGCCCAGAAAAATAAAGTCTGACACTGTTTCCACTCTTTCCCCAGCTATCTGCCATGAAGTGACAGGACCAGATGCCATGATCTTAGTTTTCTGAATGTTGAGTCTTAAGCCAACTTTTTCACTCTCCTCTTTCGCTTTCATCAAGAGGCTCTTTAGTTCCTCTTCACTTTCTGCCATAAGGGTGGTGTCATCTGCATATCTGAGGTTATTGATATTTCTCTCGGTAATCCTGATTCCTGCTTGTGCTTCATCCAGCCCAGCATTTCTCATGGTGTACCCTGCATATAAGTTAAATAAGCAGGGTGACAATATACAGCCTTGACGTAATCCTTTTCCTATTTGGAACCAGTCTGTTGCTCCATGTCCAGTTCTAACTGTTGCTTCCTGACCTGCATACAGGTTTCTCAAGAGGCAGGTCAGGTGGTCTGGTATTCCCATCTCTTTCAGAATTTTCCACATCAGATGACCAAAATACTGTAGTTTTGGCATCAGTCCTTCCAATGGGTATTCAGCGTTGATTTCCTTTGAGATTGATTGACTGGTTTGATCTTGCAGTCCAAGACACTCTCAGGAGTCTTCTGCAGAACCACAGTTCAAAGACATCAAATCTTTGGCACTCTGTCTTCTTTACGGTCCAGCTCTCACAACCATACGTGACCACTGGGAAGACCATAGCCTTGACTACGTGGGCCTTTGTCGGAGGAGTAAGGTCTCTGCTTTTCAGCATGCTGTCTAGGTTTCTCATCGCTTTCCTGCCAAGAAGCAATCATCTTCTGATTTCATAACTGCAGTCACCGTTCGCAGCGATTTCAGAGCCCAAGAAGAGGAAATCTGTCACTACTTCCACCTTTTCCCCTTCTATTCGCCATGAAGTAATAAGGCTGATGCCATGATCCTAGTTTTTTTAATATTTAGTCTTAAGCTGGCTCTTTCACTCTCCTCCTTCACCCTCATCAAGAGGCTCTTTAGTTCTCACTCCAGGAGGTCTGACTCTATGTGACTGACCACACCACTGTGGTTATCCAGGTCATTAAGACTTTTTTTTATACAGTTCTTCTGTGTAATGTTTTTTTTGTCTTCATTTTTTAAAATTAATTTATTTTTTATTGAAGGATAATTGCTTTACAGAATTTCACTGTTTTCTGTCAAACCTCAACATGAATCAGCCACAGGTATACATATATCCCCTCCCTTTTGAAACTCCCTCCCATCTCCCTCCCCGTCCAACCCTTTTAGGTTGATACAGACCCCTGTTTGAGTTTCCTGAGATATACAGCAAATTCCCTTTGGCCATCTATTTTACATATGGTAATGTAAGTTTCCATGTTACCCTTTCCATACATCTCACCCTCTCCTCCCCTCTCCCCATGTCTATAAGTCTACTCTCTATGGCTGTTTCTCCACTGCTTCCCTGTAAATAAATTCTTCAGTACCATTCTTCTAGATTCTGTATGTATGCATTAGAATATGACATTTACCTTTCTCTTTCTGACTTACTTCACTCTGTATAATAGGTTCTAGGTTCATCCACCTCATTAGGACTGACTCAAATGCATTCCTTTTTATGGCTGAGTACCATTCCATTGTGTATATGTACTACAACTTCCTTATCCATTCATCTGTCGATGGACATCTGGGTTGCTTCCACATTCTAGCTATTGTGAATATTGCTGCAATGAACAATGGGGTACATGTGTCTCTTTCAATTTTGGTTTCCTCAGGTATATGCCTAGGAGTGGGATTGCTGGGTCATATGGTTTTTGTTTTTTTTTAATGGGTTGTACCTTTTTATTTTTTTATTGAATGATAATTGCTTTACAGAATTTTGCTGTTTTCTGTCAAACCTCAACATGAATCAGCCATAGGCATACGTACATCCCTCCCTTTTGAAGTTGTGGTACATATACACAATGGGATATTACTCAGCCATAAACAGGAACACCTTTGAGTCAGTTTTTATGAGGTGGATGAACCTAGAACCTATTATACAGAGCGAAGTAAGTCAGAAAGAGAAAGATAAATATAGTATTCTAACACATATATATGGAATCTAGAAGAATGGTACTGAAGAATTTATTTACAGAGGGGCAATGGAGAAACAGACATAGAGAATAGACTTATGGACATGGGGAGAGGGGAGGAGAGGGTGAGATGTATGGAAAGAGTAACATGGAAACTTACATTACCATATGTAAAATAGATAGTCAATGGGAATTTGCTGTATATCTCAGGAAACTCAAACAGGGGCTCTGTATCAACCTAGAGGGGTGGGATGGGGAGGGAGATGGGAGGGAGTTTCTTCTATGTATTCATGCCACCTCTTCTTAATATAATCTGCTTCTATTAGGTCCATATCATGTGGACCTAACCATATGTTAGGTATGTTAACAGTATGTTATTGTGCCCATCTTTGCATGAAATGTTTCCTTGGTATCTCTAATTTTCTTGAAGAGATCTCTAGTTTTCCCCATTCTATTGTTTTCCTCTATTTCTTTGCAATGTTCACTTTAGAAGGCCTCTTAACTCTCCTTGCTATTCTTTGGAACTCTGCATTCAGATGGGTATGTCTCTCCTTTGCCTTTCACTTCTCTTCTTTTCTCAGCTATTTGAAAGACCTCCTCAGGCAACCATATTTCCTTTTTGCATTTCTTTTTCTTAAGAAAAAGAGTCCTTTGAGGCAGGTCATTATGTATGATTATAGTAACAACAGCAACGAAAAGCAAGTCAAAGAAACATTTCCAAAATGGAGTCAGAATTGGTTCTTCTCTGCAGCACAAGTGTATTAATATGCCCAGGAGCGAAACTGCTGGATCATGTTGCAACTCTACTTTTAGTTTTTTGAGGAATCTCCATACTATTTTCCATAGAAGCTGCACCAATTTGCATTCCTGTCAAGAAGGTGGGAGGGTTCCCCTTTCTTCACATCCTCTCTAGCATTTGTTATAAAATTTATTACTTCTACTACTATACAGTATGCATTCCTTCTACACATAATACATGTTTCTGGCAAAACTGGCATTCTGAAAAATTAAGCACTGAAGCATTATGGAGAAAAACATGGCTGTGAGTGGATTACTTAGAACCTAAGCAACTTTGTCACCAAAGCCCTACAAGAGAGATCATTGTTACCTTGAAATCATTACCTTGGCAGTTTTCCCTGATGTCTAGAGGCTGCCTCAGAAGATATTGGTAAATGCACAAACACACCATGTGGGGATTCTGGATGGCATTCTGAGACAAGCAGGGGCTCTCCCCATTCACTGAGCCAGTGGCTGCTCCTACATAGGGTCAGCAGAGAAAGGGGTACAACCATCAAGCAGGGTGCAAATCATGCAGGCGTTCATTGTCAGTTTGCTTCAGATGGAGCTGAAAAGGCTTCTGCCTGGGTAGTAGCCATCTGAGAGCTTTGCCTTTTGTTTCCTGCAGAGGTTTTTAATTCTGCTTATATAACCTGGCTCCCCCTGCCTAGGAAAAACTGTGTATAAACCAACACAATTGCAACCAATTGGACAAAGGAATATCTGCTATAGCAAAATATAATTGCTCTGGGAAAATGGGGAAACAATCATATTTTCAGTTTCTACTGAATAAGTCAGTTTGAGATCCTGAATTTGATATCATGACACGTTTCACACGTGGACAAAGAAGGTCAGCGGCCACGTCAACAAACAAAGGATGCTGAGGCCATCAAGCCATCAAGCCAGCAGCCACCGCAGCCTGCCCTGACTGTGTACCCTGAGAGGATTCAGATTGGAGAAAGGCAGGATACTGGCTCCAGGTAGCTGAGATACATATTAAAAGATGACTTCAGTGAGCCCAGACTCTTGCATCTTCATATACATAGGAAAGCACTAAATTCATTAACTTGAAATGTCTGGCTTTTCTTTAATTAACAGTAATCTTTTGATGTTACAACTACCTGAATTTTGTTGCCAAAATCCTATGCATCCTAGCTTCTTCCTTAGCTCTTCAGAGCAGTTCCCTCAGAGCCATCTGTGAGACTGTCTCCCAGGCTTAAGTCCTCAAAACGTCCACCAAATAAAATATAACCTTCAACTTTTAGGTTGCAGTTTTTTTGTTTTTAAATCAGCACACCTTTGGGAATTTGTAGAGTGGAGGCACTTTTAAGTGGCTACCCAGAAAGAGATTGTGAGTGCTATTTTAGATATCAGCAAAGGGGATGCCATAATTAAGAAAACAATTAGGATCCTGTCACCTATCATCTAGTCCCAAGAACTTGTTACTTCCTGTGCTGGAAACAACATAAACAATTCTTTCTTTGTCACAGATCCTACAATCAGTTGGCATACTTAACTACATTGTATAATAAAAAATTTGTTTAAATTACGACATAGAAGTTACTAGGAGATAGAAAGCATACCAGTAATTTGAATAGGAAAATTAAATGTGATGAAATGCTAGCTCTTAATAGATGGTAAACTATTACAAGACAATTTTTAAGGGTTCTCAGTCCTACAGACATAGTGTTAACCAAAAACTGGGTTTTCCTCTTGGTGGGTGTCGAGCCAATAGGCACAACCAAACCAAAGAGCAGAAGAAGGAAGAATTTATTATTAGTTGAAGCAAGTAAGGAGAATACCAAAGATCTTTCCCAAAGCAGTGTCTCCCTGAACAGCAAAATTCGGGAAGTGTTAAGCTCAGGGTACATGTATATTCATGAAGGGGCTTGAGCAGAGGAGAATTCAGCATAGAATTTTGACAAAGGCTGACAGAGTCCAGGCTTTAGTTAACTGAAGTAAGGAGAGTCAATGTCATTCCATCCTCCACCTGTGTGAGGGGTCTCTGTTTCTGCAATCAAAGATATATGTTTATGAATATCCTTTGAGGAAGTACTAGGACTCTGATTTATCACTGTACTATTGTTTGGCTGCCTCTTTTCTATTCCTTCATGCCTCTGTTCCCTTAAGATCGTTAATTGCCAAGATATGTTCAAGGGCAAGCAATGAGGCCAGGCTTTGATTATAAAACGTTTTGGGCCAAAAATGACTTCTCTTATGTCAAGAAAACCATTCCTTGTTCTCTTTGTCTGGGGACCCCCTAACCTATCTGCTTATAGTAGCAATTTTGCAGAAAGCAGTTACTCCTTCTGTGGCTGAGAGAATGTGAACAAGGACCATCTGAGAAACTTAGGCGAGAGCCACAGGCCCTGGAAGGCTGAGCTGCAGGTCTCTTTGCAGACGGTGCATTTGCACGGGGGTGTGCATCCTATCAGAGCAACTTGCTGGAGGGCCTGGGCAGGGACTGGCCCATATGAGAAACCTGTCTCCAGCCATCACAGCATGCGCTTGATCTCACCATCTACATCACGTTCAGGTGTGGATGAGACCCGTTGGGTGTCATTCATTGGGTGCTGCTCCTTGAATACGAGTTCTTAAATTAGAGAGCTGTTGATTAAAGAGACAAGTCATCAGCTTCCTTTCCCCTCCCCCATCACACCCAACATACACCCTATACAAGACAGGTATGGGATGGCCACTACAGAAAACCCCATTCAAAAGTAGGTGAGAAAGGGGAGCTACTGCGCACACTTACTCTGAAATCCAGCTGTCTCTGTAAGCAGCTCTTTGCAGGAAACTGCCCTCAGTGGGAGTCCCTTTCCTTCAGCAGAGCTGTATTGTCACTGCTTTCAAACCAGGCACCCCCACGCTCTACGCATCTCTGGCCCACGCACACCTTTCAAATCTTTTAATCATGCAACGCTTTGCCTCACTTGCTGGTTCTTTCCATAGACCCAGGAAGTAGAAAGGAAGAATAAGTAATTAACAGATGACCAGATCTCTTTCCTCACTCTCTCTTCGGTGATCTCACAAATTGTGTGAACAAGATAATATCTCGACGGACATCTCAAGGAGTGGACAAGCCTGCCCAAAGTGGGGCATGGCAACAGCCCTGACCTCCTATCTCAGCGATCAACTGAGATGGATCTAGGGTGGCTGTTTGAAGCAGGATCTCAGTTCCACAGCCAAGGATTGAACCCAGACCATGATGGTGAATGCACCAAATCCTAACCACTGGACCCACCAGGGACGGTTAGCTAGGAGCAGAGCCCGGGCTCTTTGTCTGCTCTGAAGAAGGAATTCAGCAAAGAGAAGGAAAGTCGTGAAATCAGTAAAGTGTTTATCAGGAGGAAAAAAAAAAAAAAAGTACCTGCAGATGGACACGCAGGGGAGTTCAGAGAAAGAACCGAGGGCTTACACAGGGGAGGTTCTTCTGGGTTTCCTTTGGCCAATCACCTTACTTGTCTGGCATTGAGTCCACGTGTGATCTGGCTCAGGGCCCTCCTCTGTGTGCACGTGCGTCTTTTAGCCAAGATGGATTCCAGAGCGAGGGTCTCCGGGAAATTGACCGAACACGTTACAGCGCGACTCCCACTCCCTTCTCTGACCCCTGAGAAACCTTTCTGCACACGTGTCGTGTGGGAGGTCTCCTTGGCCTCAAAGATGAGAATCATGTGGTCTCTTTATCTTTCATCCAAGCAGGACTCGGCTCCTCCTTGCCCCAGCCGCTA
Organism: Bos mutus; assembly: GCF_027580195.1. Classification (NCBI taxonomy): domain Eukaryota; kingdom Metazoa; phylum Chordata; class Mammalia; order Artiodactyla; family Bovidae; genus Bos; species Bos mutus. Next base: position 148,458,311 of record NC_091617.1, on the reverse strand, counting down.
ACTTTATCGTGAAGTATCTGTCCATAGGAGACAGATTCCAGCTGCTCAGCCTAAGACCCGTCTATCTCTTCTCAAAGGATTATTCCTCTTTTCCTTTTAAAACTTTTAGGTTCAAACAAAATCTTCGGAGGTGGTTTTGGTTACATTGAGTCCACCATCTCTACTCCACTTCCAGCATTCTGGTTAAAAGCAACTTTTCTTTCTACCAACATTTGTCTCTCTCTTGAGTATTGATTTTTGAGTAGCAAGCAACCAGATCTGATTCAGTAACTTCTGGGCCTCCAATTCCTTATCAAGACTCAATCCTACTCTCAGAGGGTTGGGTCCTTTGAATTCCAAATTCTGAAGCACGTCTGGCTCCAAGGATGTGGAAAAGGATGGTTGGCCCACACTCACAGACCGTAAGAAAAGGGCCTGGTAAACTCTCACATTGCCCATTAATAATAGAGATTTTTCACATGCTGCTGTTGTGGCTTCTGTTTCCCCACAGAGATCAGTCTCCAGGAAGTGAGATTCCAAGAAGCTCAGAGGCAAGCCTGTTCCAGGACCACACTTTCTGCCTCTGCACTGACAGATGATTCCCTGAAACAGCCACAAGAGTAACAAGCTTGGTCGAGTGGAGTAGGGCAGAGCCTTGGCAAATGTCTTATATACTCCAGGTGCTGTGCCAAAGGCTTCATCTCATCCAACCTTCCATGAGGTAGGGACTACATCCCATCTGCATTGGCCCACTTGTACCCATTTAGATGAGGAAACTGAGGATTACAGATATTGCAGGGTGCTCAGGTTTGCCAACTAGAAAACTGTAATAAAAATTCTGACATGACTTTCTCTGTCAATTTTCTGGTCTTTGCTATTCTGGTGGAAATTTAAGATGCTGAACTCTCAACTTTGTTTCATGAAAAACTAAATGTGTAAGACTGTTGGATTGTTACAATGTCGATTTCCTGCTCAGATACTACACAGTAGATTTGCAAGATGCTGCCATTAGGAAAAACTGGGTGAAGGGTATGTGGAATCTTTCTGTATCATTTCTTAAAACAACATACTAATTTAAAATTATTTCAAAATAAAAGTTTAATTTAAAAAAACCTGAAACTGTCCTACAAAGATGGTTTCGCTAGACTCCTTTTATACCTTTATGAGAGACAATGCCTTTGGCAAAGCAATGAGTAAACTGAAGGGTGAGGTAATAATGATGGTTTATTTCATTATTACTTCATTGAACTATGTATTCCATCCACCTTCTGTTTTCCTATCTTAGTATTGCTTGAGCATAGATTGGAATTATTAATAATTAAGTTATAGAATGATACAATAGCAAAATATTATAACACAGAGAGAAGGATCCCCAAAGACTGCTTAGATACTAAAAGGTCGCTTTGATCTCTAAAAAGATCCAATAGACCCATATGATAATTGCTAAGTAGAATGATAGGTTTTAGATAGATAGATAGATAGATCAATACATGATAGATAGGATTTTTTTTTCTTGGTTCTTTGAAACAACTTAATGAAGAAGAAAAGTCAGTGAAATATCAATCCATACAAATAACTGAAATTCCTCGATAAAGCAACTCAGAAACTGAAATGGGGTCTAGTAGCCCATAACGGTGTCCCTAGGGTTGAGATAGAATCCAAACCCTTAGCTTGGCCAACAAGGCCCCACGTGCCAGCCCCTGCTGCTTGCCACCTCCCTGGACTCTCTGCATTGTGACCTTCTCACTGTCTTTGCTCTGGCCACACTGGCCTGCTCCTCCATCCTGTTCAGTCTTGTCTCAGGGTCCCAGTACAAGCTGGCCCCTCTTTCTGGAGGCCTGCCTTTGCTGACCACCAAGCCTGGGTCAGTTTCTTTTTCATAAGCTCTTACAGGATGGAGTTACTACCTTTGGGGTATTCCTCTCCACCTGTAACTGTTTATTCACGAGTGGATTTTTTTTTATTGGAGTCTGTCTCCCTGGGAGGCCAAAGTCCCTGTGAGAAGAAGCCTGTTCCCATTTCTACACGTTATTGCATCCACAGCCAACAGCAGTCACCTGCCTCCTCCCTGAGACCCTAAAATTATGAAGAAGAACAAAGTACAGGCCAGAGGATCAAAATGGCAAGACGTGGCCCGAGGTAGCTGCAGACCTCCACTGTTGACTCATGTCAGAATTTGTGCTCATTTAAAGGTCAGGGATCTCCAAGAAACCCAGAGAGTCCCAAACAGGATAAACCCAAGGAGAAACACCCCAAGACACATATTAATCAAATTAACAAAGATCAAACACAAAGAACAAATATTAAAAGCAGCAAGGGAAAACCAACAAATAACACACAAGAGAATTCCCATAAGGATAACAGCTGATCTTTCAATAGAAACTCTTCAAGCCAGGAGGGAATGGCAAGACATACTTAAAATGATGAAAGAAAATAACCTACAGCCCAGATTATTGTACCCAGCAAGGATCTCATTCAAGTATGAAGGAGAAATCAAAAGCTTTTCAGACAAGCAAAAGCTGAGAGAATTCTGCACCACCAAACCAGCTCTCCAACAAATACTAAAGGATATTCTCTAGTCAGGAAACACAAAAATGGTGTATAAACTCAAACCCAAAACAATAAAGTAAATGGCAACGGGATCATACTTATTAGTAATTACCTTAAACGTAAATGGGTTGAATGCCCCAACCAAAAGACAAAGACTGGCTGAATGGATACAAAAACAAGACCCTACATATGTTGTCTACAAGAGACCCACCTCAAAACAGGGGACACATACAGACTGAAAGTGAAGGGCTGGAAAAAGATTTTCCATGCAAATTGGGACCAAAAGAAAGCAGGAGTCACAATACTGTATCAGATAAATTAGACTTTAAAACAAAGGCTGTGAAAAGAGACAAAGAAGGTCACTACATAATGATCAAAGGATCAATCCAAGAAGAAGATATAACAATTATAAATATATATCCACCCAACATGGGAGCACATAGTATGTAAGACAAATCCTAACAAGTATGAAAGAAGAAATTAACAATAACACAATAATAGTGGGAGACTTTAATACCCCACTCACATTTATGGATAGATCAACTAAACAGAAAATTAACAATGGAAAAAAAACAAAACAAAAAAAACATGTATCTATAAAGCTCACTAAAGCAAAGCACAGTAAAATGAGGTATGGCAATAAAAGGCGTTAAATTTATCAAATAAAAAAAAATAAAGTGCTGAAAAATTAAAGCTGTCAAAAAAAAAAAAAAAAAACAAAGTAGGGGCAGTATTCTTTAACAATGACAATATCATAAAAAACAAAGAAAGGCTGTAAAAGTGTTCCAGATTAAAAGAGACTTTATCAACATGACAATGAAATGCAATATCTGATCCTGGACTAGATCTTGTACTAGAAGGAAAAAGTGCTAAAAAGGACACTGAGGGTCAGTTAACAGTATTAGAATACAGACAGTAGATTTAATAAAAGTATTTTATCCATGTTAAATTACTGAAGTTGACAACTGTACTATTACAGTTATTTACCAATATCCCTATTCTTAGGAAATTCAGAAATATGTACTGAAGTATGTGGGATACTTCATGGGAATAAAAACCATGATATCTGCAGCAGGCCTTCCAAGAGTTTAGAAAAAACTTTTTGGGTGGGGAGCAGACAAATAATAAAGAAATGGGGTGAAATGATAAAAAAAAAAAAAAAAAAAAAGAAATACACACATAAAATAACTGGAAAATCATAGGTTATTCAAGAAAAATCTTAAGAGCAAGGCCTTTCCTTGCTTATCAAAAAAAAATAAAATAAAATAAAGGTCAGGGATCTTTTAACACTCAATTTCGAATTTCTGGCTTCTCTTGTTAAAAAAAAGTTCTGTGACCATATTGCCTTGAACTGCCTAGAGCTGAGCAGTGACAGCTCCGGTTAGGAGAGGAACCTACTCTCCAACTCAGACGTCCACTCCCAGCCTGCTTCTCATCTCTCCTTCTTGCCTCACAGATGGAGCTGCAAGCCCCATAGAGCTCCAAGGAGGCTTGGCACTGTGAATCACTGTGCTCTTTAGGGATCCTGGTCAGCATTTTAAGAGAACGTTTGTTGAAAGAGTAAATCAGGACTCCCCTGGCAGTGCAGGAGACAGTTTTGACCCCTGATCCGGGAAGATCCTACATGCTGTGGAGCAACTAAGGCTATGAGCCCCACCTCCTGAGCCTGCACTCTGAGGCCCGGGAGCCACAGCTACTGAGGCATGCTACAGCCTGTGCCACGCAACGAGAGAAGCCACCGCAGGGAAAAGCCCACATACTGCAGTTAGAGAAAAGCCCGCACAGCAACAAAGACACGCCTCAGCCAAAAATAAATAAATAAAATGATTTTTTTTAAAACGTGGTAAACTGGAGAATGGAAAGGCAAACCATCAGTAATCTTTCAACAAGAACCCCACGAACAGTATGAAAGGCAAAGAGTAGTAATAATTATTAATAATTAAGTCATAGAATGATACAATAGCAAAATATTATAGCACAGAGAGAAAGATCCCCAAAGACTGCCACCAGAAGATGACCCAGAAGATGACCCCCTAGATCAGTAGTGTGCAGGTGCTCCTGGGGAAGAGTGGAGAAAGAGCTCCAGGAAGAATGAAGAGGCTGGACCAAAGAAGAAAACACTCAGTTGTAGAGGTGTCTATTGGTGAAAGTATAGTCCATTGCTGTAAAGAACAATATTGCGTAGGAACCTGGAATGTTGGATCCATGAAACAAGGTACATTGAACGTGATCAAGCAGGACATGGCAAGATGAACATCGACATTTTAGGAATCAGTGAACTAAAATAGATGGGAATGGGTGAATTTAATTCGGATGGCCACTATATTTACTACTGTGGGCAAGAATCCCTTAGAAGAAATGGAGTAGCACTCATGGTCAACAAAAGAGTTTGAAGTACTTTGGTGAAATCTCAAAAACAACAAAATTATCTCCAAAGCAAACCATTCAACATCACAGTAATCCAAGTCTATGCCCCAACCACTGATGCAGAAGAAGCTGAAATTGAACAGTTCTATGAAGACCTACAACCCATTCTAGAACTAACACCAAAAAAAAAGATGTCCTTTTCATCATAGAAGATTGGAATGCAAAAGTGGGAAGTCAGGAGATACCTGGAGTAACAGGCAGGTTTGGTCTAAGAATACAAAATGAAGCAGGGCAAAGGCTAACAGGGTTTTGTAAAGAGACCACACTGGTCATAGCAAACACCCTCTTCCAACAACACAAGAGAAGACTCTACACACGGACATCACCAGATGGTCAATACCAAAATCAGACTGATTATATTCTTTGCAGCCAAAGATGGAGAAGCTCTATACAGTCAGCAAAAAAAAAAAAAAACCAGGAGCTAACTGGGGCTCAGATCATAAGCTCCTTATTGCAAACTTCAGACTTAAATTGAAGAAAGTGGGGAAAACCACTGGGCCATTCAGGTATGATCTAAGTTGAATGAAGAATAGATTCAAGAGATTAGATCTGATAGACAAAGTGCCTGAAGAACTATGGATGAGGGTTCATAACATTGTATAGGAGGCAGTGACCAAAACCATCCCGAAGAAAAAGAAATGCAAGAAGGCAAAATGGTTGTCTGAGAAGGCTTTACAAATAGCTGGGGAAAGAAGAGAAGCAAAAGGTAAAGGAGGAGGGAAAGGATATACTGAACCGAATGCAGAGTTCAGAGAACAGCAAGGAGAGATAAGAAAGCCTTCTTAACTGAGCAATGCAATGATAGAAGAAAATAATATAATGGGAAAGACTAGAGATCCATTCAAGAAAATTAGAGATACCAAGAGAACATTTCATGCAAAGATGGGCACAATAAAGGACAGAAAAGCAAGGACCTAAAAGAAGCAGAAGGTATTAAGAAGAGGTGGCAAGAATACACAGAAGTACACAAAAAAGGTTTTAATAATTCAGATAACCACAGATAACTGGAGGTTAGTGACATTGTACAGGAGACAGGGATCAAAACCTTCCCCAATAAAAAGAGATGCAAAAAGGCAAAATGGCTGTCTGACGAGGACTTACAAAAAGCTGTGCAAAGAAGAGAAGCAAAAGGCAAAGGAGAAAAGGAAAGATATACCATTTGAATGCAGAGTTCCAAAGAATAGCGAGGAGAGATAAGAAAGCCTTCCTCTGTGATCAGTGCAAAGAAATAGAGGAAAACAATAGAATGGGAAAGACTATAGATCTCTTCAAGAAAATTAGAGATACCAAGGGAACATTTCATGTAAAGATGGGCTCAATAAGGGACGGAAACGGTAGGGATCTATCAGAAGCAGAAGATATTAAGAAGAGGTGGCAAGAATACACAGGAGAACTATACAAAAAAGATCTTCACGACCCAGATAATCACGAGGTCTGATCACTCACCTAGAGCCAGACATCCTGGAATGTGAAGTCAAGTGAACCTTAGAAAGCATCACTACGAACAAAGCTAGTGGAGGTGATGGAATTCCAGTTGAGCTATTTCAAATCCTAAAAGACGATGCTGTGAAAGTGCTACACTCAATATGTCAGCATATTTGGAAATCTCAGCAGTAGCCACAGGACTGGAAAAGGTCAGTTTTCATTCCAATCCCAAAGAAAGGCAATGCCAAACAATGCTCAAATTATCACACAATTGCACTCATCTCACACGCTAGGAAATTAATGCTCTAAATTCTCCAAGCCAGGCTTCAACAGTACATGAACTGTGAACTTCCAGATGCTCAAGCTGTTTTTAAAAAAGGCAGAGGAACCAGAGATCAAACTGCCAATGTCTGTTGGATTATCAAAAAAGCAAGAGAGTTCCAGAAAAACATCTACTTCTGTTTTATTGACTATGCCTAAGACTTTGACTGTATAGATCACCACAAACTGTGGGAAATTCTTAAAGAGATGGGAATACCAGACTACCTGATCTGCCTCTTGAGAAATCTGTATGCAGGTCAAGAAGAAACAGAACTGGACATGGAAAAACAGATTGGTTCCAAATTGGAAAAGGAGTCCATCAAGACTGTATATTGTCACCCTGCTTATTTAACTTCTATGCAGAGTACATCATGAGAAACACTGGGTTGGATGAAGCACAAGCTAGAATCAAAATTGCAGGGTAAATATCAATAACCTCAGATATGCAGATAACACCACCCTAATGGCAGAAAGTGAAGAAGAACTAAACAGCCTCTTAATGAAAGTGAAAGAGGAGAGTGAAAAAGTTGGCTTAAAGCTCAACATTCAGAAAACTAAGATCACGGCATCTGGTCCCATCACTTCATGGCAAATAGATGGGAAAACGATGGAAACAGTGTCAGACTTTATTTTTTTGGGCTCCAAAATCACTGCAGATTGGAGTGACTGCAGCCATGAAATTAAAAGACGCTTACTCCTTGGAAGAAAAGTTATGACCAACCTAGACGGCATATTCAAAAGCATAGACGTTACTTTGCCAACAAAGATCCATGTAGTCAAGGCTATGGTTTTTTTCTGTAGTCGTGTATGGTTGTGAGTTGGACTATAAAGAAATCTGAGTGCCGAAGAATTGATGCTTTTGAACTGTGGTGCTGGAGAAGACTCTTGAGAGTCCCTTGGAATGCAAAGAGATCCAGCCAGTCCATTTTAAAGGAAATCAGTCCTGAATATTCATTGGAAGGACAGATGCTGAAGCTGAAACTTCAATACTTTTGGCCACCTGATGCGAAGAACTAACTCAGTGGAAAAGACCCTGATGCTGGGAAAGATTGAAGGCAAGAGGAGAAGGGGACGACAGAGGATGAGATGGTTGGATGGCATCACCGACTCGGTTTGACGGACATGAGTTTGAGTAAGCTCCAGGAGTTGGTGATGGTCAGGGAAGCCTGGCATGCTGCAGTCCATGGGGTCGCAAAGAGTTGGACAAAACTGAGTGACTGAACTGAACTAAACTGAACCACAGATAGTGCTGCACTCAATATGCCAGCAAATTTGGAAAACTCAGCAAGCACCACAGGACTGGAAAAGGGCAATTTTCTTTCCAATTCCAAAGAAAGGCAATGCCAAAGAACGTTCAAACTAATATACAATTGTACTCACTTCACATGCTAGCAAGCTAATGCTCAAAATTCAAAATCACTGCAGATGGTGACTGCAGCCATGAAATTAAAAGACACTTACTCCTTGGAAGGAAAGTTATGACCAACTTAGATAGCATATTGAAAAGCAGAGGAATTACTTTGCCAACAAAGGTCCGTCTAGTCAAGGCTATGGTTTTTCCAGTAGTCATGTATGGATGCGAGAGTTGGACTGTGAAGAAGGCTGAGTGCTGAAGAATTGATGCTTTTGAACTGTGGTGTTGGAGAAGACTCTTGAGAGTCCCTCGGACTGCAAGGAGATCCAACCAGTCCATTCTAGAGGAGATCAGCCCTGGGTATTCTTTGGAAGGAATGATGCTAAAGCTGAAACTCCAGTACTTTGGCCACCTCATGTGAAGAGTTGACTGACTGGAAAAGACTCTGATGCTGGGAGGGATTGAGGGCAGGAGGAGAAGGGGACGACAGGGGATGAGATGGCTGGATGGCATCACCGACTCGATGGACGTGAGTTTGAGTGAACTCCGGGAGATGGTGATGGACGGGGAGGCCTGGCGTGCTGCAATTCATGGGGTCGCAAAGAGTCGGACACGACTGAATAACTGAACTGAACTGAACTGAGGCTTCAACAGTATGTGAACCAAGAACTTCCAGACGGCCAAGCTGGAATTTAGTAAAGGCAGAGGAACCAGAGATCAAATTGACAACATCCATTGGATCATAGAAAAAGAAAGAGAATTCGAAGAATTCATTGTCTATGCTAAAGACTTTCACCGTGTGGATCACAGCAAAATGTGGAAAATTCTGAAAGAGATGGGATTACCAGACCACCCTACCTGTCTTCTTAGAAACCTGTATGCAGGTCAAGAAGCAACAGTTAGAACGAGACGTGGAGTGACAGACTGGTTGAAAACTGGAAAAGGAGTATGTCAAGGCTGTCACAAGGTGATAACACTGTTGTTACCCTGCTTATTCAACTTCTATGCAGAGTACATCATGCGAAATGTTGGGCTGAATGAATCACATGCCGGGATCAAGATTGCAGGGAGAGAAATATCAATAACCTCAGACAGTTAGATGAAACCCTTCTAACAGCAGAGAGTGAAGAAGAACAAAAGAGCCTGTTGATGAGAGTGAAAGAGGAGAGTGCAAAAGCTGTCTTAAAATTCAACATTTAAAAATCTGAGCTCAAGCCATCTGGGCCCATCACTTCATGGCAAATGAATGGGTGAAAAGTGGAAACAGTGACAGGTTTTATCTTCTTGGGCTCCAAAATCACTGCGGACTGTGACTGCAGCCATGAAATTAAGACGCTTGCTCCTTGGAAGAAAAGCCATGACCAGCCTAGACAGCATATTAAAAAACAGACATTATTTTGTTGACAAAGGTCCATCTAGTCAAAGCTATGGTTTTTCCAGTAGTTATGGATGGATGTGAAAGTTGGACCATAAAGAAGACTGAGCACAGAAGAACTTTGCTTTCGAATTGTCATGCTGGAGAAGACTCTTGAGAGTCCCTTGGACAGCAAGGAGATCCAACTAGTCGACCCAAAGGAAATCAACCTTGAATCCATTGGAAGGACTGATGCTGAAGCTGAAGCTCCAATACTTTGGCCACCTGATTCAAAGATCTGATTCACTGGAAAAGACCCTGATAATGGGAAAGACTGAGGGCAGGAGGAGAAGGGGCGACAGAGGATGAGATGTTTGGACAGCATCACTGACTCAGTGGACATGAGTTTGAGCTAACTCTGGAGGTACTGAAGGTCAGGAAAAGCTGGTGTGCTGCAGTCCATGGAGTCACAAAGAGTTGGACATGACTTCGAGACTGAACAACACCAGTTCAGTTCAGTTCAGTCGCTCAGTCGTGTCCGACTCTTTGCGATCCCATGAATCGCAGCACGCCTGGTCTCCCTGTCCATCACCAACTCCTGGAGGTCATTCAAACTCACGTCCATCGAGTCAGTGATGCCATCCAGCCATCTCATCCTCTGTCATCCCCTTCTCCTTCTGCCCCCTATCCCTCCCAGCATCAGAGTCTTTTCCAATGAATCAACTCTTCACATGAGGTGGCCAAAGTACTGGAGTTTCAGCTTTAGCATCAGTCCTTCCAAAGAAATCCCAGGGCTGATCTCCTTTAGAATGGACTGGTTGGATCTCCTTGCAGTCCAAGGGACTCTCAAGAGTCTTCTCCAACACCACAGTTCAAAAGCATCAATTCTTCGGCGCTCAGCTTTCTTCACAGTCCAACTCTCGCTTCCATACATGACCACTGGGAAAACCATAGCCTTGACTAGACGAACCTTTGTTGGCAAAGTAATGGTCTCTGCTTTTTAATATGCTGTCTAGGTTGGTCATAACTTTCCTTCCAAGGAGTAAGCGTCTTTTAATTTCATGGCTGCAGTCACCATCTGCAGTGATTTTGGAGCCCAAAAAGATAAAGTCTGACACTGTTTCCACTGTTTCCCCACCTATTTCCCATGAAGTGATGGGACCAGATGCCATGATCTTCGTTTTCTGAATGTTGAGCTTTAAGCCAACTTTTTCACTCTCCTCTTTCACTTGCATCAAGAGGCTTTTTAGTTTCTCTTCACTTTCTGCCATAAGGGTAGTGTCATCTGCATATCTGAGGTTATTGATATTTCTCCCGGCAATCTTGATTCCAGCTTGTGCTTCTTCCATACCAGCGTTTCTCATGATGTACTCTGCATATAAGTTAAATATGCAGGGTGACAATATACAGACTTGATGTACTCCTTTTCCTATTTGGAACCAGTCTATTGTTCCATGTCCAGTTCTAATTGTTGCTTCCTGACCTGCATACACATTTCTCAAGAGGCAGGTCAGGTGGTCTGATATTCCCATTTCTTTCAGAATTTTCCACAGTTTATTGTGATCCACACAGTCAAAGGCTTTGGCATAGTCAATAAAGCAGAAATAGATGTTTTTCTGGAACTCTCTTGCTTTTTCGATGATCCAGCAGATGTTGGCAATTTGATCTCTGGTTCCTCTGCCTTTTCTAAAACCAGCTTGAACATCTGGAAGTTCACGGTTCATGTATTGCTGAAGCCTGGCGTGGAGAATTTCGAGCATTACTTTACTAGCGTGTGAGATGAGTGCAATTGTGTGGTAGTTTAACAATTAAAAAAAAAAAAAAAGAAAGAGTAAATCAGTAACCATAAATATCTGTGTGGTTAACCTCCAAACAGCTGCAGTACCACATGAAGGCACAAGAGGGCAGTGTGGTCTTATACATTCACAAATCCATCGTGGCTGGTAGTGCTTTGAGATTAACAGGATAAATTGTCCTACAAACCCTTCTTGTTTGGTTTTTGGTTTTTAGTTCTTAACGAATTTGTTTGTTTGGTGAGATGGCAATGTACTGCTGTGTCCACATAAGCCCTTTCTCAATTTTCATTACCAACCAGACTTCAAATTCAGGATCATCTGAGTGTATATGCGTGTAATTAGGATGTGTATAATATTAAGATGATCTAAAACTAGGAGATATGAGGGCACGTATATATAGTTAGGATATATCTTAAAATTAGAATAAAGAAAAAATTAGAAGACAGAATTAGGCTATCTGTATACTTCTGTATATATGAAATATATATATACATACATATTCTAATTTTGTCTTTCTTCTAATTGTGTGTAATAGATGTATGTTTTCTAATTTTAGGTATACATTTGATTAGAATATATAATTAAGATATAAAATATATTACATATAATATGTAAATTACATATATACTCAACTAATATATAATTAATTTATAGTTAGGTTATATAAAAATTAAGATATGGGTATATAATTAGAATATATTTAAGATATATAATTATACAGATATAACTGAGCTATATATACATTTGGGGATATAAAAATTATTAGAATATGTATGTATAATCAGATTGAACGATAGGAAATTGAAGATTTCAGCAGATATTCAACTGTTTTTGACCTACAAAAATGGCAATTTTATATGCTCAAGCTTAATATTTCAAATGGACCAAAGTAATCACATTTGTTGGAAAATTAAGCTCATTTTGTACAATTTTCCCCTGGAATCTTTTGTTCTCTTTTCTACTTCCAGTGTCCTCAATCTGTCAGTGATTTGAAAAACTGGTCCCTGATCATACTCGTGTGCAACTGTAGCCAGGAAACAGGAGCCAGCAAAAAGAGATGGTTTTGCTCTTTCTCTGTGGGAGGTCACAGGATACTATTTGTAGGAAAGGACATTACTTCTTTTTTCCAATATAGGTAGATCTCATTTCATTACACTTCACAGATAGTGGATTTTTTTTTTTTTAACAATTGAAGGTTTGTGACAACCCTGCATTGAGCGAGTCCATCAGCACCATTTCTCCAACAGCATCTGCTCACTCAGTGTCTCTGTCACATTCTGGTAATTCTCCCAATATTATGAACTTTCTCATTATATCTGTCATAGTGACTGACCTGTGATCAGTGATCTTTGATGTTACTATTATAATTTCAGGGGTGCCAAGAACTGTGCCCATATAAGGTGGTGAAAGTGAAAGTGAAGTCGCTCAGTCGTGTCCGACTCTTTGCAACCCCATGGACTGTAGCCCACCAGGCTCCTCTGTCTATGGGATTTTCCGGGCAATAGTACTGGAGTGGATTGCCATTTCCTTCTCCAGGGGATCTTTCTGACCCAGGGATCAAACCCAGGTCTCCCGCATTGTAGACAGACGCTTTACTGTCTGAGCCACCAGGGGAGGTGAGCTTAACGCATAAATGTGTATGTTCTGACTGCTCTCTCCTCCTTTTCTCAGGCCTCAATAGTATTGAAATTAAGCCAGATAACAGCCCTGCAATGGCCTCTAAGTGTTCAAGTAAAAGGAAGAGTCGCACATCTTCATTTTAAATCAAATGCTAGAAATGATTCAGCTCACTGAGAAAAGCATGTCAACAGCCCAGACTGCCAAAAGCTTCCCTGGTGGCTCAGATGGTAAAGAGTCGGCCTGCAATGCAGGATACCCGGGTTCAATCCCTGGGTCGGGAAGTTCCCCTGGAGAAGGAAATGGGAATCTACTCCAGTATTCTTACCTGGAAAATCTCATGGAGAGAGGAGCCTGACGGGCTTGGCGGGCTACAGTCCATGGGGTCACAAAGAGTCATACTCAACTAACACTTTCACTTTCATGGAGCCAAGTAGTTAACCAAGTTGTGCATGAATACAAATGGAAAGTTCTTGAAGGAAATGAAAAGTGCTGCACCAGTGAACACACCAATGATAAGAAAATGAAAGCCTTATTGCTGGTATGGAGAGAGTCTGAGTGGTCCGGATAGAAGAGCAAACCAGCCACCACATTCCCTTAAGCCAAAGCCTGATCCAGAGCAGGACCCCAACTCTCTTCAATTCTGGGAAGGCTGAGAGAGGCAAGGAGGCTGCAGAAGATAAGTTTGAAGTTAGCAGAGGTTGGTTCATGAGGTTTAAGGAAAGAAGCCGTCTCCATAATATAGAAGTGCAAGAAGAAACCACAAGAGCTAATGTAGAAACTGCAGCAAGTTATCTAGAAGATCCAGTGAAGACATTCATGGAGGTGGCCACACTAAACAAAACCCTGCTGCTGCTGCTCCTGCTAAGCCACTAGATAAACTCTATTCTCATTCACAGCCTCCTGCATTATATTTTCAGTTGACAAACTCAAGCACCCCTCCCTCTGGGACATGGTGCGAGGGCCCCCTGGGCTGATTTGAGTGCTGCTGCTCTGGGCCTCCCAGCCCCCAACTTACCCCTCTCTCAGCAGTTACTAAAGGCTGTGTGAACTGTCGGTTTATGCACTACAGGGTAAGCTGTTTGAGCCATTTTGTTTTAACCCCAGTTGTATGGCCAACAGAATTCTTACTATTTGTTGACTGAAGTAACACGTTACCATTACTGAGCTGGCAGCTTTAAAAAGAGCAATAGTACTACTATTACTACTACTGTTGCTGCTGCTATTACTATTACACTTTTACTACTACATTACTCTGTCTTCTACAGTAGTTCAGATGGTGATGTTTCCAAAAGCCTCTGCAAGCCTGGATTTCACAAGGATGCCTCCACCTGTGAAGTGTGTGTAGGAAGGGAGCCAGGGATTCAACAACAGCATGGGCTTCCTGAGCAGGGTTGTGATCAGTCTTCTGGAGCTCACCCCTCTCTCTGGGTCTCTCCCAGCTCTGGGGAGGGTGGGGACTCCCACTGCAGGAGGAGCACATTTTGACCAAGCACTACTGAGTGCTTAACGTTGAACAAATTCTGCCCTGGTAAATGTCACAGACAGACCTGATGGAGCATGTGGAAGTAATAGAGGGAGGACATCCTGGGAGATGTTCCCTGGAGGCAGCTGTGATGAGGCTCCACCACAGCACTCTAGACAATCCATGATTGCAGAACATAAGGTAAATGTAAAAATATCAACTCTTTCCCTATATACTAGCAAAAACAATTGGAAATTGAAACTAAAAATGCCATTTAAAATAGCATTAGAAATATGAAATGCTTAAGAGGTAAATCTGTCCAAAGATGGATATGTAAGACTTGTGCCCTATGGAACACTGCCGAGAACAGTAAGAGATGACCAGAATACACACAGAGGTTTACCATGTTCATGGATTGGAAGTCTAAAAGTTGCTAAAGACTGCAGATACTTTTAAGTTTTGACTCCCTTTTACCCAGCTTTATCTTACTCTCTCTGTCTTTGTCTCTTCAATGTGTCACTCCATGCCTGGCATCAAGCAGGTGTTCAATGTTCAGTGAATAAATCAACAAGGAATAAGGGAGTAAATGAGAGGGTACCAAGAGGGATCACAACTGCCTGGGAAAGCTAGAAAAGCCCCCTGCAAGGTGAGCTGGAGTTCCGTAAGCTGAGATGAGGGCAGGGGGGACTAGACACACTCCTCTATGAGCAGTTAAAACTGCATTCATCTGCTGTAGCTTGGGCATCAGTTTCTACAAGACAGTGGCTGCAGATATCTTGGGAACTCACTCTGAGCTCCTGTTCTGAAGGACCCTCTATCCTGTGTTAGGGAATTTCTATATCGTTGTTCAAACTCAAGATGGGAAAGGGCACATTGAGTATATTCAGTAGGGGAGTTCATTCACTCAACATTTTGAAATACTTATTCAACACTTGCACCGGACAAAAGCTTGGACTTAATTCTGGGATAAAACTGGTGAAGACAGAAACCATCCCTGCTCAGTTATAAAACTGTTGTAGCCAATGATAGGAACCATCTTTGTGCCAAGCAGAGTCAAATTCTCCACCTGTGCTCTTTACAACAGTCCAATAAGATAGTTATTAACTTCAGTAAACATGAAGGGACAGCTAAAGCACACATTTAAAATGTACAGTGTGGTCGATTTTTAACAAATGGATATAACTTTTGACATCACCCACCAGTAAGACATAAAACATTCCCCTTATATCCAAAGTTTCCCTTATCCCTTCTCAATCACTGATGTGATTTTGTCACTGGATGGGACCTCTTTGAGGGCCTGAGAGTGGGCCCTTGTCTAAGACTCAAATGAATTGTCCAAGGAGCTACAGTACTGACAAAGCAAAAGACTTTATTGAAAAGTGACGCTGGAGTGGAGAGCAACAGTGTAAGGGAGACTACGAGAAC
Source organism: Bos mutus (assembly GCF_027580195.1). Taxonomy (NCBI): domain Eukaryota; kingdom Metazoa; phylum Chordata; class Mammalia; order Artiodactyla; family Bovidae; genus Bos; species Bos mutus. The sequence continues at coordinate 148,442,598 of NC_091617.1, read as the reverse complement.
TGCTCTGCCTTGTGGTTTGCAGTCTCAAGTTTTACGGTGGGTGGGGTTAGGTGAGTTGGGATTGTCTCTGGCCAGTCATCTTGCTCATGTCCTCATTCAGTCTGATGCAGGGCCCTTCCCGATGGCATGTGCATCACTCAATCAAAATGATTTCCAGCATGAGAGAGTCTGGGAGGTTGGCAAGAGATTTAATGGACTGGTCTCTTCTCCCCTTCTTTGGAGGTGGAAATGGCAAACCACTCCGGTATTCTCGCCTGGAGAATCCATGGACAGAGGAGCCTGGTGGGCTACACTCCAAGGGGTCACAAAGAGTCAGATGCAACTGAAGTGACTAACACACATTTCTCCCCTTCTTGGCCCCTCCTTGGTTTTCCCCAGGTTGGTTTTGGGCCCTTCTTTGGCTTTATGTTCTTTGAAGCATCCTGAGGTAGGAGACTTAAGGTGTTATTATGATGTCCAGTCAGGGCAGGCAGTGTTGGTCAACTGTTCCCTAACAACTTCTCACATTATTGGTAAGATTTGTCTTTGCCGGTGTTCCTTGTAAACAAAGTAACACAGTCTGTTCTCTCACATCTTGCTTCTTTGACGTACGGTGAATTTTGAGTTTTGTTCACATCATGGTGTCTTTCGTTTTTGTTGTTGTTATGTATTTATTTGTTTTTTGGCCACACTGCGTCTTCGTTGCTTGGCAAGAATTTCCTCTAGTTGCAGTGAGCAGGGACTTCTCTTCAGTTGCAGTGCTAGGGCTTCTCATTGCGGTGGCTCTCTTGCTGTGGAGTACAGGCTTTAGATACCAACTGGGTTTCAGTAGTTGTGGCACACCAGCTTAGTTTTTCCCCAGCATGTGGGGTCTTTCTCAACCAGTGTTACTGAAGGAGGAGAGGAACAGGCGGTGCTGACTCCATCTTGAAAAAGAAGGAAACTCCATCTTGCACTTTCAGTCAGCTTTGGACTATGTGCCTGGTAGCTATGGGCATAACATATACCTACAGCTGAACTGGCCTCCCGTACTGATAAACACCAGATTCCATACCAAGATTCCCCATCGCCAAAAAGAATGTAACAATCCCCTACCATAGTCAATCACCTTTATAATCTTTATGGCACCCACTGGTGTAGGCTACAATGTATAACCAGCTGACCCTTCTGATTATGAATCATGGCTGTGACCTGATTGTATCTCCCTTTAACACTTTTCAGGCTAGGTTTAAGGAATTTGGGGATGTGGGCTTGAGCCTAAGGTATACAAGGTTTTCACAAAAGTCAGTTGGGGTTCTTGGCTAAGAGGAGACTCTGCCTTGGGCCCCCCGGTGTAATAAACTGCACTCCACTATCTGCATTGTCCTTCTGGGTGAGTTTGTTTCCTGGAACGCGTGGCTACAATACATCCTGTGTCCCCTGCACTGGCTGGCAGATTCTTATCCACTCCGCCACATGGGAAGTTCCTTCATTAGTATTGCTGAAGTCAGAGCTTAAAGAGAGAAAGAAATTAATCAAATAATCACCTAATTGTGTCATGACAACAGCATTAAGTTAACCTAAGGATAAGAACACAAGAAAACGTATTACCTTGCTTGTCTACAATTCACTCAATACCATACACTTGGGGAGGTATACAGGATTAAGACTCACATGGTTAGAAACCTTATAAAAGTATCACATAAGAACCCTTTGTCCTTACTTCACTTCCCTCATTTAAAAAAGTCAGCTCAGAAGAGGCCGGGAATGTGACGCTATGTCCTTACTTCATTTCCCTGATTTAAAAGTCAGCTCAGCTGACGGCGGGAAGCGCTGCTCGTCGTCCCTGGATACTAAGTAGGGACCAGGCTCCCCGAGGCGCATGCGCGCCCGCTCCCAGTCTGGCCAGCAACAGCCCTCACTTGCACAGCTCCGTCAAGAGGTCGGCGAAGCCCGCGGCCGTGCCGACGTGGCGCCGCTTGGGCCTGCCCAATCCCCGGAGCCCTGGTGGTCACGTGCACACGCGCGCCGCAGCCGGGCCCCGCCCACCGCCCGCGCACTCCGCCGAACTGGGGCCTCCCTCAGGCGCCTTGGCTCCCAGAACCCCTGCGCGGGCCCGGCTGCGCCTGCGCAGTGTGGCCGGTGGGCCGGTCGGGAGTGCGGCGGCCGCGGCGCGAGGGTGCCGGCGGGCTGGGAGCCTGGGGTGGGCTGTTGGCCGTCCTCCCTCAGTCGGCGGAAGTGAGCTCCGGCTCGCCTTCCTCGCGGCCCGGGACCTCTCGCGGCCCCTGGGCGCGCGGCGGTCGGCGACGCGAGAAGGGCTCCGGCGCGGGGCGGCCATGGACTCGGCGGCTCTGGAGCGGGACGCGGTGCAGTTCGCGCGGCTAGCGGTGCAGCGCGACCAGGAGGGCCGCTACGCGGAGGCCGTGTTTTACTACAAGGTGGGCCGGGGGCGGGGCCGGGGACCGGGGGCGGGGCCGCTCTGGCCGAGGGCGGGGCTAAGGCGCCAGCCCGTCGGGGGCTCGGTCGCCGCGGCGGAGGTGATCCCCCGGCTCGACGCTCCTGAGGGCGGCGGTGGGGCAGGGCCCTCGGCTCCGCGGACGTGCGCTCACCGCCACAGACGGGCCGGAAGCACGCGGGAGAGCGCCGCGAGTCAGTGAAGAAGAAAGCATTGCGCGTCGTAGTGCTTGACTTCCGCACGTCGCCATCCCCCCAGTGTCAGTGTGTGTACACAACCTTTTTAAAAAAACAAACTGGGGTCAGATTGTCTATGCTGTTTTTAAACCTGTTTTTTTCTTTTGAACTTTTAAGAAAATTACGAATTTTTTAAAAGTTTAACGATATGACTGTTACCAGTAATAATATTAAGGGCTAGATGCATAGTATCCCATTATGCGGATATGCCCTCGTTTCTTTACAAAGTCTCCTGGCCATTTTAATGTGCGTTCTGTTTCTTCAGCATGATAATACCCTTGTAGCTAATGCTTTACACGTTTCTGTGATATTTCCTATGGATAAATTGCTGAGGCCAGAATTAGAGCCCGCCCCCTCCCCCCGGTCCACTGTCTGCTCACCAATTCTGAGGATTTGCAGACGCACACCTCTCCAGCTCCAGCCGTGGCCCATCCCCACTCCGGTGGAGGGAGCTGTATCCTCTAAAGACCGTCACCTTTTCTTTTAGGAAGAATGTCAGCCTTGAAAATAAAGTAGTAGTCATTTTTCTTCCATAAACCTATATGCTATCAATGATGTGTAATTTTCTTTTCTCAGATTAATGTTTGATTGCCTTCATTTTACAACCTGTATTTAGAGACTTCGGTTGTGTTTCAGAGTCATTCTTTTTGAACTTTTTTTTCTTTACAATTTCATACTGGTGGTATTTCTTTAAAAGTAGGACTGTGTTTTATTAGTTTTGTGAAATAATGACAAATGTTCCTAAGTAAACGTAGTGCCATATGAAATAGATTTTTCTAAAGTGAAAGGAAATCCTGTGCAGTGCCTTTTGTTTTGCTTAGAATTACATGCATGTTGTTATGAAGAGTTTCTTTTCCTTGAGAGAATCAGCAGAGTGGTGGTGTTTCTATTTGTGTAAACTGTTTCAGATATTTAGTGTTTTCTGTCTTCATGCTGTTCTCTTTGGGATTCCTTGTTAATCACGTTCAAGTGTAAATGAAATGAGCAAAATAAAGTTGATACCAACAGTTAAAAAAACTGGCTACAGTATTTACATATACAACTATATTTTCCTCCCTTGAAATATCTGAACTGCAGGATCTGAGGAAAACGTATCTTTTCTACCCCCAATTTCCATTTGGATCAAAATTGTACTCTTCTTATTGATTTTGTAGGTTCAGAGAAATGATTCTTCCAGTAACTGGATTCAAAAAGGGATGGCATCTTTGGATCCAGCTAATGAGGCCTAGGGTTCCTTGAAATGCATCCATTTAGATGGCTGCAGGGAAGGTGGTGGTGCTGGGGGGAGTCTCTCTGGTAGCGCTGGTCACCCTCCTGAAATGGTGATGGCGAGAACGGAGGCTTTTCCTCACTAGCACAGCCTGACTGGCTGAGGAGGTCATGGAATAACCGGAAAATGGATCTAGGTGTTCTTCATTAAAATAAGTTTCTTTCATTCAACTGAAACCTGCCTTAAAATGTGTCCCCCTTTGACAATGGTTTCTTTGGAGAAAAAACTTTTCTTGCCATAGTGAGACAATTAACGTTTATAATCGTTTGTTGATATTTATGAGTATTGTCTGTTCTAATGCTCTCAGGACTCGGATCACCTTTTCACAGTAGGTAGTTTCGTCTGACCTACTGCACTGAGAAGAAGGAAAACAACGTAAATCACAGTTATTCTAAGAAAATGTTTAAAATCAACCCCTTCTATTTGACTTTGTAAAGTTTCAACAGTCTGAGAAAATTGAGAGCATTGAGAACTGAAAAAAGTTTAGTAAAGGACTATATTATTCATTTATCTTATGAAAAAAATTTCTAGTATCTTAAAGACATTCTTGTTTTATCATTCATAGAAACCAACCACGAGTTAGAAAGTGGTATAGAAAATTCAAATTGTAATTCATCTGTTAGAGTCTTTTGAATTCTTTTTTTATTTTTAGGAAGCTGCACAAGCTTTAATTTATGCTGAGATGGCAGGATCAAGCCTAGAACATATTCAAGAAAAAATAAATGAGTATCTGGAAAGAGTGCAGGCCTTACATTCAGCAGGTAAAGACTACTGACCACGTCACTATTTTCTTTTCTTCTTTCCTATCCCATCTTACTTTTCCCTTATGTTTCTCTTTCCTTTTTGTTTTCATCTTTGATTCTTGATCTTCACTTGTTTGTCGCTTATTCCTCTTTTGGTAATCACATCTTTGAACATTGTAATATGAAAATAAGTGATCTGTGAAGAGGAACCTCAGAGGTCACGTAATGTGATATTCTAATTTCCCAGAAATGGACATGAATTATCCACATTCAAACAGTGTGTCATTGGCAGAATCGGGATTAGAACCCTGTTAAAATCTGCCTTTAAATATCTGTCACATGCCCTCTCCTGCTATTAAAATTAAATGACTCTTTCTCTTCAGTGTCTAAAGACTTCAGCAGTGGGTTCACAGTCTTTACCGTATCAGTATCCTCAACCTGAAGACCTTAGCTAAACTCTCATTTTAGAGAGTTTGCCAACGGTATCTTGGGAAAGTGGCATGTAAGCAGAGACCTGGAACAACCTGTTTATTTTTGTAAGCCTCATGGCAAATGCTGTGACACAAGTTCCCAGGCTTAATGTTCATCGTTCCCTTAGAAGTAAGTGGGTTCTTGGCAAAATCTGTTGTTTACATGGTAGGAAAGAAAATGATCATCTGTTGATATTTTGTTTCAAGGATGTATTCATGTCACTGAGGACTCTTTTTCCACCCTGTTTTCCTTGTGGCTATCTAATAAAGCCACAAACTTAGAGAGGTCTTATTCAGCATTCTGACAGACTTTGTGCTACTTTCTACCACTTATTCTGAACAGATAGTAGCAGTTACCAACCAGCTTATAGTTAAAATAAAGTAGATTTAATTGTTGGGTTTCTTGTTATGACAGTCTCCTTACAGACACAGTATTTCCTTGTAAGACAGTGCCCAGAAACTGCATGCGTTGACATGTGAACTGTTTGTGTGTCAAGCTCTCACTTGATACAAATTTATACTCATCCATATATTCAAAATACCATGGAATTCAGAGACACTTCATTTTCCTTGCTAAGTAAATGAAGTTTTTAAATTTATAAATGTGATGTTTATATGATACTCAGGCACAGAATGAGATAGCCCTAATCTCTTGACGAATGAAAACTTGTCAGTAAAACAGAAGTAAAGCTCAAAAAAGGATTTTTAGAGCGTAACATACCTTAAATGTTTTGCCAACTTTTGGACCCATTTTGTTCAGCAAGTGAAATGGGAATTAAATGATTTACTTAATTATCATTTCACGCAGAAGAGTTCTTTATCAAATAAAAATCTTGTTCAGAATCCCAGTTTTTAAAACAGATAGAGTCTGCTGACAGTCAAGAAACTTTGAGAGATGACATGACTTTGTGGGTGGGGAAGGTGACCCAGTTTGAAATTCACTACTGAAGTGTAAAAAACTCAAGACTTGGAATTAAAGATCTAAGTTGAGTCCCTGCCCTTCCACTTACAGCTGTGAAACCATAGACTAGATAGTCATTCGAAACTAGAATCAATTTTGCCTCTCAGGAGACATTTTACATTGTCTGGAGAGATGTTTGTTGTCTATGTTAGGGGTCAGGGTGCAGTATGCTGCTAGCATCTGGTTGGCTGGAGGGCAGGCACAGTGCTACAGGGAAATTCTACAATGCATAGGACCGTCCACAGCAAAGAATTATCCAGGTGAAAATATCAGTAGGGCCAAGGCTGAGAAACCTTGAGCTGAATATTTTAACATTCATTTAATAAATGGGATTAGTATAATACATGGTTTAGAGAGGTGTTACTGAGGATTATAGTTTTTTAAAAAGATCAAGCACAATTTTGAGACAAAATTTAAAGGTTTTTTAAACAGCATTTATTGAGATATAATTCACATACCATAAAATTCAGCTTTTTATAGTGTACAATTCAGTGGTTTTTAGTGTATTCCCAGAGTTGTGCAACCATCACCACTATCTAACTGCAGAACATTCTCATCACCCTAGAAGAAACCTCTTAGCCATTAGTAGTCACGCCCCATTCCTCCCATCCCCTGGTGTTGCTGCTCAGTTTGTCAGTTGTGTCCAGCTGTTTGCAACCCTATAGACTGCAGCATGCTAGGATTCCCTGTCTTTCACTATCTCCTAGGGTTTTCAAATTCATGTGTATTGAGTCAGTGATGCTACCTAACCATCTATCTCCCCCTAGGCCCTCAGTTCAGTTCAGTCGCTCAGTCGTGTCCGACTTTTTGCGACCCCATGAATTGCAGCACGCCAGGCCTCCCTGTCCATCACCAACTCCCGGAGGTCACTCAAACTCATGTCCATCGAGTCAGTGATGCCATCCAGCCATCTCATCCTCTGTCGTCCCCTTCTCCTTCTGCCCCCAATCCCTCCCAGCATCAGAGTCTTTTCCAATGAGTCAACTCTTCACATGAGGTGGCCAAAGTACTGGAGTTTCAGCTTTAGCATCATTCCTTCCAAAGACCATGCAGGACTGATCTCCTTTAGAACGGACTGGTTGGATCTTGCAGTCCAAGGGACTCTCAAGAGTCTTCTCCAACACCACAGTTCAAAAGCATCAATTCTTTGGCACCCAGCTTTCTTCACAGTCCAACTCTCACATCCATACATGACCACTGGAAAAACCATAGCCTTGACTAGACCGACCTTTGTTGACAAAGTAACGTCTCTGCTTTTCAATATGCTATCTAGGTTAGTCATAACTTTCCTTCCAAGGAGTAAGCATCTTTTCATTTCATGGCTGCAGTCACCATCTGCAGTGATTTTGGAGCCTAAAAAATAAAGTCTGACACTGTTTCCACTGTTTCCCCATCTATCTGCCATGAAGTGATGGAACCAGATGCCATGATCTTAGTTTTCACGTTGAGCTTTAAGCCAACTAGTTCACTCTCCACTTTCACTTTCATCAAGAGGCTTTTTAGTTCCTCTTCACTTTCTGCCATAAGGGTGATGTCATCTGCATATCTGAGGTTATTGATATTTCTCCCAGCAATCTTGATTCCAGCTTGTGCTTCTTCCAGACCAGCGTTTCTCATGATGTACTCTACATAGATGTTAAATAAGCAGGGTGACAATATACAGCCTTGACGTACTCCTTTTCCGATTTGGAACCAGTCTGTTGTTCCATGTCCAGTTCTAACTGTTGCTTCCTGACCTGTATACAGGTTTCTCAAGAGGCAGATCAGGTGGTCTGGTATTCCCATCTCTTTCAGAATTTTCCACAGTTTATTGTGATCCACACAGTCGAAGGCTTTGGCATAGTCAATAAAGCAGAAATAGATGTTTTTCTGGAACTCTCTTGCTTTTTCCATGATCCAGCGGATGTTGGCAATTCTATCTCTGGTTCCTTTGCCTTTTCTAAAATCAGCTTGAACATCTGCAAGTTAACGGTTCACGTATTGCTGAAGCCTGGTGTGGAGAATTTTGAGCATTACTTTACTAGTGTGTGAGATGAGTGCAATTGTGTGGTAGTTTGAGCATTGTTTGGCATTGCCTTTCTTTGGGATTGGAATGAAAACTGACCTTTTCCAGTCCTGTGGCCACTGCTGAGTTTTCCAAATTTTCTGGCATATTGAGATGAGCTCGATAAAGGACACAAATGGTATGGACCTAACAGAAGCAGAAGATATTAAGAAGAGATGGCAAGAATACACAGAAGAACTGTACAAAAAAGATCTTCACGACCCAGATAATCTCAATGGTGTGATCACTGACCTAGAGCCAGACATCCTGGAATGTGAAGTCAAGTGGGCCTTAGAAAGCATCACTATGAACAAAGCTAGTGGAGGTGATGGAATTCCAGTTGAGCTATTCCAAATCCTGAAAGATGATGCTGTGAAAGTGCTGCACTCAATATGCAAGCAAATTTGGAAAACTCAGCAGTGGCCACAGGACTGGAAAAGGTCAGTTTTCATTCCAATCCCAAAGAAAGACAATGCCAAAGAATGCTCAAACTGCCGCACAGTTGCACTCATCTCACACGCTAGTAAAGTAATGCTCAAAATTCTCCAAGCCAGGCCTCAGCAATATGTGAACTGTGAACTTCCTGATGTTCAAGCTGGTTTTAGAAAAGGCAGAGGAACCAGAGATCAAATTGCCAAGATCCGCTGATCATGGAAAAAGCAAGAGAGTTCCAGAAGAACATCTATTTCTGCTTTATTGACTATGCCAAAGCCTTTGACCGTGTGGATCACAATAAACTGTGGAAAATTCTGAAAGAGATGGGAATACCAGACCACCTGATCTGCCTCTTGAGAAATTTGTGTCCAGGTCAGGAAGCAACAGTTAGAACTGGACATGGAACAACAGACTGGTTCCAAATAGGAAAAGGAGTTCATCAAGACTGTATATTGTCACCCTGTTTATTTAACTTATATGCATAGTACATCATGAGAAACGCTGGACTGGAAGAAACACAAACTGGAATCAAGATTGCCGGGAGAAATATCAATAAGTTCAGATATGCAGACACCACCCTTATGGCAGAAAGTGAAGAGGAACTAAAAAGACTCTTGATGAAAGTGAAAGTGGAGAGTGAAAAAGTTGGCTTAAAGCTCAACATTCAGAAAACAAAGATCATGGCATCCGGTCCCACCACTTCATGGGAAATAGATGGGGAAACAGTGGAAACAGTGTCAGATTTTGTTCTTCTGGGCTACAAAATCACTACAGATGGTGACTGCAGCCATGAAATTAAAAGACACTTACTCCTTGGTAGGAAAGTTATGACCAACCTAGATAGCATATTGAAAAGCAAAGACATTACTTTCCAACAAAGGTTCATCTAGTCAAGGCTATGGTTTTTCCTGTGGTCATGTATGGATGTGAGAGTTGGACTGTGAAGAAGGCTGCATGCCAAAGAATTGATGCTTTTGAACCGTGGTGTTGGAGAAGACTCTTGAGAATCCCTTGGACTGCAAGGAGATTGAACCAGTCCATTCTGAAGGAGATCAGCCCTGGGATTTCTTTGGAAGGAATGATGCTAAAGCTGAAACTCCAGTACTTTGGCCACCTTATGCTAAGAGTTGACTCATTGGAAAAGACTCTGATGCTGGGAGGGATTGGGGGCAAGAGGAGAAGGGGACGACAGAGGATGAGATGGCTGGATGGCATCACTGACTCGATGAACGTGAGTCTCAGTGACCTCCGGGAGTTGGTGATGGACAGGGAGGCCTGGTGTGCTGCTATTCATGGGGTCGCAAAGAGTCAGACACGACTGAGCGAATGATCTGATCTGAAATGAGTGCAGCACTTTCACAGCATCATCTTTCAGGATTTGAAATAGCTCGACTGGAATTCCATCACCTCCACTAGCTTTATTCGTAGTGATGCTTTCTAAGGCCCACTTGACTTCACATTCCAGGATGTCTGGCTCTAGGTGAGTGATCACACCTTCATGATTATCTGGGTCGTGAAGATCTTTTTTGTACAGTTCTTCTGTATATTCCTGCCACCTCTTCTTAATATCTTCTGCTTCTGTTAG